>NC_080417.1:64899696-65499696 GCF_029873635.1 Malania oleifera | reverse complement strand
GAAATAGAATTAGCTCTCTATATACGATTGGTACAACCCATCTCATCATGCATAACTCTCTTCTCATCATTACATTGATTTACAACAAGTTCACATTTTCCTAAATTTTCAATGCAACATCCGAACTGGGTAATACGGACTCAATAAAGTTCCACCCATTTTATTTATTACACAATTGCCCATTGGATTTATATAGGGATATGCCATGTTTATGTGTCCAAGGACTCATCATACTCTTTGCATTTAAGTTTGCATTTGATGACTGAGTAGCATTTCCAAATGTCTAACTTGTTTTAGCAAGCGGCTTTTGTAAAGGCTTGTGATCTAACCACTTGCCACCTACTTATGAAGACTAATGAAATTATTCATCATGAGAACTAGTATGCAATCTCTCCCCTTGCTCATATGAAAATTTGGGCCCCCTGATTGTTGATCTTTTTGCACACTAGCCAGACTAATACTTTTATTGGCATCATAAGACAGAGATCTAGACCCCATTGAAGAGGCTCTTTGCAAGTTTTTTTTTTTCAACCCAAACTGTTTCTTGTTTCCCACTATCATTGAATGTCAAAGGTTGATGACTGTCCATGGAAGGTTCAGGGTAGAAGGGAGAAAGTTTACATAAAGCATAAGGGAAGGGAGAGAATGCATACATAAAATGAAAAGTTAGGTGTACTCCCAAAAGGGGTTGAAATGGGTTTTTAAAATTCTTTTTGAAATTCCTTTGTTTTACAAGTTCCTTTAGTTAAGAGTTAACCCCTTTTTCAATGTGAGTTAATTTGCAATCACTCTCTTTAAACAAAGCAACTTCATAAGTACAACTGATATTCAATCCAATCAATGAAGTTAGCTTGATATCACAAAAATAGAAAATTCAACCAAGCTTCCAAAATTCAAATATCGATATCAAATGAGTATCTTGATTTTAAGTATGTAACCAACCAATATATTAATGAGCTTTGGTATTAATCAATCAACGTACTCCCTAGTGGTTTCCACAATAATATTGATTAATCAACGTACTCCATTATGGTTTCCGCAATTCCCAAAGGAAAATTAATATCCAACAAATTAAGTACCCAACCATGCAGTTTATAAGTGCTGAAATTTAAAGAGAGTAGGGAAGAAAATGTGACCAAGTTTTTACGAGGTTCAGCTATACTTGCATACATCCTCGCCTTAGGCAAGACACCTAAGGATTCCACTATACCACTCCTTTACGGGTGGAGCAAACCTTTACAACACTCCTTCAATAGGATAGAGTCTTCCTCTCCAACCAATACCCCACGCTCGGTAGAACAATTCAACAACCTGAACCATAAAAAACAACAAGAAACAAGAACAAATTCTTGTGTACAAAGACACTCTCACAATAGAGCTGATTAGTACAAGTTAGAGCACTAGTATACTTCAAATTAAATATCAATAAAGAATGAATTTGAAGATCAAGAAATTAATCAACGGGTTCTTCTTTAGATTGAATAAAACTTAGAAAGAGCACAAGAACTGAGTGGTTGTATCAACAGGAGTTCAGTAGAACTTCAGCAAAGATGTGTGAGTAACAAAGCTTTGAGAATTAGAGACTTTGATTGCTAGACTGTAAGTAGTTGTGTGTAAGAATTCTTTGGTTTTCCATGTATTTATAGAGTTCTAAAAGTACTTTCTTGTTGCCCAAGTTTACTTGGAGTATTTCTCAAGTTTATACAAAGTTTGGAGCCTAAGCAAACAATTTTGAAAGTTTCCCACGCTACTTTATCTTAAATTTGGAAAGTCACTCGCCTTTCAAAAAGAGGTCTTGTCAGCTTCAATCACCCTTCAGTATTTTGGATTTAACTTTCACTATACAACTCTAATTTGAATGTTCTTGGTATCAATAGAAGGCTAAGAGAAAATCCCACAACTTTTATGCTAGACACTTTTTAATATAAGGAAGTTTTGATAGTGAAAATTGCTCATCAATGCAAATGTAAGGTACTTTTCATTTCAAAAATAATTTTAATCTTTTTGAAATAACTTTTGACCTTAAAAAAAATATTTTCAAAGTATTTTAAAAATGGGTCTCTAAGTCAATAATCATTCTTAAGAGCTTCAAAGCATCCATATTGATTTTAAATTGAAGTACTTATATAAGACTTTCATAAGATTTAAATATTCGAAGTGTGAGTCATCATGTATGTCTTCCTTTGAGTACATCTTGACTTTGAGCTTCAACATTCTTTAAGATTTCATAAGATTTTTCAAACTTTGATCTATTGGTCTTTCTTTCGATCACTTGTTTGGAATGTAGGCTATCAATGCACTCTTGATCTTGAACTCTAATTTAATTCCTAAAATATCATCACTTTAACTAAAACATGTTAAATTCCCTTGATTTGTTATCATCAAAATAAGATTCGTAAGACTTTTCAAGCCAACATAAAAAATAAGAGAGTAAAGGAAACGAGAGAGAGAGAGAGAGAGAGAGAGAGAGAGAGAGAGAGAGAGAGAGAGAGAGAGAGAGAGAGGGTCTCGCATAAACCCTAAAGAGGAAAGAGAGGAAAAAAGAGAAGAAAGAAAAAATAAGGATAAAGGAGGGGTACAGACACATAAGCAAAAGGAGAAGGGTGAGAAAGAGAAGAGAACACAAAAATCCAAGGGAAGAGGGAGTTCACAACTCACAAAAGGAAAAATTGTGTGGGAGAGTTTTGCACGATCCATGAGAAAAAAGAAGAGGAGATCCTTTTGGAACCAAGGAGGCTTAAAGTTTTTTATTGTGATCTGAAAAGGAACTTCAATTGTATCTTATTTTCAAACTTGATGAGAGTTTAACCATGATATTCAATGTAATTTTTATGGAACCTCCATTGATTAAACGCACCCACACTCACACACCAATGTATATAATATGGTCATTGCATGTTTTGTCATTACTCTAGGGTTCAGCCATAACCTTGTTTTAGAATTGTAGCTATGGTCATGTCGTATGTTTTGAATTAGGGATTGTAATAGCGGCTAAGGTTGCATGCAAAAAAGCTAAAAAATGGTGAGTAGAAGTTAAAAGGTGTAAGGATTCATCCATGGCACAATTAATAGCAGAAGTAGCTATGGGTTGATTAGTTTCAAGTTATAGCAACAGCCACCAATAGCAGCTAAAGCTGCTGTCTTGGGAGGCTTTAGTAGGTAAGTGCTGCTGGGTTAGGCAAGAGAAAAAGTAGCTAGGGTTTCCAAGGAAACCCTATCTGTAGGGGTGAGGTTGAAGGCATTGGGGTTCTGATTTAGGGAAAAAGAAGGGGCTATGAGGGATATTCACAACAGCAACAACAGCTACAACTAGCAGCTGCTGCAATTGGTTGATTAGTTTTAATCCATTAAAGCAAGTTAGGTAAAAGTTTGAAAGGGGGTTGCAATGGAATGCTAGGGTTTCCTTGGAAACCCTAGCCATGAGTGTGTGAGAGTAGAAGAAAAAGGAGGCTGTAACAATAGTTGCACATGGGAACATATAAGTGTATTCAGCCATGCTTTGGGTGTTAGCTAGGGTTTCATGTGAAACCATATCATGGTGAGGAGGAAAGCCTCAAGGTCACAAGGGATTCCTTTTTTCTTGTTTTGGATCATTTAGAATACAATTTGTTCATCTAATCTATTTTTCTCCCATCTCTTTAAAATTATTTTTATTGAATTGTCCTTTAATTTTTTATATAAATGTTTTTAAAAAGGGTATTAGTCTCTTAGTTTAAATTTTCTTGCTTATTTTTCCTTGTTCCCTTGTATAAATCCATTTTATCTTATTGATTTTTGGTGTAACTGGATGTTATGTGGATCTTTATGAATGCATGGAAAAGTTGGCTAAGAAAGAATGTAGGCCCTTAAAAGGGTTATTATTATAAGGGCTTGGATTGTATTGAAATTTAATGACTCTTGCTTGATTTGGGAAGATCTCTTATTCATATAGGGTTTAAGGCCTCATTAAAGCTTGAATGCAACCAAGGTACATATTAAGGATGTTTTATTTACATAGCTTAAGTATGATTTGTATGTTGGTATGATTGATGATTGATGTGTTTAATTGGTTTACTCTGGGTTAATTCGTATTGATTTTTGCCCCTCTGAATACCTTAACTCAGCTAATAATGAGATGATATGGAAGATCTCACCATGTGGTGACCTCTTCCTTCACAACCCTAGGCAGGGACAAATGCTCTACCTTAAGCCCATATGGGTGAATGGGTGTCGACACTTGCACCACGAGACTAAGATCTTGAGGGAAAATATGGAATTCTCATTCTCAAAATACTTATTTTTCAAAATATCATTCAAATTGTTTCTCTTTATAATCAATGATGAGTTTAGCAGGTTTTCAAAATCTTTATTGTTTTTTCAAACATCTTTCCTCAAAAGGAAACTTCTTTTTTTCTCCCAAAAGTAAAATCTCTCTTGTAATAATCAACTGCTCAATCAAAGAGACTTAGTTATTAAAATCTTGATTGGACATCAAGAGATTTCTAAATCTCTATTAAAGGTTTAATCCAAATAGTCATTAAGCCCTGATTTGCAATAAAGGGATTTTCAAATCCCCTATTAAAGGATTGACACCAATGAGTTATTAAAACCTTGATTGGCAATCAATGATTTTCAAATGGCCCAACAAAGAGTTGACTCCTTCAACTAGTAAAACCTTGATTAGCAATTAGGATATTTTCCAATATCCCATTTAAGGGTTGACTTAATCAACCATTAAAACCCTATTTGGAAATCATTGATTTTCAAATATCTTATTAAAGACCTGAATCCATCAACCATTAAAACCTTTATTAAGAATCAAGAGATTGTTCTAATCTCCCATTTAAGGGTTGACTTAATCAACCATTAAAACCCTGATTGACACTCAATGATGTTCAAATCCCCTATTAAAAAGCTGGCTTTATCAACTATTAAAACCGTGATTGGCAATTAGGAGATTTTTCAATCTTACATTTAAGGGTTGACTCAATCAACCATTAAAACCTTGATTGACAATCAATGATGTTCAAATCTCATTAAATAGTTGACTCAATCAACCATTAAAACTCTTATTGACAATCAGATAATTTTCAAATCTCACATATAAAGGTTGTCCTCAATAATTAAAACCCTAATAGTCAATCTAGATATTTTTAAAAATTCATCAATGATTGACTTCAACCACATTTAAAACCCGATTTCTAATTAGGAGGCTTTTCAAATTCACAAATAATTGATTGACTTCAACCCTCCATTAAAACCTAGTGCTAATTAGGAGATTTCAACCTCGTAAGCATCAAACTCTCTAACCTCAATCATGGGATGAAGATCACAATTTCCATTAATCCAAAATGTTGACTTTGGTGTAATCCCAAGAGGGGGGGGTGAATTGGAAATTTAAAAATTCTTCCTAGGTTTAGCTAAGTCAGCAAAAGTAATACACAACCTAGGGTTTGTCTAAGCTTTTCCCAATATAATAGAAAAACTATTGAGCAAATATTTAAAAAAAAAAAATACCAATCTCAGTATTTCCCAACCATTCAAACCATGTATGTAAAATAATCAAGACAATAATAATAGCACACATGTACAGAAATTGAAGTGCAGAAAATAAGGGAACACACAATATGATATCGGGTTTGGCCAATACTGCCAACGTCCTCGCCTCAAGCTTACAAGTAAGAGGATTCCACTAATTGCTCAATTGCGGGTGGAGCGACACCAATTACAATACCTTACTAAGATGGTGTACCTAGTTTGCCTAACCAGGTCTGAACCAGTCCGGTGCTCTCCTAACCAGGTTTGAGCATGTCCGGGCCTATTCACAGGACTAGTCTCCCTCTTTCGACAACCCATTGGGAATACAATAGATAATCAATAATTTTGTGTACAAACAAATATGCTTCTAACACTAAGCTAATGATGTACAACAACATGCTCAATACACTCACGTATGATATTAATTAAAGCTCAATGTGAGAATGTGTATTTTTCACTTAAAAATATTTCCCAATTAAAACCGAGTGTGAAAAATAATTTTCTTACTAACAAAGAGTAAGAGAACTTCCAAGCAAAGCTATTAAAATAAGAACATGCTCAAGGTACTTTTTTCAATATGCCAAGAGCTTTCCCAAAAACTAGTTTTTCAAATAAAGCTTAGGGGAGCTAGGATTCCTGCTCAAAAAGGATTTTTATTTGTAAAAAAAAAAAAAGCCCAAAGGAGGTTTAAAACAAAGCTCTCTTGAAAGATTTTTTAAAGTAATAGTAAATAGAGGATCAAAAATTAGCTTAGAAAGATGAAAATATGATATAGAAATTTGAAAGGATTTTTCTAACTAATCATCTTGTTTAAAAATGTGTAATGGAGGGCTATATATAGAGTCTGAAGGGAATTTTGACCGTTAGGGACATACTAGGGATTTTTTAATTTTTTTAATGAAAAATTAACCCTAATTACCACGGTAAAAATATGTGAACCCGAGAGGTTTGGTCGACTGAAGCAAGGGGTTGATCAACTTAGCCAAGGCGATTTCCCAAACCTTCATAGGTTCGGTCGACCGTGGCTTAGGTCGGTATACCAAGTGGGCAAGTTCGGTCGACCAAGGGTATTTTGAACTGATAGTTAGGTCGACCATGGTAGGTAGGAAAAGTCATGTTTTGGGTTTGGCCGACCGTCGATGCTACGTTCAAATTCGGTCGATCAACAAAGCCATGTTAGACATTGACTTTTGACCATGTTTGGTCGGCTAAGCTCTTTAAGTAGTAAATGTTCTGGTTGACCGAGGCTTCACTGCACATGCCTCACGTGGCAGGTTCGTTCAACCGAGTCATTTAGTACATGAGGGGTTGGTCGACCGAGGCTCATTAACTAAGCCAAAAATCCAACGTTGGTCGACCAAGGCTTTATTTTTGCCTCGATTTTGACCCTAACCAATTTAAACCTTTTTGTTTGATTTAACTGTTAAGATAAAGGTTTTCTGTGAAGTGTTTTGGTCCTTAGGACCTATCTACGGTCATTCTGAGCTTTCATCCATATCATGCAAATGCACGTATTATTACAGACCAAAGATGAAAACTAAAACGCCATACAAGAAAAATCAGAATGCCTTCTTCTTCTCCTTTGCTCTTTTGTCTTCATGGAATATGCCATATTTGAGCTTAAGTCTTGTCTTGGCTTCCATGTTCCCTTGATCGTATGTGTAACCTAAATTATGTAGCTGTTCACATTCTAAATGCACACATGAGATACAGAAGCTTTGTCCGCATCAAAATAGGGATCAGACTCAAAAAGTTAACACAAAAATCAATCAATAATCACATGCATCTCATCCAGCTCCTAATTGAAGTAAGATATTTTGATGTTGACTTTTACCTAATCTTAACTTTCAAAATGAAAGCATTGTCTTGAATTTACTAATGGCAATCAAGAAAAACCTTTGTCATCATTTCCTTTTTTTTTCAATTTATTTTTTCAAAATTTAGGGTTATCAAAGGGTAAACCCCCCTCCTTTTCCCAAACAAGAGAATGTTAGGGTTTAAAGCCTGTTGTTTGGACTCTTAGACAATGATGCTAGACTGAATGACCCAAAAAGGGGAGACTCCTTTCTTTTCCTTTCTTTCTTCTTAGTTTGAAAACACACACACACACACACATAATGGTAACCATTCTTAGAACAGGTGCTGGTAAATTCCCCGTAGAATGGTTAGTCTACCACATTCCCTGCACCCAAATGTACTTTTGAACCCTAATTATTTGTGTCATAGAACTTATAAGGTTTTTTTCCTTTACTTTCCCTAAACAAAAATAATAATGAAGGTGGAGAATCCAAAGTTTTCAATCTTTATATTTTCTTAGAACCTTATCATGGCATTTTTTTAACTTCTTTTGTTTGGGGGATGCTATATGGTCCCATTTTTTCAGCACACCACTCGACTAGAATTTGATGTCGACACCTATCAATAGAAGACTAAAGAAGTTTCCATTTGTACTATGGTTGTGTTATGGATGTACTCAAGGTGGATGTGGATTGGAAGGTATTGGACTTAATTACTCAGCATTAGGATGTTATCTACTAATGCTTCACATTTGGATTGATTGACAGGGTTCCCCTTATTGAGGAGTATGAATTGCTTCAGGTTTTCAAGACTGCATGTGACAAGGTCTTTTTGTTTTGATCCAAATACCAATTTGGTTTGTGCTTTAATCAAAGCTATGGGAGGTAAAGCTAAAGAATTAAAGGAAATACATGAAAGAAGGGGGAAACCAAAGGATTGGAATGATATTAAGAAGATTTTTAGAGCTTACTTAAATGATTCAACTATAAAGCTCAGACTCTAGTTGCTAAGTTTATCCATTTACGTGTTAGTTCTTTTTCTTTTAGCTACCCATATTATTCATCATGGAGTTGCCATGGTCTTTACAAAGATGGAGCACAACGAGCAAGCATTGATTCCTACCATCATTGCTAAGATGCTCACTTTACTAAACTTTTACTGAACTAAAGGTAAAGGAGCCTTTGCTACACTCAATTGTTGTACACTTGGTTCCTTGGTTATGTAGCTCCCAGCCTCTTTAGGAGTGCTTTCATAGGGAAAGGAACCCTTTATTTGATTGTGTAATCGGGTTATCAGAAGGTGGAAATAGTTGATGTTCTGAATAGCTTGGAGGGCAAGACCATTAAATGGCTAGAAAAATGGATGATTGTCCAATATATGCTACTTCGGTAAGAAGATTTACCTTAGATTCCATTATTTGGAGCAACGTGATGCATTAGAAATGCACCCACCTTGGGACTATGTTAGTTTAGGAATTTTTAGTACATAATATGTATCATAGGACTTCACCAATTTGACTGTCGAAATTGGGAGAGCACAATCATCCTTTTCATTGAGTAAGTAAAAAGAGCTTGGCAAAGTCCCAAAGTTCTATAAAAATAAAGGAACCACCATTCACAACTCCTTATGCTACCCTATATAGTATAAGCATAAAGGCAAAGGCTATAATGCGCCACATGCCTCGGGACCAGATAAACCTATGCCTCACCTTGATGAGCATAAGGATAGTTATGAGGAATTTTGGACATGGCAACAGAACTACCACTAGGAATGGAAAGGTATGATGCACAAAATCAAAGAATCAAGGAGCAAGATATTTGTTATGTTAAGGAGGGAAGTTGAAGAAAGGAAACGTTACAATTTCGGGTCTTGAAGTTGGAGGCATTAGCTGAAGGACTATAGAGAGTCTAGGAGATAACCATTACAAAGAATATAAAGAATAAGACAACCAAAAGGAAGCTTCAAGCTGAGGTGGATAAATAGACTAAAGAAAACAAACAGCTAAAAAGACAAAAGACAGACTAGAAAGCTAAGAGAATTGAATGAATAACAAAGCATCAAAACTAGAATACTCAGAAAGTGAGATACATTGAATTTTGGATTTAAATCAAAACTTAGGGAATAATCTTGGGAAGTAAGGGTAAATATACCTGGACAATGTGAGGAAATAACAGCATATACAAAAGTTGGAGTGGATTATCATGTACAAGGAAAAGCAACTATATCAATTTTTGGCGTACAAGGAGTCATTAGGCGAGCTTCAAGTTGTTATTCCAGTCTACCATGCCATGTGTTGATGTCAAATTCTGTCCAGGAGGTGCTAATGAAGACGGATTGGCAGTCCCCAAATGGGAAATAAAGATAAGTTTTGGCGAAAAGGGGGTTTAACATTTGAAAATGGAGTCGCCACCTTTTTTCAAAAAAGCAAAAGAAAAGTGCAAGGAAACAAAATAAAAACCTTGCAAAAATACTGTGAGAAAACCATATTTAGAGTGTGAGAATACACTTGTGCATAGGGAAGGTGATCAACCAATCATCTCAATGATGATCAACCTCTCTACACCCCTAACGACACCCATTCGCGAAACCGCAATTACATAGATGTTACCTTCAGACAGAAAATAAAAAAGAAAAAATAGAAAAAATATCCCTCTTGGTCATCCAATGATAGAATCACTATCTAAGCAATCTAGCATTGTTTTGAGAAACTCAAAGTAGTGCCCTAAAATTGGGTTGTCTCTGAACCCTAAGTTATTTTTTTTTTAATGAAAGCATGATGATAATGGTGATGGTGAGTAATGAAAAATAAAAATATTGGTTTGAAAAAAAGGGGGCGGGGGTTCAAGCTTGTATTATCGACTTAGGAAACCAAAATTTTAAGAAAAAAAAATTTGGCTTGTATTACCGGTATTTGAAAAAGAAAGTTTGAAAATGAGGAAATTTGAAATGAAATGTGTAATGAAATGCATGAGTTTTTGAAAATCTTGGGTTTCATCATTGGTCTTATTGAAAATTAAGAAAACACTATAAAAACATACTATCTTTGGGATTTTGAAAAACATATTTAAGAAAAAAGGAAGACTTCGACGCTAAATGAACTAAAAATGGTTTGTTTGGTATAATTCTATTGATTGAAATCCTAGCCCTTCTCAAATCATATGATTCTTGAAGATTCAAACTCCTAACATGCCTAGGGAAAAGGGGGGAGGAAACACTATACCATAGAATTCCTCCTATGATCCCATAATAAGCCAGAAATAGAGTGGGAACCATGTAACAATGATTCATATTTTTGAGATTTTTTAGCATTTTCTAATTTTTTCGAGAAATTATAAATGAAAAATAAAGAGAAACACAAATCCTAGTGCACACACTTACACACATTAAAGTACACACATACCAACACCCACAAACAAATACATGCATGCATATATAAATATATATAGGGATAAAACACTATATAGTAGAATTCCCCTTATTATCTCATCATCAACTAGAAATAAATTATGGGAACCATATAAGAAAGATTCATATTTTTTTAGGTTTGTCAACATTTACTAATTTTCTTGGGGAATTATAAATGAAAAATAAAGAGAAATGCACACGCTAATACACACACTTACACACATTAAAGTACACGCATACCAATACCCATAAATACATACATACAATGCATATATATACACACCTCTCTATGTGTACTAATACATATAAATATACAAAATGAAATGTACATAAAATTATACATACACACACACGCATGCACCATATACCACGCCCACCTACATACATGCATAACATGCATACAATGCTTTCACACAACACAAGCATACATGCATGCATACATCCACCTTACATGGCATGCATCATGCATCCATGTATTCATGCATTATCACGCATTCATGCAGATGTATAAATGCATCTATTTACATCCATGCATGCATCCATCCATCACATGCTTATCACTCATGTACATGTGTAGCCATGCATCCATAGATAAATATATGTATGCATGCATCAACATTCATCATATATTATACATGCATCACATTATCATGTATACATACATGCATATGTGTCTACCATTCATACATGCACTATTTTGCATATACATGCATACATGCATTGACACACACATATACAAAAATCATGCACATGCATGCATGCACCACATGCATCATCATGCATATGCACATGCACCCACACAGATACACACTCGTGCACATAGCATGCACCCTAAATATGCACACACAACACACATGCAATGCTATAAAATAATGAAACAAAGAAGAAGAAGAAGAAGAAGAAGAAGAAGAAGAAGAAGAAGAAGAAGAAGAGAGGGGAGCAGTAAGAGGGAGGGAGAGAGAGAGAGAGAGAGAGGGAGAGAGAGTGTGTGTGTGTGTGTGTGTGTGTGTTCCTGCAACTGTGGTGGAGAAGCTCAGCTAGAAAGAGAGGGGTGGAGGAGAAGGAGGAGGAGGAGGACAGAGAAGAAGAAGAAGAATAAAGAGAAGAGAGAGAGAGAGAGAGAGAGAGCCTCCGGCCACCCTAGAACCCACCCCCTTCGAGGGGGTTTTATAGAAATAAGAGGCAAAGGAGAGGGAGAGGAGAGAGAGGGAGAAGATAAGAATAGAGAGGGAAAGAGAGGGAAAATAAAATAAAATAAAATAAGAGTGTGCCAAAGCAGCTCGGTATGGCCGCCAGAGCCACACTGCCAATGCGGTTGAAGGGGGCTAGTAAAGGGAAGGGTGATAGGAGGAGTTGGAAGGAAGCATAGGCGACATTGGATGGGAAAGGAAAAAAAGAGAATGAAGGAAGAGAGAGAGAGAGAGAGAGAGAGGAAATAAGGGGCCACGCTAGAATTAATGTGGGATGCCACTAGAGACACGTGGGCGTGCAAAGGAAAGGAAGATGATGCCAAACGGTGTAATTTTTATTTTTTTTCAAAACAAAAATGGCATCATTTTGTTTAAGTAAGGGGCACGTGTGCGCATGAGTATGCGCATAGGCACCATATATGAGCGCGTGTGCACATATTCTAGTTTTTTTTTTTTTTTAATTTATTTCTTTTTTTCATAAAAACTATTTTAATTTTAATTTTCCATTTTTTTTCTGAAACATAACATTAAAATATTTTAAAAAATTAAAATTTTTCTTAAATTAAATAAAAATGTGGGGTCCACAAAAAAAGGGTAAAAAATATGGAAGTGTAAAAAAATTCCAAAAAATCACAAAAAAACTGAAATTTTGCCTTCATTTTTATACAAAATCTGAGCATTATAAAATGACCCTCTTTACCATTTCGAACTGCTTTGGATCACCTAATGTAGTTAGATTTGATGAAAGGTGAGCCAAAAATCCAAAAATGACGGGCCTTCTGTCTCAATTTTCGTGTTAGATGGCAAAATTAATGAGGGACACTGCCTTACCATGGTAGACTGTTCCCAATCACTTGGTGTAGTCAGAACTGGTGGGAAAAGATTAGAAAATCTAGAAATGGTTGGGTTTTACCTCGATTTATGTGTCTAAAGTCAAAACCACTATTGGATCTCTTTTTACCATTTGAGACTGCTTCAAATCACCTGGTGCAGTTAGATTTGGTAGAAAAAAAAAAGGAAGAAAAAAACCTTAAAAATCCTGAACTAATAGGGTATTGCCTTGATTTGCATGCCTAAAGTTAAACTCACTATCAGTCATTTTCTTACTATTTTGGACTATACTGAATCACCCAGTGCAACCAAATTTGGCAAAAAGTGAGCAAACTACCCGAAATGATATAAAATTTGTCTTAATTTACATGCATAAGGTCAAAATCACTATCGAACCCCACCTTAAAGTACTTAACCATTGCGAATCACTTGATATGGTCAAAAAATGGTAAAAATGAAATAGATAAAGGTAAAAAATAAAAAGGTAAAAAAGGGAAGAAAGAAGCAAAAGCTTGCTAATCCTTCGTTTTGGGTGTTCAGTCAAAATGGCCATTGACACCATGCAAGAAAGATTGTTTACGTTAGACCCTATACTCCACCAAGTCAGCTCAGGAGCTCTACCCCTTGGCCAAGGGAACATTAGATTGGATGATTCCAACTAAATCTTCAAAGGTCTATGATGTATTGATGTGAATGTTAACTTACCTCAAAAGGGAAAATGGCGTATATGGGGGGGAAAGCCAAATCTCTCCTCTTAAATGAATGATTGTCGGTAGGGTCCTTAACTACCAAAATAAATATTTATAAAACCTAACTTAATCCCAAGTTTAGTAGAAAGTGAGGAAGTCGGGTGTCGATCCTTAGGGACCTAAAGCGCAGTCCTCAAACCACTTCCAAATTAATTTATTGTAGCCTTGTGTAAAAGAAAAGTAAAAGATGATATTTTTTTAGGATATTTTCTATCAACTACTAGAAAACATGTAAATGAAAGCATACAAATCTAACTTAACTCTACTCCTTCAAAGCAATGCTTAATCATGAATGACACCTAGGATGTTGTTGGCGTAATCTAAGTACAGTGAGTTTATCGCAATAAACTAACCGGAACACGTCTAAACAATCCAAGGAGCCATTTGATGGCATAGAGTAGCAAGGGTACACCAATCGTCCAGAGCACAAACGGGAACCGGAGTATACTCTATCACAACGATCACAAGAACCTCTGTGAGAGACTGTAGCCTAATACGTGCACCTGACTGAAGCTATAGAAATGCTTATCCTGTCAACCAGACATTTATCATAATCAAGCCATAAAGGGAAGCATTTAAATGAAAGCGATAAAGAGAAAGCATGTAAAAGATCATCCATTTAGTATTCAGAACGTTTGTCACTAATTCTAGAAGGTACAAGAGAATGATCATGTAATATACATGGAGAGCACATGAATGCTGCCGGTTGTCACAGGTTGTCGGGTACTTCACACATAAATGGAAATAAGAATTGAGACCTAATCTAACTAATCTACAATGGCTCTCAATGACATATAAGTCTATCACTAACCTATGAGAGGCCAAAGAGGAACCCAGAGCTCCTGTTCCTAGCGAATACTTATAGGCTCTAGGGTTTACAAAGTCTGTTTGACAGTTTAGGAAAGTTTGCAGCAAATCTTGCATAGAAGATTGTCGACCAAGTCACCCTTGTGTTTTCCTTGAAATTGCCCTAATCGAATCTCCTGGGAAAATAAGGATTTGAATCCTCAGTATTATCGACTCGATCACATTATGAAGTCTTGCTTGTCGACTTGATGGTCAAGGCTTGTAGGATATCGATCTTTAGGAAATCTTAGGAACTCAACATAGTCGCTCCTTATGGTTTCTCTAGTCGAGCACTTCAATGAGGCTCTTAGAATTCTAATCTTATTTCTGGCTCAAAATCTTGACGTGATCGCCCTGGAGATTCACTTGGTCAAGGACTTGGTCGACTCTTGCAGTATTTTGATCTCAGTCTGGACCTTGAAGTCCACAATGGAAGACTAAGTCGCCCCTTTTGGTGCTCGTCGTGCCACATGGTCGAGCACCTTCTTCTTCTCCCTTGATGATCTAAAGCTTTAAGAGCTTGGATGAGCATCTAATTTGGGCTTTGAGTCCTCCAAATCCTCCTTTGGCTTCTCGTAATGCCTAACTCCATGGTTTTAACTTGTTTTTCTTGAAAAGACAAACAAACCTCGCATAGCTCTGAACAATAATAACTCTGGGCAAATACATAATAAAATGAGGATAAACAAAGATAAATGAGGGTCTAAAATCATGCATTTTAGGGACTCATCGCAACCCCTAACTTACACTATGCTAGTCCCCGAGCAAAACAAAATCTAAGAAAACTACCAAATTCTACTTACCTCCTCTTTCGTGGGAAGCACAGTTGCATTTACCATATGCAACAAGGCTTTAAACCCCTAGGTTGATCCTAGTAGACGAGTTCTAGTCTCACGAGGGTTTCTAGGGTGATACCCACAAACACCAGCTCAGTGAATAATGAAATAAATTCACATGCAAAAAAATTTAAACCATTTTACATACAAGAATATATCATTATTACATCCAAGCCTTTTTGTACATGACTCCATTATACACACACACTCCACATCAATTGATCCATGCAAGTTTCAACAATATATAGCTATTACCAACAAGCATACTCACAGAGAATCAACCAGAAATTGCAATTCAGAGCTAATATTATCATGTAATCTCAAGTATAAATAGGTTATATCACAAGGCATGTGTAAAGTGCATGATTTGTCACATTCACGATATCCTTGGACACCTACAAAATGGTTGTCTTAACTCAGCCTCATTGGTATACTCTAAAAAATACTCAAGAAAATGGATTCCTAATCATATGTGAGGAAGAATGTCATGATCAAGCATTCCACATTCTTTAAGGAATAAATGCTAATAATATGGGGTGAACTAGTCATAATGGAATTCAGCCTATTTGTGAGGTGTCAGGTCCTTCACCCTATCATGTTCTCACCTACTCGCTACATCCAATCAAGACCACCTTAGATCAACTCATTTTTGAACTGGGTGTGAATACATTTGATGCATTGGATAGCTAAAGAATCATCACACTCGTAAGAATGTGGTGTTGTATCCCAAGCTTTGACCCTTTCACATTCGACTAGAGCAGGTATTTTTATTTCATGCTTTTGCATTACTGTTTCTTTTTTTTTTTTTTTCTCTTCTCCTCATTGTTTTCCTTCTTCTTCATTTTCATGGTTGGCTAGGACAATCATTACACTTCTTTTGTTGTCTTTATGCCACCAATGGGCATTAAGATCAACAGGAGTCCACAACATAAGTTTGTATCTAGGGGTGGCTTAATCTTCATATCTTAAGTAAGCTACAAGACCTAGGTTTATATCTCCCCACTAGATGTCACCTCTAGGCTAGCAAGTTCAAGAATAAAATTAGTAAGCGAGGTATATCTAGAAAAAGGAGGAAAGTTGATTTTTTGAAACTCAGAGTTTGACGTCAAAAAGTCCAAAAATGAATGAACAGGCTTAACAGTATCTCACAAGTTGTCATAATCACCACAAGTGTTCTCTCAGTGTTCTCAAAGAACCCTAAGTGCCACAAACCACATGTAAGTGTGTTCTTTGCCTTATGAAGTACCATGTGAATACAAGGGTTTACACATAGTATTAACACAAATGAATCATAGTAGGCTCGCCAAGGCTTGGGTCCTTAACTACCAAAAATAATATTTATAAACCTAACCATCCCAAGTTCAATAGAAAGGGGGTAAGTTAGGTATCGATCCACTCGAACTTGTAGCGCAGTTAGTAAACCACTTCCATGTTAGTTTATTATAGCCTTATTGTGAAAAATAAGTAAAATGTGATATTTTGTAATGGTGGATGTTTCTAACTACTGGAAAATGATTAAATGAAAGCAAGTAAATCTATGCTACTGAAAAGCATGTAAATTTATGAGTTACCCTACTCCTACAAAGTGGTACTATGGTCTGAATCAGATGTTGGATGCCATGCCTCTATCTTCGTTCATCCAGACTGCCATAGAAGTACTTACCTGAGCGGTCCAAAGCGAAAGAGGGGTGATTGAGGACACAGGGTAGCAAGGGTGCACCAACCATCTAGAGCACAGTCGGGAATCGAAGTATACCTTGTCTTAACGATGAGAGAACACCTCTGCAGTTTTGTAGTCGACCATTTCCCTCTAACTAATACGCATAACTGCTTATCTTTATCTACAATCCTTCATTAAACACACAACAAATAAATGAAAAACAGTAAACAAAAGCATGTAAATGAAAGCAAAAGTAAAAAGGCCATCTCTATATTATTCAGAACATTTGTCACTAATGCTGGGAATTACAAAAGGAGTGACCATGTAATATACATGGATAGCATACGAACGCTGCCGGTTGTCACAGGCCGACGAAAACTTCATGCACACACCGAAATAGGAACTAAAAACTACGCTACTCCTAATCTAACTTGGCTCTCAATGACATCTTAAGTCTGTCACTAACCTAAGAAAGGCCAAAGAGGAACCTAAAGCTTGTGTTCATAGAGAATGCTTATAGGCTCTAGGGTTTTCAATTTAGGAAAATTTGCAGCAAATCTCACGCAGAAGATCGTCACTATCGACTAAGTCGCTCCTCCATCATTCTTGTGCATGCCTTAGTCGAGACTCGCGAGAAGTCCGGAATTCAAATCTCCAATTCCTTCAACTTCATTGTGCCTTAGGGTCTTGATGGTCGAGTTCATGATTGAGACTTGCAGTATCTCGATCTTCAGCAAATCTTAATATCTCAACATAGTTGCCCTTGAAGGTCTTTTGGTCAAACACTTCGTTGAGACTCTCGGTACTTTTGAATTTTAGTTCTGTCTCAGCATCTTGACGTGGTCACCCCAATGGATCACTTAGTCAAGAACTTGGTTGAACCTTACAGCATTATGATCTCAGTCTGAACCTTGGAGTTTGCAGTGGAAGACTAAGTCGCCCTTGTGGTTTTCTGGTCGCACCACATGGTCGAGCATCATCTTCTTGTCCATTTATGCTTTGAAGCTTTTGGAGCTTGGCTACATGTCTGAATTCATGCTTTAAGTCCTCCAAATTCTTGTTGGCTTCTTGTAATGCCTAACTTCATGGTTTTGTCCTGTTTTTCTTGAAAAATACAAACAAACCATGCATAGCTCCGAACAATGATAACTCTGGGTAAATATATAATAATATGAGGATAAGCATAGGTAAATGAGAGTCTAAAATCATATATTTTAGGGACTCATCACAAACCCCAACTTACACTTTGCTAGTCCTCAAGTAAAGCAAAATCTAAGAAAACTACCAAATCCTACTTATATCCTCTTTCGCGAGAAACACGATTGCCTTTACCATTTGCAACAAGACTTTAAACCCCTAGGTTGATCCTAGTGGATAAGTTCTAGTCTCATGAGGGTTTCTAGAGCGATAACCACAAACACCATTGTAGTGAATAAAATGTAGAAAAACATGTAACGTAATCAATATACATAAATATAACCTTATTGCATACAAATGACTTCATACATGACTCCATTGTACACACACTCCGCAGCATTTCAATCATGTGAAACTCGACATAATACAACCATTTCAAGATACTACTCACAGAAAATTAACCCAATGATTATAATTCAAGGTTAATATTAGCATGCAAATCCAAGTATGAATAGGCCTCCTCACAGGGCATGTGTACAATATATGATTTTTCTCACTCAGAATGCTTGGAGGCACCTACAGAATGGTCATCTTGACTCAGCCTCACATGTTTATTCCAACAAAATTCACTTAAAAGAATGGGTTCACTCTCATATGTGAGAAAGAGTGTCATGATCAATCGTTCCACATATTTGAAGAACTGGCACTGGAAGTGTGGAGTGACTAATCTTATAAGAAAGGAATCCAGCCTTTATTGAGGTGTTGGGTCCTTCACCCTAGCATCTTCTCACATACTCACCACATTTAATCAAGACCACCCTAGAGTAACTTATTCCCAAACTTGCGTGAATTCAACAGATGCATTGGTTAGAAGATTCTTTATACGTGCAGACTTGTAGTGTGTGTTTTCAGCATGATCTTTTCATATTTTCTCAGAGCAGGTGTATATTTTTGTTGTTTTTCTTTTTCTCTACTCAGGTTTCCTTTTTTTTTTTTTTTTCTTGCATGGTCAGCTGAAACAATCATCATGTTCTTAGATTGTCTTCATGTTTTCCAATGGGAGTGTAGCTCAGAATGAGTCCATGGAAAAAGTCAGTCTCTAGGGTTGGCTTAATCTTTTGGTCTTGAGTAAGCTACAAAACCTAGATTTATATCTCCCCACATGATGTCACCTCTAGGATAGAAAACACAAGAACAAAGACTAGTTGGCAAAGGAATACCAGTAAAAGGAGGATAGTTAAGTTTTGTAAACTCAGAATTTGACGTTAAAAACTCAAGAAATGAACAGATGGCTCAAGTACCTCACAAGGTGTCATAGTCACCATGATTATTCTCTCAGTACTCTCAAAGAACTTGAAGTGTTACAAATCATGTGCGAGTCTGTTCTTGGCCCCAGGAAGTACCATGTAAATATAAGAGTTTACATTGCAATATTAACCCAAACAAACCACTTAGTTAATTACCTGGAGTAATGTCAAGTCATCTGCCATGTTATGAAAATTGTATACAACTAATTTACTACACTGTTGGTGAGCATGGTGAAATCATATAATAAATAAGTTTATGCAATGTAAATTTAGGTTATATGGGTGTACGTATAATGTATAAATATGTTAGCATAGTTTCCTAGAATTTGCAAATTTTTTTTTTTTGTGTCCATTATGCCATTTTTGTGCATGAAAAAATGTCGTGCAATGTACTATCCCCTACCCCCAATTTACAACATCAGTGTCCTCACTGAAGCATTGAAAGAGAATAGGAACTAGGCAAGGGATAAGGCAGTGCACAGTGCCAGGAAGAGCAAACAATGCCCTGTAAAATATAAGAACCAAAACAACATGCAAACTAGAAGATACTATAGCACAAAAGATAGATATTAGTTAACAGAACCGTGCTCATTTCATTTAAATCCCAATCAGTAAAACATGGTGCAAGCATGAGAGCTACAAAACATGGTGGACTCGTGCAAGAAAGAAAATGACCCAATGCCACAGAGGTAAATAACATGACCCAATATTACTTGATACCGATTTTAGTCGGCATCTGGGTCAGAATCTGAGTAAGATGAGATTGTCAGTGGTTAGGCCAATGCAGCATTATGAGAATGTGTAGTTTCCAGTAGGTATTGAAGCCGATAGGGAGAGAGGGGAGGTCGAGGCTGCCGTGGCTGAAGAGTTTGGAGTGGCCATGGCTGGTTAGGCATTGGTCATGGTGGGAGGGACTAATATGACTGAAAAGGGTATAGCAATGGTTATGGATCAGGCCTGGGAGCCGGAGCTTGGCGGGGGATGGGTCGGAGGCTTTTGAAGGTGGGATATATGACATAGTAGGGTAGAATTGTTGAAATGTTAATTGATAGGGAAACCTAACTTCATAGAGATCGGTGGAGTGTTGTTCCTCAAATGGTGGCGTGACAAAGTCGGACACTCCTGCTGGTTGTAGGGTCAAACCCTTCTGTCGAATCTACCATAGACGCCTGCGGGGTGCCCATACCATGTACACCCTTTCTTCCAATGCCATAGAACTCTGCCACCCCCTTAATGAAGAGTCTCATCATGGCAAGGCTCCTGTTGGCCTAACTAAGCTTACAACTCTTGTTTTTGATTATAACAAAGTAAGGTTATCTAATATTATTTCCAAGTGATACTATTTCTGTCAAAGATGATTTTATAAATAAAAAGGAAAATTATGAAAGCTTAAACTTCAAATGCCATGTCTTGAAAGCTCACAAGGATCAAGGAACAAGGAAAGTCTTACATAAATACAAGTGATCCATAATGAAAGCTCAGAGAAGTCTGAAAGATTAAAGATCAGCAACAAAAAGAACTCAAAGCAAAGAAATGTCAAATTTGTTTTTAGAACAAAGCTTTGTAAGTACTTCAAGTTGTTTCATGTATGAATTTTCATTTTGAAGCTCATTGGGAAAAGAGACTTAGAGACCTTAGTTTAAGTCTTGGAACATATTTTTCAAAGTTAAACAAGTTGATATTCCAAGATAAATTAAGAAAAGAAGAGAGAAATAAAAAAATGTATGGAAATAAGAAATGAGTGTTGGTAGACAACTGACATTTTAAAGGATATTAAATAAAGAGACAGAAGCATGATGGACAACTGTCAGTGCAAAATGAGATGTTTGTGTGGGTTTTTTTAGCCGACTACCACTTTTTTGTATGTTTTAAACAATTAAGTTGTTCACTGATAGACGATTGCCACCCTGAGGACAGATGACTGTCACCTTTCTAGTTGTGAAAATTGTATTTGAAATACATGGACAGATGAATGCTAGAGAGCACACAGTCGTCTAGCTCGCGGCAAAATTCAAAATACTCAACGGGCATATTTTTAAAATTTAAATTACTTGAAGCCCAAATTAATCTAAAACTTGGACCCTACTTCAAGTAAACTTGGGTAACAAGTTAGAAACCTTTCTACGTTTACAAATACCCTCAAGTTACATTGATTTGAACACCAAGAAATCAATTCAGCAACAAACTCTTTCTCAAGCATTCTGAATTTCTGAAAGCTCTTTGTTGCTCACAACTTCCACGAAGTTACCGAAGTCTTGCTCATTTTCTCACTGATATTGTGCTTCAAATACTAAAATCTTTCATCTATTGAAAGAATCATGCGATGATAAATCTCTAGAGCTTAAATTTGAATTTCGTATTGTGAATTTTATTGAAGTACATAGTTTTTGATTTGTACTAATCAGCTTTGTGAGGAGCAATTCTTGTACATCTTATTTCAAATCTTTGTAGCAGATTGATAGACGGTTCGAGTGTTGAACCATTGGACCAAACAAGGGAATATTGTTTGGAGAAGGCGGGTTCTAGCCTTAACCAAGGAGTGTTGTATTCAGTATTGTTCCACCTGGTAAAGGAATGGTGATAGTGAATCCTTTGGTGGTTTTGCCAAGGGCGAGGATGTAGGTTGTTTTGAAGCCGAACCTCGTAAAACCTTGTGTTCTTCTCTCTCTTCCCTACTCTTTACTTTTCAGCGAAGATTATAAATTGCTTGGATGCTTTATAAATCTCTGAATTCTAAGTGTTTGGTTGTTAAATAGAACGGAAGGTAATTTGTTTTGATTTCATCAGCATTGATTGCAGAAATCGAAAAGGACTACATTGGTTGATCATCCTTAACTTATTAAACTAAAAGTTAATTTAAAAGCTGAACATTGGGAAGAAAGTTTTTTGTGGAATTTAACAACAAGGCTTATACATATTCAGCAAGCTTTACATATTAATACAGGGCTATTGTTATAAGAATCAAGTGGTTGGTTATTTTGTTTTGGTTGTGATTAATCTAAAAAAATTTTGTGATTTTGGTTGAGGTGTGATTATTGTTATAACATAGAAATATTAAAAAAGGGCAATAAATTTTTTAAATCCCAATTCACCCCCTCTTGGGAAGCTATCCTAATTTCAATTGGTATCAAAGCCTAGTTATAGTAATTCCTAACAAGAAACTATAAAAAGATCAAATAACAAATATAGGAGTAGCACCCTTCGGTGAGGGCCAATCCTCAACCCGTCTACCAATATTTTGTGGACATAACTATACCTTTTGGAAAAAGAGAATGCAAATATATCTCCGACACATGGATTGGAGAGCTTGGGAAGTAGTTATAGATGGAGACCTTATTCTCACTAAGATAGTAGATGGAAAACAAATTCCTAAGGAGAAAAAGGATATGACCGACATAGACTATAAGAAGCTCCAAATAAATTCAAGTGCTATAAATGCCTTATATTGTGCTTTAGATGCCAATTAATTCAATAGGGTCATGGCTTGCAAAACAGCCAAAGAAATATGGGACAAATTTGAAGTAACATATGAAGGAAGAATAGATTTTATAGACAATAGGATAGACATGTTAACAAGTGAATACGAAGCTTTCAAAATGAATTCAGATGAAACAATCTCAAGTATGTATACCAGATTCACTCACATAATCAATTCCTTAAGTGCCTTAGGAAAAACTTACACTACCTACGAAATGATTAGGAAAATTCTAAGAGGCCTTCCCTCCATGTGGGAACCAAAGGCTACGGCTATCATAGAAGGTAGAAATCTTAAGAACACCTCACTAGATGAACTTATAGGTTCACTACTTACCTATGAAATGGCTTTAAAGGAAAGAAATCTTGAACCCAGGCATAAAAGGTCCATTGCATTAAAAACTTCTAGTAACAGCTCAAGTGAAGAGGAAAGTGAATCAAGTGACTTAGATCAAGATGAATTAGCATTCATTATTAAGAGACTGGGCAAGTTCTATAGAAAGAACAAAAGGTTTCCTAGAATGTTTAATAAAAAAAAACCTGAAAAAGGAGTGACAAGTAGAAAAGAAAATAAAAGTAAAAATGAACCTCCTATATGCTATCATTGCAAGAAACCAAGGCACATCAAGTCGGACCGCCAGTTACTCAAGAAAGACAAGAAGAAAAAGAAGGAAGCTATGAAGGCCACTTGGGATGATTCAAGCTCCAACGAGACGGAAAACGAATCAAGTGGACAAAAGATGGCAAATTTATGCTTCATGGTGAGTGATGAAGAGATAAATTCCTACTACTCCTCAATAGAATCTTACAATAGTCTTGCGATGAGTCTTGCGATAGCATGCCCTCGTATAAAGAATTACAAGCTGAGTTGTTTTCTTTACATAAAAGATTCATAAAAATTTCCAAGAGAAAAATAACTTTGAAAGATCAAAATAAAGAATTAATGAAGCAACTTGAAACATCTAAAACCAGTGAAAAGGAGAAAGAATCTTGTATTGAAAAATTAGAAGATGAAATAAAAGAAATTACTCAAGAGATAGAAAAAATTAAAGAAGATGATTTAAACAAAAAAGAGTTAGAGATAATCGAACTTAAAAAATCAGTAAAGGATAAAGATAAAACTATATATATAACTTTACCAAAGGAAAAGAAAATTTTGAAAAAAATGATTAGACAACAAAGACTACATGGAAATAAAGAAGGGATAGGTTATAATGGAAAAACAAACAAAAGGAGTAAAGAATTATACATGGGATATTTTGTCAAAGAAGCCAAGCACTATGCTAGTACTTCTTCAAATAACAAACATGAACACACCACTTGCTACATGTGCAAGACCAAAGGTCATGTAATGTTCAATTGCCCACTAAAAAAATATATATGTTAAAGTTCAAGGAGAATGGAAAGTAAATAATGGAACTAAAAACAATTCAAAGAAAGTTAAGAGAATTTGGGTTTCAAATACTAACACAATGAATCCCTCATTGTAGGTGTGCTTTAGGACAACACCGTCAACGGATATCATGTTTAATGTATGTATGTGTGCTAGGTTCCAATCGGCTCCCAAGGAATCACATCAAATCGTAGTTAAACGAATCCTTAGATATTTTCTAGGCACACTTGATCTAGGTTTATAGTATCCAAAGGGAACTGATTTTGAAATGATAAGTTATTCAGATGTGGATAATGCAGGATGCAAAATAGATAGAAAGAGTACTAGTGGGACTTGTCACTTTCTAGGACACTCACTAGTTTCATGGTTTTCAAAGAAACAAAATTCCATAGCATTTTCTACAACTGAAGTAGAATACATAGTAGCTGGGAGTTGTTGTGCTCAAACATTATATATGAAACAATTAGGGGACTTCAAAATTCAATATCAAACAATTCCTATAAAGTGTGACAATACAAGTGCTATAAATATTTCAAAACATCCAGTATCACACTCAAGAACAAAACATATTGACATACGTCATCACTTCTTAAGAGATAATGCAGATAAGAAAGAAATAGTTCTTGAATTCATTAACACTCACGATCAATTAGCTGATGTATTCACAAAACCACTAGTTGAAGATCAATTTGTATTTATCAGATGAGAATTAGGAATGTTACATATACGAGAGGTTAACTAAAAGACAAAAAAATTTTCAGGTCAGACGACGGCCAAATATGAGGTAGGCGCCTGACAGGCTACTGTCTATCTGGAAAGACAGTTGATAGATGACTACCACCTTGATGACATACACTTTTCTCGCAAAAAACACTCCTTTTAACATGGTTCAAGTTTACTTAACATGAAAAATACTCTTTTTAAAGCCACAGACGCTTGTCCATTCGTCAACCCTTCACTAAACCAACTCTTCTTTATCTCTCCTTTAAGATTCTCCTCTCCAAAACTCTACCAAACTCCACTTCATCAAACCCTAAATCCTTCACACCTAGGGTTTCTCAAATTTCTTCTACACCAATATGCCAAGAACCAAATCAATCGGGAAAAAAGACAAGACATCTTCTTCAAGGTCTAATAGCAACAATGACATTGAAAAATGGTTGATTTCATCTCATGCAAAAACCTTGTACCAAAATCACATCTCCACTATCGATCCTATATTTGGTAAGGTACTCGATGTCTCTTTCTTTGAAGAAAATTTTCCTGAGATTCTTGATTTGTTAAAAACTATAGGATGGGATATGTTTGTTCTTCACCAAATTAAAGGATACTAACCTGATCATATTAAAATTTTCTACTCAAAGTTGGTAAAGAAATATGTTGGATTTGCCACCGAAGTTTTTGGCCAAAAGGTCACTCTTACTCCCCATTCACTAAGGAAAATACTTCGTATAAAGCATGGTGATTTTGAGTCCAATCCAATAAAAAAAATAGTGGATCATGGAGCAGGGTTTTCCCCACAAGAATTTTTGCCTCTGGTGATGAACGATCAACCCGTCTATTTTGGAAATCCTTCACAATACAAACAACTCAATTTGCAAGCACAAATTCTTCACAAGATCATTGCTTATAATATAATTCCTAAATCAGGATTCTTTGATCATATCTCCTTCTTTGATTGCTTCGCCATGTGGTGCATACTAAAAGGAAAGAAATTGGATTTAGCTAGTCTCATACTAAAATTGATGGTCATGAAGCTCGAATCTCTTAGAATTGCACTTCCATATGGTGGCATTCTTTCCTTAGTTTTTGCTCACTTTCAAATCCTCACTCCATCTTCAAAAATAGTGAAGCGAACCCATTACAACATATTCTCCTCCACTACTTTAAAAAGGATGGGTTACAAGAAGTACACCGAGGGATGGATGTTTAAGGGCAATAGACCTACACAACCACCAGAAGAACATAGTCCAGCTCCCGAAGAAACTGATATGCCTACATGGTTTCTTCCTTTCTATCAACATTATTCCAGCTTTAGTTTTGATATGAGGGATGGTTTTGATTCTCTTCAATACGAGATCACAAATATTGATGACAAATACATTTTACTAGATAAACGTCTTGACAAAATAGAGCAATGTGTCACAAAAAATGACACTAATTCAGATAAAGAAAGCAATGAAAATGATGATGAAGACTTGGATGAAGAAGAAGAAGGAGAAGAAGAATCACATAAATCTAAAGGAAAAGGAATTGCTGCAGATAGTGACACCACTTCTAATACTTGACTAAAGACTTTTGAACTTTTTTTTGTTTTGTATGCTACATATGCTCAGTTTATGGACGTATTATGCCTTTTTGTTGATGCCAAAAGGGGGAATATATGTGTATGCAAAGTCTATGAACTATGAGTCCTATGTATTTATTTCTATGTTCAATTAGGTATGTGCTTCTATATTAAATATGAAATTGAACCTTCTAAGTCTATGTCTTAATGTAAATTTGAAATTATCTTTATTTAAAGAAGGAGTAGTATTTTAAGTCTATGCTTATTGACAGGGGGAGTATTATTTTTATATCTTCGCTCTTTCTTTGTCATCATCAAAAAGAAGGAGATTGTTGGCCTAGCTAGGCTTACAACTCTTGATTTTGATGATAACAAAGTAAGGTTATCTAATATTGTTTCCAAGTGATACTATTTCATGTAGAGATGATTTCAGAAATAAAAAGAAAAATTCCAAAAGCTCAAACTTCAAATGCCATGTCTTGAAAGCTCACAAGGATCAAGGAACAAGGAAATTCTTACATAAATACAAGTGATCCATAATGAAAGCTCAGAGAAGTATAAAAGATCAAAGATCAACAACAAAAAGAACTCAAAGTAAAGAAGTGTCAAATTTTTTTTTAGAACAAAGCTTTGTAAGTACTTCAAGTTGATTTATGTATGAAATTTCATTTTGAAGCTCATTGGGCAAAGAGACTTAGAGACCGTAGTTTAAGTCTTGGAACATATTTTTCAAAGTTAAGCAAGTTGATATTCCAAGATAAATTAAGAAAATAAGAGGGAAATCAAAAAATATCTTGAAATAAGAAATGAGTGTTGGTAGACGACTGTCTATTTATGGACAGACGACTGACATTTTAAAGGATATTAAACAAAGAGACAGATGCATGATAGACGACTATCAGTGCAAAATAAGATGTCTGCGTGGGTTTTGTCAGCCGACTGCCACTCTTTTGTATGTTTTAAAGAATTAAGTTGTTCAGTGATAGACGACTGCCACCCCTAGGATAGACGACAGTCACCATTCTAGTTGTGAAAATTGTATTTGAAATACATGGACAAACGATTGCCAGAGAGCACACGGTCATCTGGCTCACAGAAAAATTCAAAATACTCAAGGGGCATATTTTTAAAATTTAAATTACTTGAAGCCCAAATTAATCTAAAACTTGGACCTTACCCCAAGTAAACTTGGGGAACAAGTTAGAAACCTTTCTACATCAATAAATACCCTCAAGTTACATTGATTTGAACACCAAGAAATCAATTCAGCAATCAAACTTTTTCTTAAGCATTCTGAATTTCTGAAAGCTCTTTGTTGCGCACAACTTCTCACTGAGATTGTGCTTCAAATACTAAAATCTTTCATCTATTAAAAGAATCCTGCGATTATAAATCTATGAAGCTTAAATTTGAATTTCGTATTGTGAATTTGATTGAAGTACATAGTTTTTTATATGTACTAATCAGCTCTTTGAAGAGCAATTCTTGTACGTTTTATTTCAAATCTTTGTGGCAGATTGATAGATGGTTCGAGTGTTGAATCGTTAGACCAAACAAGGGAATATTGTTTGGAGAAGGTGGACTCTAGCCTTAACTAAGGAGTGTTGTAATCGGTATTGTTCCACCTGGTAAAGGAACGATGATAGTGAATCCTTTGGTGGTTTTTCCAAGGGCGAGGATGTAGGCTGTGTTGAAGCAGAACGTCATAAAACCTTGTGTTCTTCTCTCTCTTCCCCACTCTTTGCTTTTTAGCAAAGATTATAAATTGTGTGGATGCTTTATAGAACTCTGAATTCTAAGTATTTGGTTGTTAAATAGACCGAAAGGTAATTTGTTTTGGTTTGATCAGCATTGATTGCGGAAACTGAAAGGGACTACGTTGGTTGATCATCCTAACTTATTAAGCTGAAAGTTTATTTAAAAGTTGAACATTGGGAAGAAGGTTGTTTGTGGAATTTAACAACAGGGCTTATACATATTCAACAAGCTTTACATATTAATACAGGGCTATTGTTACAAGAATCAAGTGGTTGGCTATTTTTGTTTTTGTTGTGATTAATCTGAACAAATTTTGTGATTGTGGTTGAGGTGTGATTATTATTATAACATAGAAATATTAAAAAAGGGGGAATAAAATTTTTAAATCCCAATTCACCCCCTCTTAGGAAGCTATCCTAATTTCAGCTCTAAGTGGTCATCTCGTAGAAGCTGGTTGGGATGATGCATAAGACGATACTAGAGATGAATTGGACGAAGAAAACATTGTGAGGGAGTTCACTGGGACCTCGGTTCACTCTAGTAGCAAGTGCAAAGAAAGAGCGACTATGCTCGCCCACATTGTAATGAGAAGGTGGGAAGTGAAGAGTCGGGGTCGAGCAGATTTTAAACGACTTCTCAACTTTTCTCGACCAGGTCACACCATGTTTAGTGCTAGTCGAAGACTTGGTCGATCCTCTCGGCATCTCCCAATTTAATAACAGTGCAGGGATTTGACTAGGTCGCCCTCATATGTAATGGTCGCTATACTTTGTCTCACTCCCAGATTACACTAAATCATATGTGACATACACTCAACCCCACTTAACCTACTCTAAACATTCTATGGACTAAAGAAAGACGAAAAACTATTGGGTTGTCTCCTAGAAGCGCTAAGTTTACTATCTTTGACCAGACATGTATCAAGTTGCCTCTCGGAAATGCTAAGCTTACTGTCTTCAGCCAGACACTTAAAAGCTTATTTTGAACTCATCCTGGTTCCTAGCTAACATTGGTTTCTTTCTCCTCTTCCTCACACCCTAAGTTGCATATCCCTAGTTTAGTTTCGGATTTGGGGTCCCAATCATGTTTTAACATAGATTGCTCAAGGGAATCCCCAAAGTCAGCATGGGTAGGGCTATCAAGTTGTAGTGTAATTTTCAAAAGGTGTTTCCATAGCATTGAAGGAGTTGCTTCCCTAACAATTTTGTCAATTACATCTTCGTCCACAACTTGAATGGCATTCGGAGGATGTTGGGAAACATTAAAAATGTTTAGCCTCCATTGTTTATAGCCACATGAGATGTCCATAATCCCCATCCAACATTGAATGCAGGCATTAGCCATGGCTAGGAATGGTCATCCAAAAAGGACAAGGATCGAGTTAGTGGAGGTCTCCATATCTAGAATGATAAAGTCAATGGGGTAATGGAAATCTCCCACCTTGACTACCACATCTTCTACCACACCCTGAGGTTGCTTAAGAGATCGATCAGTAAGGCATATGGAAACTGAGGTGGGTTGCAACACTGCTAGGTCAAGTTTTTGATAGGCCGAGTATGAAAGAATGTTCACACTTGCGCCTAAATCCAAAAAGCCCCATCAATGGTGTAATTACCAATTACACAAGAGATCGTACGTGAGCCTGGGTCTTTTAGTTTAGGAACCAGGTGCTTTAGTATTATGGAACTCATATACTTGACCAGCTTAACCAAACCATCCATGTTTCACACTTTTTTAAACATGTCTCAGATGGACTTAGTGGAAGATGCTTTGCTAAATATAGAGGGTGAGAGTGGGGTTGTTGGATGTGTCACTAAGTAGCTATGAAAAGCCCAATGGGGGGCGAAGTGAGGTTTGGTTCTTCTGGTGGTGGGTGTGAGACTCAATGGTCTGTGTACTCAACTAGAGGAAGAGAGATTGCAAGAATCCGCATTGTGTACTTCCAGCTTTTCATCTTGAGTTTCCCCCATGTTTAGCTGCTCTTTACCTTGTTTAGGTGGCAGCTTGCCATTTTGAAATGTGGTTACCACCTAGGCTTGCTCAAACTATGAGGAGGGTTTAGTATTCGGTTCACATGCTACCCCATATTGTCCCTTTGGATTCATGATGTGTTAACTTGGTAACTTACCCTCATCCCTTCAACTTAAAGCAGCTGCTAGCTGTCCCATGGTGCTTTCTAGCATTGCAATAGATTGGGAGTAGGAGTGAAGGAGTTTCTGGTCCACTTGACGGTCAGCTTCAACTCGCTTAAGGGTTGTCAACACTATTTCTTGGAATGAATCATATTTGGATTTAGGTGGAAGTAGATTCTAAATGGTTAAAGGTCTAAGGGCTGAGTCCAGATGGTTTTATAAATTTTGATATGGGTGTGGGGGAATAGAATTAGGGTTTTGTTAAGGTCTTTAGCCTTGAAAACCTAGAACTTGCAGCTTTTAGGAGAAATTAGGATGTTGTTTCCACTCAGAATTGTAAGTATTTGAATAAGGGTCATTAAACGTCTTATTGTACCAATTGTGAGTGGCCTTTACTTCCTCGTGCACAACCTCGGGCTGGGAATACACGTGAGGGCAATTGTAACATGTATGGGAAGGGTCAGAGCAAATTTCACAAACCTCTGCACACGCTGTTGTTTGTGGTCCTAAGGATAAGCATTGATCTAACTTTTTAAATATGGCATGCAAGGTTGGGGCTAGGTCTTGGCCAATGGCCAACTCATAAACTCCTTTTGGTTTGGAATTTGATTTATTAGGTAGTCTACAAGTGGCAGCCATGTGTTGGTGAGAAATTTTCAACAGATTCTCAAAGAGAATATAGGCCTCATTCTTGTGCTTAGTGAGGAAAGTACCTTCACATGGCACATCAACCATAGACCTATATCCCTCAACCAACTCTTTGTAGAAAGCTTGGACTAATTGCCACTTAGGGACCTAGTGATGTGGGCATTTACGAAGTAGGTCCCTAAAGCACTCCCAAGTCTCGAAAAAGATTTTCCCATCCATTTGTGAGAAACTTGTGATGGCTCTCCAAAGCTGATTACTCTTCCCAATTGGGAAGAACTTTTTAAGAAATTCATGATGCATGAAAGCCTATTTGGTCACCGAGTTCAGTTCTAGGGACGTTAGCCAATATTTGGCTTTATCCTTCAGAAAGAATGGGGAAAGCCTAAGATAGAGAGATGTGTATACCTGAACATCCGGGAACTGGATGCAAGATGGCAATGTGTATGAATTAGGTACAAAGTAGTCCCTAAGAGGCCAAAGATGTTGCTCTCCCACCACAGGTAGGTGGGGAGCATGGGGTTCTAGGATTTTTTCAGTGGGAACCTGGGGGTCATCTTCGGCAATGGCTTTCAGTTTAGAAAACTCAGCTTTCTCTGAATTAAAGATAGGTTTCCTAAGGGACCTACGGGATTTCTCAATCTCAAGATCTATTGAAATTATCTCAAGTTCCAAAGAACGAAGACCAAACATACACACGTATAAGCACACAGATTCAGACTTCAAAAATAGAAAACAAAAATTAAAAAAAAATAGAAATTGAGTAAAAAAATGAAAACAAAAGGAGAGCAAATCAAATGAACAAGGCAATGATACTCTAAAGTGGAAGTTGGATTATAACCTTAGCCAAGTCCCTGGCAATGGTGCCAAAATTTGGTACGCTCGCTAAAGCTTGGGTCCTTAACTATCAAAAATAATATTTATAAACCTAACTATCCCAAGTTCAGTATAAAGTGGGTAAATCTAGTATCGATCCATAGGGACTTGAAGATCAGTTAGTAAACAACTTCTAAGTTAGTTTATTATGGCTTTGTTATGAAAAAGTAGTAAAAGGTGATATTTTGCAATGGTGGATGTTTCTAACTACTGGAAAGCGATTAAATGAAAGCAAGTAAGTCTATGCTGCTATAAAGCAAGTAAATTTATTAGTTACCCTACTCCTACAAAGCGATACTATGGTCCAAATCAGGCGCTAGAAGCCATGCCGCTATCTACATTCATCCATACTTCCATAGAAGTACTAACCCGAGTGAGCAAAAACGAGAGGGGGGGATCAAGGGCACAGGGTAGAAAGGGTGCACCAACCATCTAGAGCACAGTCGGGAACCAAAGTATACCCTGTCTCAATGATGAACGAACACCTCTGTGGTTCTGTAGTCGACTATTTCCCTCTGACTGATACACAGAAGTTCTTATCCTTATCTGCAATCCTTCATCAAACACACAATAGGTAAATGGAAAGCAATGAACGAAAGCATGTAAATGAAAGCAAAAGTAAAAAGATCATCCCTTTATTATTCAAAACATTTGTTAATAATGCTGGGAATTAAAAAAGAAGTGACTGTGTAATATACACGGATAGCACACGAACATCACAGGTTGTCACAGGTCGACGAACACTTCATGCACATACCGAAACGTGAATTGAAAATTGTGCTACTCCTAATCTAAATTGGCTCTCAATTACATCTTAAGTCTATCACTAAGCTAAGAGAGGCCAAAGAGCAACCCAGAGCTCGTGTTCATAGCAAATACTTATAGGCTTTAGGGTTTACAAAGTTTTTTTTACAATTTAGGAAAGTTTGCAACAAATCTCGCGCAGAAGATCGTCGCCGTCGACCAAGTCACTCCTTCTCATTCTCTAGCACGCCCTGGTTGAGACTTGTGGGAAGTTAGTGATTCAAATCTCCAATTCCTTAGACTTCATCGTGCCTCAGGGTCTTGATGGTCGAGTTGATGGTCGAGACTTGTAGTATCTCGATCTTCAGGAAATCTTAGTATCGCGACATAATCGCCCCTGAACGTCTCTTGGTCAAACACTTCGTCGAGACTTTCGGTACTTCTAAATTTTAGTTCTGTCTCAGCATCTCGACGTGGTTGCCCTAGGTGATCATTTACTCAAGAACTTGGTCAAACCTTGCAGCATTCTGATCTCAGTCTAAACGTTGGAGTTTGTAGTGGAAGACTAAGTCGCCTTTGTGGTTTTCTGGTCATGCCACATGGCCAAGCATCATCTACTTGTCCATTTATTCTTTGAAGCTTCTAGATCTTGGATAAAAGTCTGAATTTGCGCTTTGAATCCTCCAAATTCTCCTTGGCTTCTTGTAATGCTTAAATCCATGGTTTTTTTCATGTTTTTCCTAAAAAGACAAACAAACCTTGCTTAACTCTGAACAATGATAACTATGGGCAAATATATAATAAAATAAGGATAAGCATAGGTAAATGAGAGTTTAAAATCATATATTTTAGGGACTCATCAAATCACTAGTCGTCCCTCCTAAAGTAGCATATTAGTAAATAGGTTCTTTCCTGTGAAACGACGCACAAATGGCTCACTACTTTGTTAGTAAGCATAAAAAAATCATATAAATGAAAGGATTATGCATGTAACACTAGGTTATAAAGGTGTATTTAGATGGTATAGAGTTTTGTTCACCGATAAAATTTTCAATTTTCCAATTTTGTCATTTTTGTGCATGAAATGTGCCATGCAGTTTGCTACCCCCTACTCCTAATTTAGAAATTTAGTGTCCGCACTAAAGTGTGGAAAGAAAGAACCTGGTGTGAAAGGGTCAAAACACTAGTGTACCTATATTAGATAGAATATGGAACCCAAAAATAACAAGCATGCAAGAATACACAGTACCAAAAAATACATGTAAAGCCAAAAACACCATGTAAACTTTTCATTAATTTTCAAATTGTCATTAATATCAATTTGGAGCGGTGCAAGCAGTTAGACTACCAATCAAAAATATGGTGTGAGGAAATAAAGGAAAAGAAAGGAAAAACAAGCAGAAAGGTGTCGTAGAAGCACAGTACACAAATCAAGAAATATGGCACAATAGATTGGAGTCGGAGTCAGAATATGAATCGAATAAAAGTAGCGATGGCTTGGCTAATACGGCATCACGGGATAGTGCCATTTCTTCTTGATACCAAATCTGGTTAGGGAGAAAGAGGAGCATGTGGGTGACGCGGCTGGAGAACCCGAAGTGGTGTTAGCTGGTCAGGCAAGACAGTTAGTATAAGTGACTGATATGATGGGAAAGCATACGACAACGGTTGTAGGTCAAGCCTGAGTGTTAGAGCTCCCCTGGTGGGATCATCACTAACATCCGAAGGAGGAATATAGGGCACGGTAGGCCGGTATGTCTAGAATAGCAGTGAGTGGGGAAATCGGACCTCATAAAGCTCGGAGGAGGATCGTTGGAGTTGTACAACATATGCAGGCATCTGCGAGTCCTTAGTCGATGCTTATGGCATCCTTAGGGGTCACGCCAAACTACCAGACTGTGGAGCCAACACCCTTCACGACAGTTGGTGTAGCCGTCTGCATGGTGCTCTTACAACATATGTAGCCTCACCTTGCACCTCTGAGTACGACCAACCTATTGACAAGGAACCTCGTCTTTGTAGGACATAAAGCCAAATTCATCGAGTAGGAGATTGGAGCGAGGCTTGGGTGAGTCCAAAAAAGAGTTCGGGGATGACCCTTGCCTTGGGATAGGTGGAGAAGTCATTATGGCAGGTGAGAGTGATTGGATAGAGCAGGCGATGAGGTCGAAGGACTATGGAGGAGGCGGGAGATGAAGAGTCGGGTGAGACACCAAATTTTGAAGGAGTGCTGACTATCCCGACCAGGTCACACCAGTGCTTGTGCTGGTCACGGACATGGTTGGCCCTCTCGATATTTTCAAATCTCATAACAGATCAAGGGCTAGACTAGGTTGTCCTTGTGCATGTTGGTCGTCCCTATTAGTGGCACCTTCAACTTTTCTTGAGATTCACTTTAGGGACACAACTTTTATTTAATCTACTACTTACGGCTTAAGGACTCAAAAAGGAAAAGAAAAATCCTTGGGTTGCCTCTTGAAAGCGCTAAGTTTACTGTCTTTAGCCAGACATCCTTAAGCTCATTTCTAACTCACCCTAGTTCGAAGGTGACATTGGACTCCCCCTTTTTCTCATCACACCTAATGTTGCATACCCTTAACTTGTTCTTAAGACTGAAGACCAAATCATGACTTACAGAAGTGTGCTCATGGGGGTCTCCTAGTTCCATAATGGAGGGGTACTCAGGCTGAAGTGCATTATCCAAAGTGTCCCTCCAAATAAGTGAGGGATCCTCTTCCCCAACAATTGTATCAATCAAGTCTTCATTCGCAGCTCGGATGACTTTAAGTGTGTGTTGGGGGGCATTAAATATATTTAGCCTAAGTTGCTTATGGCCCCAAGAAATGCCCATAATCCCTATCTTACATTGAATGCAAGCATTAGCTATGACTAGGAATGGTCGTCCTAGAAGGACAGGGATCGGATTCATGGAAGACTCGATATCTAAAATGATGAAATCGATAGGGTAATGGAAATCTCCCACCTTGACCACCATGTCTTCGACCACACCTCGGGGTTGCTTAATAAATCGATCAGCAAGACTCACTATTATCGCTGTGGTCCCCAGCTTCCTAAGGTTAAGTTGTTGATAGGCCAAAAATGAAAGGATGTTCACACTCGATCCAAAATCTAAAAGAGCCCCATCAATGGCATAATCGCCAATTACACATGAAATAGTGGGTGAACCGAGGTCTTTTAGCTTAGGCACGAGGTGCCATAATATCATTAAGCTTATGTGCTCGGCCTGCTTAACCAAACCATCCATATACACCCTTGACTTTTGATCCTACGTTGATAAGTCTTGAAGGAACTCTGTGAATGTAGGTGATTGCTTAATACCATCTAGGAGAGGTTTGTCAATTCTTACTTGCTTAAACATGTCTGAGATGGACTCAGTTGAGGCCTCTTTCCTAAATATAGAAGATGCAAGAGCGGCTACAGAATGTGCCACTAGAGGGACATGAAAATCCTGATGGGGGGTGAAGTGAGGTTTGGTCCTTCCAGTTGTAGGTGTGGGACTAAAGGGTTTGTGTAATCGACTAGAGGAAGATAGGGTGCATGAGTCAGTGTTGGGTACTACCCTCTTTTCTTCATCATTCTCTCCCTTACTTAGTTGCTCCTCAACTTGTTTATCTATCCTTTGACTTCTTATAATGCCTAACTCTATGGTTTTAACCTGTTTTCCATGAGACACGAACAAACCTTGCATAACTCTGAAATATGATAACAAAGGGTCACATAAAAAATAAATGAGGTTAAAAAAAGGTAAATGGGGGCCAAAAATAGTGTATTTTAGGGACTCATCACAACCCCCAACTTACACTTTTCCAGTCCTCGAGCAAAGTGAAAACTAAGAAAACTAAGAAAATCTTGTCTACCTCCTCTTTCATGGGAAACATGGTTGCATTTACCGTATGCAACAAGGCTTTAAAACCCTAGGTTAATCCTAGTGGACGAGTTGTAGTCTTGTGAGGGTTTCCAGAGTGGTATTCACAAACACTAATTTCAATGAACATTAAATAAAAGCACATGCAACACAGTCTTACCACTTTATATACAGATATATCACCTAATTACATACAGGTTCTTCCATACATGACCTCACTATACACACAACTCCAAAACGAATCACTCATGCAAGTCTCAACATAATACAGTCATCAAAAAAAGCATGTGTAAGTCCTAGCAATTGCAATTCAGAGTTAATAGAGTCATGTAAATCCAAGTAAAAATAAGCAATATCACAAGGCATGTGTAAAGTGCATGACCTGTTGCACTCTGGTTATTCCTAGACACCTATAGAATGGTTGCCTTGACTCAGCCTCACTGGTATACCCTTAAAAACTCTCAAGAAAATAGGTTCATTCTCATATGTGAGGAAGAATTTCATGATCAAACATCCCATATATTGTAAGGAACAACACTAAAATATAAAGTGAACTAGTCTCATAAGAAAGGAATCTAACCTATTCATGAGGTGTGGGGTCCTTCACCCTAGCACCTTCTCACTTACGACATCCAACCAGGTCCACCCTAGATTGACTTATTCATAGAATTGGCATGAATATAGCAAATGCATTGGTCATCTGAAAACTCTTCATACGTGTAAAAGTGTGGTTTCGTATCCCTAACTTGACCTTTTTACATTCATTTGGAACAGGTATGTATTTTTCATTTCATTTTTTTGCATTTCTGTTTCTTGTTTTCTTTATTCTTCTCATTATTTTCATTTTCTATCTTTTCATGGTCAACTAGGACAATCATTACACTATTATGTTGTCTTCATACCACCAATGGGAATTGAGCTCGAACAGGAGTCCACTAAAAAAGTCTGTCTCTAAGGGTGGCTCAATTTTCACATCTTGAGTAACCTACAAGACCTAGGTTTATATCTTCCTAGTTGATGTCACCTTTAGGCTAGAAAATGCCAAAAAAAAAAAAAAAAGACTAGTAAACAGGGAGAATCCAAACAAAGGGAAAGTTGAGTTTCATAAACTTAGAGTTTGACGTAAAAAACTCACAAGAAAGATGAAAGGATCAAGAGTACCTCACAAGGTTTCATAGTCTCCACGATTGTTCTCTCCGTGCTCTTAAGGAACCTTAAGTGTTACAAATCATGCGTAAGTGCATCCTGGCCTCGTGAGATACCATGTAAATAACAGTCTTTACACCACCATATTAACATGAATGAATCATTAGTCAACTATCCTTGAGTTTCCAGGTATATATTGACCATATTATGTAAGACTAAACACAAGTAACTCACTACTTCATTAGTGAGCATAACAAAATCATATAATTGATAAGCTTATGCATACAACACATAAGTGATATAAAAGTATATGAAGGGTATAAACAATTCTAGTGTGGCATAAAAGAAACAATGTTCATTGAAAAGTTTAATTTTAGTCATTTTTGTGTTTAAAATACCATATAATGTTTACCTACCCCTACCCCTACCCCTAACTAAAGCTTCAGTTTCCTGATTAAAGTGTGGAAAGAAAGAAGTTGGCATGCATGGCAAAGGAAACACTACATGGTGTAATGAATAGTAATCAGTGTACCTACATCAAACACATATAGTCCAAAAACAACATGTATGCAATAATACATTGTAACAAAAAAAATAGGTAGCACAACACCATGTAAAATTCATTGATTGCAAATCGACATTACACTATATGTGACATCATTACAAGCATTGGGAATGCCACAAAATCATGGTAAAAGAATAGAAAAGAAAGGAAAAGAAAATAAAAGAAAAATAGCAAACATGTGCCACAAAAAGCACAGTACAAAACCCAAGAGTGAGCAAAATGATCTGGACACCTAACCCTATCCTAATCCTAGGTGGGAAATCTGTAGGCATTATTGTTGAAATTGTTGCCCCCTAGAACACCAAAAGCATCATAGGAAGGACCCTTTTGAAGTGGGCAGGCTGCGTCAGACTAGGCACTCATGGCAACCTCCCCCTCATTGGAAACATTACCAAACATAGCTGGCGAATTGAGTGAAGCGGGGATAGGAGATGGCACCTGAGGAAGAACATGTGGAACTGACACAGGTGTTGGAGGGTATACGGACACAACATCGAAGAAGTAGTGGCAAAGCACTTCACTGGTTGCTCGAAAATCCTGCCATATTTTCGCTATCTCATGAAGTACTGGGGAATGAAGGAGTTCAAACTCATGGCATAGGCGGCCCAAGTTATCCCCTGCCTGAGGCATAGAGGGGGAAGCAGGTGGGAGTGAATCTGCTAAAGGAGAGGACTCGGTCATTCTTGGAGAGAGTGGGTATGGGTGGAGTAAAAAGTAAAAGATGCCCGATGATTTTACCAATAAGCAACAAAGGCATGATTTAAAGAGTTGCGGGTGAAATAGGGATTTTAAATGACTTTTGATCTTCCTGACCAAGTCGCACCAGCTTTTATGCTAGTCGCAAACATCATCAAAGCTCTTAGTAGTTTGTAAGCTCAGTGGAGTTCAAGGGCTTGACTAGGTCACGCTAACGAAGTGATGGTCGCGCCCCTAGTCAAATTTTCAGGAAATAAGAAAATTTGCATACCTTTAGTTATCCTATGCCTCACCTGCAAGACTCTAAACTCTATGTACTCTACTATGTACAATCTAAAGACTCAAAAGAAAATAAAAACACTCGATTTGCCTCCCGAAAGTGCTAAATTACCGTCTTCAGCCAAACGCACATAAGGCTCCTTATAAAACTCAGTCGGGTTCAAAGCTAAAATTGTCTCTCCCCATTTCCTTCTCATCCCTCGTTTTGCATACCCCTAACTTGAACTTTGAACTAGAGGCCAAATCATGACATATAAGAATTGGCACATAGGGATCCTCCCGGTCAGATGTAGAATGCCTCTCAGGTTGAAGTTTTTCTTTCGAAGGGTCCCTCCACAAAATTTAGGAATCAACTTCCTCAATATATTTATCATTCATGTCACCATCCATAGTTTGGACGGCATGAGGTAAATGCTGAGAAGCATGGAATATGTTCAGCTTGAGTTGTATATGGCCAAAGGATATCTCCATAATTCCTATTCCACATTATATGCAGGCGTTAGTCATGGCTAAGAATGGTCGTCCTAATAGGATCGGAATCGGATTTTTGGGCAGCTCCAAATCCAAGATAATGAAATCAACAGGAAAATAGAACTCCACCACTTTGACTAGTTCATCTTCTACCACACCCAAGGGTCGTTTTATTGATCAGTTGGCAAAGCACAAGGTGACTAGGGTGGGCTTCAGCTCTCCTAAGTGAAATTGCTGGTACATCGAATACGGGAGAATGTTCACACTCGAAGCTAAATCTAAAAAGGCACCATCAACGGTGTAATTTCCAATTACACATGAAATGATTGGTGTTCTAGGGTCTTTTAATTTAGGCAGGAGGTGACCAATTATCATTGAGCTCCTGCGCTCAGCCATCCTCACTTGTTCATTCATAGATGCCCTCGACTCTTGCTGTAACCTGTATAAGTCCTTGAGGATTTTGGCATACATAGGTGTTTTCTTAATGTCACTTAAGTGGGCCTTGTTGACCCGAATTCGTCTAAATGCATCCAAGATGGACTCCATTCTGGTCTCCTTCTTAGGTGAAGAGGGTGTTGGAAGCGCTGCAGGGTATTGTGCTAGAGAGACGTGAAATGCCCTATAAGGGGCATAATGTGGCTTGGTTCCTCCAGTAGTGGATGAGGGAGTCTCGAGATTCTTCATGAAACTAGAGGAGGTGGCATAAGTTTCAGCATTTAGTTCTACTTCCTTCTCCTCCTCATTCTCTCCCTTGCTCAACTGCTCCTCTACTCTTTTGTCTACCGTCCTACAACTTTGAATAGTCGTTACAACCTAGGCCTGCTTATGATATGACAAAGGACTAGTACCCAATTCACATTCCACACCATACTAACCTTCGAGTTCACGAGTGGCTAACTTGGCAACTTTCCTTCATCTCTCCAACTCAAGGATGTAGCTAGTTGCCCTATAGTGGCTTCCAGCTTTACAATAGATTGAGAGTGGGAGTGAAGGAGTTTCCGATCTACTTGTTGATCAGCCTTAATGCCCTTGAGTGCTTTTAACACTGTCCCCCAAAATGTATCGAATTTGGGAAGAGAAGGAGATGGTTGTTGAAAGGTTGAAGTTCTATAGTTAGAAGTAGGATGATTTTGAGAGTTATGATATGGGTGAAGAGGTGGAGCATTAGATTTTTGTTTAGGTCTCTGGGCTTGAAATCCCAGAACTTGTGGCCTCTAGGAGAAGTTAGGGTGTTTTTTCCACCAGGGATTGTCAAGCTCGAATATAAATCATAAGATTGCTTATCGTACCAATTGTGGGTGGCCCTAACTTCCTCCTGCACAAACTCAGGTTGGGAAGGCACATGTGGCCAATTATAGATGGTGTGGGAAGGATCAGTGTAGATGGCACACACCTCGGCACATGCTTCTAGCTATGGGTTCTATCCTAAAGACAAGACCTGATCTAATTTTCGAGTGATGGTGTGTAGGGTTGGCGCAAGGTGGTGGCCTATGCCTAACTTATAAAATCCATTTGGTTTGGAGGTGGATGGGTTGGGGGTCTATGAGCAGCAACAGTCTCAGCTAGGTTCTCAAAGAGATCCCAGGCCTTATTATCGTGCCTTTTGAGGAAAGTACCTCCGCACGATGCATCAACTATCGACCTATCTCTCTCAGCTAATCCCTCATAAAAAGTTTGCACCAATTGCAATTTAGGGACCTCATGGTGTGGGAATTTATGTAAGAGGTCCCTAAACCTTTCCCAAGTCTCGTAGAATAGTTCCCTATCCGATTGGGAGAAACTAATGATTGCTCTCTAAAGCTAATTAGTCTTCCCAATTGTAAAGTACTTTTTCAAGAATTCTTGTTGCATGGTGGCCCAGTTGGCCACCGAGTTCAGCTCGAAAGGTGTCAGCCAATATTTGGCCTTATCCTTCAGAGAGAATGGGAAAAACCTTAAATAGAGGGATAGAGGGCATCATCGCTAAAATTGTGGTTACGGATGGTGGAACAATTCTCGAGGAACTCATCTAGTTGACGATAAGGATTTTCAGTGGAGTTCCCATAAAAAGTGGGTAGCATCGAGATGATAGAAGTCTTTATCTCGAATTGTGCCACCTAAACATTCAGGAACCGAATGCAAGACGGCGAGGTGTATGCATTAGGTACAAAGTAGTCCCTAAAAGGCCAAAAGGTTGCTCTCCCACCATAGGTAGGCAGGAGCTTGGGGTTTTGGGATTGATTAGCGGGAACCAGTGGTCATTCAGCCATGAGTTTAAGTTCGGATGACTCAGCTATCTCAAGATTAGAGGTGGTTTTCCCAGAGGACCTATGAGATCTCTCAATCTCGGGGTCTAGGGGAACTATCTCAGGATCCAAAGAATGCAAACCAAACATACACACTTGAAGCACATAGATCTAAGACTTCAGAATCAACAAACAAAAATAAAAATAAAAAGAAAACAAATAAAAACAAGGCAATAATACTCTAAAATGGAAATTGACTTATAATTGTAGCTAAGTCCCCGACAATGGCACCAAAATTTGGTAGGCTCGCCAAGGCTTGAGTCCTTAACTACCAAAAATAATATTTATAGAACCTAACTAATCCCAAGTTAAGTAGAAAGTTAGGGAAGTTGGGTGTCAATCCTTAGGGACTTAAAGTCGAGATATCAAACCACTTCCAAATCAGTTTATTATAGTCTTGTGTAAAAAAAAAAGTGTAAAGGTGGGATTTTTCTAATAATCATAATGAAGGCATATAAAGTCTAAGTTAACTCTACTCCTACAAAGCAGTGCTCAATCATAAATCAGACTTAGGATATCGTGTGCGTAAATTATGTTCGTTCAATTATCCGTATCAAGCTAAACAGTTAAAGGAGCCATTCGATGGCATAGGATAACAAGGGTGCACCAACCGTTTGGAGCACAGTCAGGAACCGGATATACCCTATCACAACGATCATGAGAGCCTCTATGGGAAATCGTAGCCTTCTATGTATATTTGACTAAATCAATAATAGTGCTATCCTATCTTTAAGACTTCATCATAATCAAATCATAAAAAGTGGCAAAGCTGGTAAAGAAAGCAGTAAATGAAATCATGTAAACGAAAACTATAAATAAAAGCAATAAAAGACCATTCCTTTGCAATCACAGCATCTCTCACTAAGGCCAGAAAATATAGCTGAACAATTGTTTAATATACACGAAAAGTACAAGAGCTTCGTCAGTTATTACAGGCCTCCGAATACTTCAAGCACAAACTAGAATAGGAATTTAAAATTTACTCTACTCTTGGGCTCTCAATGATGTCTTAAGTCTATCACTAACCTAAGAAATGTGAAAGAGGAACCCTAAGCTCATTGTCAAAGCTACTCTATATACCCATTAGGGTTTACAAGATTTATAGTTCAAAATTGGTAACTTCTACAAGAATCTCGCAACGCAGATCGTTAGTTTTGACCACATCGCATCCATGTTCTTTCTCAATTGCGCCCTAGTTGGAGCTCCCAAGAAAGTAGGGATTTGAATTTAGCTCTTCTCGACATAGTTGCATAATCAAATCTTGTTGGTCTAGTCGATGGTCAAGACTTGAAGGATCTTAAGCTTTAGGAAATCTCAGGCACTTGACTCTATTGCTCGTAATGGTCTCTCTAGTCGAGCATTTGGTCAAGACTCTCGGTAGTTCTGTCTTCAGTCAGCTTCAGTCTCTGAACCTAGTTGCCCCAAAGAGTCACTATGTCAAGGACTTGGTTGAACCTTGCTGTTGTTCTATTTCATGCTTGAACCTTGGAGTTTGTATCTATTGCCTTGGTCACCTCTATTGGTAGCTAGTCGTTCCATATGGTCGAACAAGATCTTTCTTCCTTGAATGCACCGATGCTCTAGGGACTTACCTAAACATCTGATTTGAGCTTTAAGTGTCCCGAATATTCCCATGGCTTCTCATAATGCCTAACTCAATGGGTTTAACCTTTCCCTGAAACACGAAAAAACCTTGCGTAGCTCTGAAATATGATAACAAAGGGTTACGTACAAAATAAATGAGGATAAACAAAGGTAAATAAGGTCCTAAAATAGTGCATTTTAGGAACTCATCAAGTATTTAAAAGGAAGGCACAAAATCAAACCACTCCAGCCATCTACACTTATACCACCTAGCCAATTTACAACCAACCAACCAATATTTTAAGCTTACCTAATTTTAAATTTAACAAGAATAATGCTAACCCTAGACCCATGAGAGAATTCACAATACTGTGAATAACTCTAGTTGACCTATATCACCAATTGGTACCCCGAGGGAATACTGTACCTATGTCAATGAAATCGAGGCATAACTCGAGATTCAACAACCTGAGTTTATCATATGAATACCACATGAATGCACTCGGTCATGTCATGAATGCTTGTTTACAACTTAAACATAGAGTGCATGACTTGATTGATCCCAACATTATGAAATTCCAACTAGCATGGGATGTTGTAAAACCCAGCACAAAACTAATCCATTACCTAACCACAATGCCTCTATCAATGCTTTGGAAATTTGGGAAGTACAAAGCTCCATAGCATCCATTACCATTACCTACACCCCAATATATATCCAATATTATATACCATCCTCAACCAGTGTGGGTTCCATAATCATTAAAGCACCTTCCCCATTTCCATATACTTTTAATTAGGTTATGCCATGGAAGTATGGAAATAAAGTTAAAAGCTTAGAGGAAGAAACCAATGTAGCCAACTTATCACAAGTTGGAGGCATGACAAGAAGTGGAAGATACTACAATCCAAAAGAACTTGAATCGAGAAGAAAAAGATAAGTTAAAATTGTTCAAAATAAAGAGAAGGAACCAGAAAAAGACAAGGTACGAAAGCTTAGTCATGTAAAGGGTGATTAATTGCTAAAAGCAAATATTGTTGAAATAAAAAAGGAACTTTTAACACAAAGCAAGTAAAGAAATTTTATAATACCAATTCACTCCCCCCCCCCCCCTCTTGAGAGCATACGTAGATTCTCACAGCTCAAAATCAACAACTATGGCATTATAAAGCAATTAAGCAAAATTATAGCAAAGATCTCTATGCTCAACTTGATTACTTCCTTTGAAAGTCACAGAAATGCCTTGATATAATTTTAAAAGATGCTCATTTTAGAAGAAGCTAGTCATATTTGAGGAGCTCGTCAATGTTGTTATGGTAGTTAATAACATTGCCTATACCAGTAATAAGATATTAAAATAAGGAAGAGACCATGTGAGTCCTTTCCATATTTCTATAAAGTATGGTCAAAAGATCATACCAATGGTATTGCTGGAAAATGGGCCAACATTGAACATATGCCCATATTACACACTTGTAAAGTTGGAAATTGACAAATCAACCATAAATAATAGCAATTTAATAATCATTGTCTTTTATAAGACTATGAGGAAAATAGTGGGAAAAGGGGACCTAAATATTGAAATCGAAACTTGTACATTTGAGGTACTAGTTCAAGCGTTAGAGGTCACATACTTGCATTTAACATGTTACTGGGAAGACCATGGATTCACATAGCTAGGGCAGTTCCTTCATCCCTTCATTAAAAGTTGAAGTTTGTGTCCGGAGATCATTTGATCACCAAGGAAGAAGAATGTGATAGAACCATCAAACCTATAATTATGCTACATATTAGAGTTAAAAGTGGTTTTTCTTCCCATCTGGTTGAAATGACATCTCCTATGACTAAAGGAGACACTAACTTAGCTTTTGAACCAAAATTCATTGAAATTAGTATGATGACTGTAAGGAAAATGTTGAACCTGGAGTATGAACCAAGAAATGGATTGGGAAAGCATCTATAGGTAATTACTTAGCCAATCACTTAGAAAGGTCATTCAAACACATTTGTATTAGGTTTCCATCCAACCAGAAAAGGCAAAGCAAAAGCATACTTAAACTATAAAGAAAGAGAGAGATAGCCAAAATTGAAGGAAGAGATCCTCATGAGCCTAGACTAGAAATCCCGAATATTTTCTACACATTTCCAAAGCCTTTTTATATATAATACACCATGGACTAGAGATAACACCTAAAAAGGAGATTGAGTTAGTATAACAATTCAAAGATCAGTTATACATCAACTTAGTTTATCAAGAGAACTGTAAATTAGATGCTTCGGAATATGCATCAAGGTTGCTTGAAAATTAGACCATTGAGGTCCTACCCATGTACCACATAAGTTTCTTAAGAAAACTTTATTATTATTATTATTATTATTATTATTATTATTATTATTATTATTATTATTGTTGTTGTTGTTGTTGTTGTTGTTGTTGTTGTTGTTGTTATTATTATTATTATTATTATTATTATTATTATTTGTTTAACATATGGCCGAAGATATAAAAATCATTAATAGGATTATCTTTTTTCTTATTTTTCCTTTAGTATCTTATTTTATCCTAGCAGAAAACCCATTTTGAGCCTAGAGAACATAGTTGATTGTAAAGAAAAACCTTTCCTAACCTTAGTGAAAGAGGTGGGGAGTTAGGACCTTCAAAAAAGTTTTTTAAGAAGGTTGGAGCAAGAAGAAAAACATATTAAGCCACATTCAAATGGAATGGAAGCGGTCAACTTAGGAACAAAGGAGGCTCTGTAAGAAGTAAAGATTGGTACTTTGATGAGTCTACAAATCAGATAGAAAGTAATAGATTTAATCCATGAATACAAGGATATATTTGCATGGTCTTACCAAGGCATGCTAGGATTGAACACTAACATGGTAACTCATCAAATACTAGTATGACCGAATTGAAAACCAATAAAATAGAAGTTCAGAAGGATGCACCTAGAATGACAAGTAAAAACAAAAAGGAGGTCAATAAATAATTTGATACAAGTTTTCTAGAGGTATACAATTATCCGAAATGGGTGGAAAATATCATTCCAGATCCTAAAAAGGAAAAAAAGTAAGAATGTGCATTGACTATTAGGATTTGAACAAAGCTAAGCCAAATGAAGATTTTACATTACCTCATATTGACATGTTGGTAGGTAACACAGGTGGACACAAGTTATTCTCAATTATGGATGGATTCTTTAGATATAGCCAAATCAAGACGATAGAGGATGATAAAGCAAAAATCACATTCATTATTTAATAGGGCATATTTTGTAACAAAACTATGCCTTTTGGGTTAGAGAATAATGGTACTAAATTCTAGATAACCATGTTCACAATATTCTATAAGATGATGCATAAAGACATTAAAGTGTATGTAGATGGCATGATTAAAAAATAAAAAACATATTAAGAACACCTACAAGTGCTGAAAATGTTATCTGAAAGATTGAGAAAGTACATACTAAGATTAAATCCAACCAAGTGCAATTTTAGGACAACTTCTAGAAAGTTGTTGGGATTTGTAGTAAGTCTAATAGGAATCGAGGCCAATCTAGCTAAAATCTTAACCATAGAGAAGTTGGAACCTTCTTTCACTAAAAAAAAACATGTACAAGGACTCTTGGGAAGATTGAATTAAATTGCTAGGTTCATAGCTTAGCTAACAGTCACTTGTGAACCAATCTTTATACTTTTGAAGAAAGATAATCCTCGTATTTGGAAAAAAGAAGGCCAACAGGCCTTTGAAAATATAAAAGAATACATTGATGTCAACTATATCTAGAAAGCCACTGATACTATATCTAACAATAATAGAGGAATCTATAGGTTGTATGTTTTGTCAAAATGATGAAACAGAGAAGAAAGAAATAGTAATTTATTATCTTAACATAGGCTAGCTCTTGCTTGAGGTCGGCTACCTAGCTTCTTAGCTCCCCACACGCGAATGAGTACTTATAAGTATGATCTGGGTACATTTTGCATTTCTCCTCTACTTCTTGGAGAGCTTCATAGGTGGAGGCTAGCTTTCCATAACACTCTTAAGTTCTAAATAGCCATTTTCATTTTCTCCTTAAGTAAATAGGGGAGCATTAAAGACTAGCACAAAGAAAGTAGGAAAAATTAGAATGATAAAAAAAAGTGAAGAAGAGACAAAGTACAAAAGGAGGATGTTAAAACTTTGCAGTTCTAATGGGCTAAGGTACTAGAAATAACTTCAGGTAAAAGCCCTTCTAACCTCGGGCGGTCCTTGGGGAGAAATATACACTTAGTGAGTCAATAATCCATAGCTAGATCATTTCAAGTTAAGCTATTCAAAGGTAGTGGATACAATAAAGATTTGCACTAGGCTGTAAACTTGACGTTAGGAGAGAGAAGGGTGGTTGGTTGAGAAGGATCAACCACCATTAGGAGAGTAGTGCCACCCCCCAGAGCATTGAGAGAGCATTGAGCTAGCGGCAAACCTAGAAGACTGAGGAGAGGTTCTTAGTTTGTAAGTGGTAGTAGTTGGATGAACTAGGACTGGTTTAGGTAAGGGAGACTGGTCCTCCCTTATAAGAGTAGTAGATGCTTGAGGAACATTTGAACTAGACTCCTTTCTCCTTTTCGACTTGGGGACATTCTTGCTCATCTTTCGAAATTTTTTAAAATCAATCAACCTCTCTATATATGCAAAAGAGTAAGACTTTAGTCAAATCCAAAACAAATTAAAAGCACATTTCAACTAGTGACAAGTCTTGCCAAAAGGAGGAAGAATACATGAGCACAACCCACACCTAGCTAACACAAGCTTCTCAATAAGATCCTTATAAAAAAAAAAAAACCCCTTTGAAAGTATGGTGTAGTCCACAGAGGGGGGTGAATTAGGTATTTAAAATTTTATTACGCGGAAGCTTGATTTATTTTAAACCTTTTTTAAACAATTTCAATCACCACAAAACAACTAGTTAGTGAACGGCTATACCAATAAGCAATCCTAAGTATATAGGTAATTTAAAAACACAATGTTTATTTTACCTTCAACAGATTGAAATATCCACTTTGAATTTAAACAGTGAATAAGTATTTGTTCAAAATGAGATTCAACAATATTGTTGGCCTGGGTGTGCATCTAGAGGGGGGTGAATAGATGTCTTTCGTGAATATAAATTTTTTTCTACAATCACAAAAATAACTTGGCAAGATGTAAGAGTATTATATCACAATTTATATTAAAGATAAATAACAGCAAGCAAATAAAGTGAAAGAGGATGGACAAGAAAAGCTCAACAGGACGATATTAACGAGATTCAACACAAAGCCTACGTCCATGCCTTGAGACCAAATCAAGGATTCCTCGAATCCACTAAGCAATCCTCCTTCAGCGACAAAGAAGCCTTTACAATCTAGCTATTCACCAAGAGCTACAACAAGGTGCTCACCAAGAGTCACCTTACAAGGGCTCACAAAGAACCCTTGAACACAATGAATCAAAGCAATGAGATAAAACTTTAATTACTCCTTTTTGAGCTGATACTACAAATCAAAACCTCACACTACTCTTTTTGTGAATGGTATGTAAGACAAGAGTAAAGAGCAAGAGAGCAAATGTGCATTAGCAAGAATGAAAACCCTACAAATGAATGCTTATTCAATGTGCTTCATGACTCACTCGAAAAATGAGCAGCTCAGAAGCTATCCCAAGTATAGGAGTTCTGTCGTGTAATATTAAGCCCAAGGGTTAGATCGTCTCCTCAGGGAATGCGTTTAATCTCAGATTTAACGTTCTTCCAATCAAAATTAAATTGCACTGAACTCGGTTCAGATTCGGAGTTTTCAGAGTTGTTCAATTTTACTTTTGACGAATTAGATGGCACGTAATTTAAAAAATCCTAAAACTAACATGTACTAAATAAAAGAAACAAGAATAGAAATCCTAATTTACTTAAAGAAACATTGGGACACACACTAATTAAAAATGGAAACTACAAATAAGGAATTAAAACACGCTAGAATGGAAACTCTAATCTATCTAAGGAAACATCGACACACGCACTAATTAAAGATGGTAACCTAGAACATGGAATTAAAAACACACAATGAAAACTAAATTAGACACACACTAAAAAAAAACCAAACCTACTAAAAATCGAACCTTTAGCACAATTAAGAGATCAAATCAAGACTCACAATTTAAATGTAAACATGAACTCAACGGAAATTTAAAAGACATAAACAATAACGGAACACAATAAAAACACAACCTTTACTAATCATAGACCCTAACTAAATCGAATTTCGACAAAAAAAATATCTGAATTTAATTAAGAATGCTAAATTAAAATAACTATCAATTAGATAAACAAAGAGATTAATTTAACAATAATGAAATACTCAACATTACTCAACTTAAACAAAAAGAAAGAAAACTCCAATAACATTAAAAAAAACTAAAATTTCTTCAATATTCCAAGATTCAAAGAAAATTAAATAAAAGAAAGAAAGAAAGGAAAAGAGAGAGAGAGAAACAAATCCACGGAGCCGTGAAGTTGCTGCTGTGCTGGAGAAGTTGCTACTGCGCTTTGGTGGTCCTACTATGGAGTCGGCTAGTGTTCTGCTGTGCTTGGGGACTGCTGAAGATGGTGGAGGAGGTTGGCCGTACTGCAAGAGGGCAAAGGAGGCCAAGAGAAACAGAGGAAAGGGGGAGAGTGAGGGAGGAAAGACAAAGGGAAAGAAGAGAGACAAGGGGAGAGAAGCAGAATTGAAAAGAACAAAAAAAACAAACTAAAGAAGAAGAAGAAGAAGAAGAAGAAGGAGAAGAGGAGAATGGGGAGCCATAGGGGCTGCCTACGCAGGAAGAGAAAGAGAAGGATTAAATAGGATAGGGGGGGAAAGCCCTAGACCCGAATAGGAAACCCGAATTGCTATATTTTTTCATTTTTTTCATTCTCTATTCATCGCAAATCTGACTCTTTTGGAGCCCGTATCTCACAAAACTAAAAACACGAAAGTTGTAGATAATCCTTTCCTCTTTCTCCAAAAATTTGAATCGTATCTATCGGAGCTTGGACGGAAAAGTTATGTACAAAATACGAACAGGTGTTGGTTTTGATTCCCGGGAATTTTCCTACGACAAAAAATTACCAAAACTTCATAAATAGTGCAATAAAGTTCAAGAATGATGATTTTGGCATTTTATTAAAATATTGGACAATTTTAGATATTTAATTAAAAATATAAACCGTAAAGCTCGGGTTAAACGTCCAATTACGCAGTTTCGGTGCGTAATCACTTCACCACCAAAATAATCAACTAGTTTGAAATGAATGCACAAGACTCATATTAAAGGGCAAAGGGATGAACAATGCACTGTAGAGCCGTTGGTCATTAATGGACATATGACGATTTGAAAACTAGCCGTTAATACACATTAAATGATGTCAGCAGCCCAACATTCATCAACGAATTCATGCTTTCATCAACGAATCTTATGCATTCCTCCGTTGACGAAACCATGTGTTTGTCACCGAACCTTCAGTGCTGAATTTAGGTAGGTCTTGGTTTCTTTTCGTCGACGAGTCCCCTACGTATGTTGACGAACCATCACTGTACTTTCGTTGCCGAATCCCCTGTATTCATCAACGAGCCTGCTTGGAAATTTTTGGTGGTCTCTGTATATTTTTGTTGACAATTCCCCTGTGTACATCGACAAAATCCCTTCATTCGTTCGTCGACGAATCCCTTGTATTCGTCGATGAACCCTTTTACTTATATAAATGTAAACACGTACAAAATTGGTTTTCGTTCAAGTAAAGGTTCCATCTTGTCCAAAATTAATTTTTACCAAGTTTAAGATGTCTTGGTTTGATAAAATACGTTTGAAAGCTATTTTGACATCTTATGCAGTTTAAGTGACTTGACATGCATGTGTGAACTCGGAATCATGTTCTAACCTATTATGAACTATATGCATGTATGATTTTCTTGTCTCTTGCAAGATACTCTTAAACATACCATATGCACAGGAGTTACAATGTCAATCTGATATGCACAACCCAACACATATATGTAAAAATCATAAGTGCTTTGCTTGAGTGGTTGAGTTCTAAATGTGTCGTATGTTGTACTTTGTTGATGGTCATTTTCTATTTTCCAGTTCGATACATGTTTGACCCTTATGCTTGTCTTGGAGTTTTTCTATATATCTGAACTGAGCTTGAGTGAAATTGTTAGCATACTTTAAGAACTACTAATGGGTTGTTGTCATCAAAACAAGCTAGAATGAGAACCCTTAGCCACTAGGGCTAGCATTCTCCCCCTTTTTGATGATGGCAAACCATTGGTGTTCTTTTGAAAAAAAAAATGTTTCTTAAAAAATACTCCCCCTCAAAATATGCATACATGTTTAAAAGGTTTTAACATTTTCTCCCCTTTAATGTACGTACTTTAGGATCCTTTTATGTTTGGAAAACCAATAAAAATTTTGGCAGCATGTCATCTGTAAATAGAACATTTTTTCATATTTTTAAACCTTAACCAATTCAATATTCAATGCAAGCAGTTCAGTAGTTCCACAGACAGTTCAGTATTACCATTCAACGCAAACCGTTCAGTATTTCACAATTCAATCACAAGAAGTTGCAGGAGAAGTATCATTAGGGCATTCAATTACAATCATGTGCAGTATTAGTCCATTCGGCATTCAATTACAATCATGTGCAGTATTAGTCCATTCATGAGTACAAAAGTAAAGTAAATAAAAGATGTAAGGTAATTTGCATCAAGACACCAAAAGTGATGCAAATTCAACAATATGTTTAAAAAAAGCATCTAAAAAAAACAAGACCATCATCCATATACATCATCATCCTAGATCATCATGCATATACATCTCCCCCTTTGCCATTATAAATAATAATGGTGTTTCAACCTGAAAGCTACTCTCGTGGGCGATCTAGTTTTCAATGGAGTTAAGTCGGGTACGATTTTGATTGCCTTGCGGTGCCAGGGCCGCATCAATAGAATCAAAATGGCATGATTTCGTTGATCCGATTGTGCCATGGCGAGTTGTAGGCCATCCAAGCATTCCAAGATGGGATCAACAAAAGGTTCTTCAGCCTCCTTATCTTCCTCCATGGCAGCTTGCATCTCATCCACTGGTGCCCTGCCCTGGTTATGGACCTTTACCCAGGTATTAGTATTCTCTTTTTTATCAAAATGCATCCAACAAAGAGTAGCCTCATTGTATGTATCGTCTAGAGAAGGTATAATACAAGGCATCCTAGCTCGAATGAGGCCGAAGTGATCAAAGAAGGTAGTGAGTAGGCGGTCATATAGAAGACATCATTGCTGTCATTTTAGACTTTCCTCCATATGTTGGACAACAACTGTTGGCAATTAAATTCCTTTACCATTCCACAAATAGTACATGGATAAAATATCACCCAAATTCACCCAGTCGTGCCCACATATATGTGGCGAGAAGTTGTATGTGATCATATGGTGCAGGATGTGAAATTCAACAGTAAGGTCCTTTGATTTGGGTCAAACAACTGGAGGAATATGGGGGTCACAAGTGATCAATTTCAGGGCCTCATGGGAATCGAACCAGTCATATCGAGTAGGCCATAATGCCTTGGGAAGGCTTTGTATTGAATAAAATTTGCAACCTAAGACTTGAGAGAATGTGTTTTTAGATAACCGAATTACGGTCCCCCAAACTATAGAGTATGCGGCACAACCTCGAGCGGATGAAACAAAATTAGCATAAAATTCACGGACTAGCTCCTCATACATGAGCTCTCCCAAATCGAAAAGAACTTCCCATTCAACAGTGTTGATTTTGGCTAACAAAGTGGGGAGGTGATTCTGAAGGAAAGACGAAGGAACAATCTTACCATGTAAATATGGCATTTGGAGATGTCATACTGATAACAAAAGGCAACTTCAAAGGAGACGAAGCATTGGTCAGCCTTAGTTGTGGCTTGTCGTGGTTGCTCAGTGGGAGGGTGCCGAGAGGAGCCTTCCCTGAGCTTAGGTTGAGAGGAAATGAGGGTGCGTTTCTTCAAGCATGGTGCCATTTTAATGAGAGGAGGAGAAAGTGAGAGAAATGTGTGAGAGGGAGTCAGATGGCTGGGAGACTTGGTGAGCCATGAGTGGAGAAACAGAGAGTGAAGGAAGGTGAGGGACTACAAGGGTTGTGGAGGCTTAGAGAATGATGGAAAGAGGAGAGGGAGGGTGGCAAGGAAGATGGAGGCAGAAGAGGGGAGATTAGAGGGACAAAAGGGGGGGAAAGAATGCGATAGCCAAAATTTGTCAATGAATCCCCTGTGTTCATCGATGAAGCGCTCGTAGCTGTTAGTCAACGAATCCCCAGTGTTCATCAACTAAGCACTCTTCACTTATCATCAACGAATCCCATGTGTTCTTCGACGAAGTGCTCTTTACTAATCGTTGACAATTCCCTTGTGTTTGTCAACGATGCCTGTGAAAACTACTGCGTTTTGACTTTTGGGAGTTTTGAGCCAATGAAGAGCAACTTGATGTTATTCTAAGGGCATTCCTTATGGCAAAAACTAAGATAGGTCCTTGGAAGTGCACATGCCCAAGGCATGTTTGATTTTGCAGAACCTTTCTTCATTTAGGGGTTTTTTTAAAATATCAACCAATTGATTTTTGGTATTTACATATACTAATTCAATGTCCTCTTTTTGAACATGATCTCGAATAAAGTGGTGTTGTATCTCAATATGCTTGGTCCTAGAGTGCAGGCATGGGTTTTTCGAGATATTGATGGTACTAGTGTTTTCACAATGAATTGGTGTGCCCTTAATCCAAACTCTAAAATCCTCAAGTTGTTACTTCATATATAAAGCTTGAGTGCAGCAACTACCGGCTACAATGTATTCAACCTCGATGGTTGAGAGAGAAACTGAAGTTTGCTTTTTGCAGAACCATGAGACAAGTGAGTGTCTTAGAAAGTGACATGTTCCACTGGTGCTCTTTCCATCGATTTTGCATCCTCCATAGTCAGCATCTGAGTAGCAGGTGAGATCAAGTAGGGCATTCTTAGGGTAAAAGAGCCCTAAGTCATGTGTTCCTGTTAGGTATCTAAAAATTCTCTTGATGGCATTAAGATGTGACTCTTTAGGACATGATTGGAATCTAGCACATAAACAAATGCTGAACATAATATCAGGTCTGCTGTAAGTGAGGTACAACAAACTACCAATCATCCCTCGGTATAGTTTTTGGTCAACATTCTTCTCTTTTTCATCATTATCAAGTTTCATTGTTATGCTTAGGGGGGTTGCATTAGATTTTTCCATTTCAAGACAAAATATCTTAAGCATTTCCTTGACGTATTTGGCTTGATTAATAAAAATTTCATCCTTCATTTGTTTTATTTGCAACCTAAGGAAGAAGGTTAGTTCACCCATCATACTCATCTCAAATGTCTCCTGCATAGTTTGGGCAAATTCCTTGCACATATTCTTATTTGTGGCACCAAAAATGATATCATATACATAAATTTGTATGACTAGCATATCATTTTCCTTGTGTTTCAAGAACAAGGTAGTGTCAATTTTTCCTCTTGAGAAGCCATCTTCCAAGAGAAACTTGCTTAATCTTTCATACCAAGCTTTTGGTACTTACTTAAGTCCATAAAGAGCTTTTGAGAGTTTAAATGCATATTCAGGGTGTGTATGACTCTCAAAACCTGGTGGTTGTTTAACATAGACTTCTTCATTGATGTACCCATTTAGAAAAGCACTATTTACATCCATTTGGAATAACTTGAAAATTTTATAGCAAGCAAAGGCAAGCAGCATCCTAATGGCTTCAAGTCTTGCTATAGGTGTAGTAATCCGAATAATTATAGGAATTAAATAATAAAGAAAGGAGATACAAAAGGAAATTTCAAAGAAGATTGAGTAGGGTCTCGTCGACGAACAGTCTTCTTGGGCTCGCCGACATGGACACATGTCTCATCGAAGAGAACTAACCAATAGGGCTGATTTCAGGGCCTGAAACTCATCGACAAGCATTAGGTGTTCATCAACAAACCCCCTTCATGGACTTGTCGATGAGGCCACGTGGCCAAAGGTCTATAAATAGCGGAAAATGATAGTTTAGTGATAAAACTCATTTTCTCTCAACTTTTTCTCTCTCCTACTTGGTTTCTCTCCATTTCTCTCTAGATTTCTCACCATCTTACTCCTCGGTTCGACGATCAGAAGCTGCCACATTGATCTTGGGGCAATTCTCTACAAGTCTGTTGGAGTAAATTTTGGTTTGGGCATTTTGGGCACCATCCCAAAATCAACGTAAGTAGATTATTTAGGTATTTTCAGTTTTATCAGGCTTATTTGAGTTTAGATTTTGAGTTATATAAGAATATACTAGAGTTTTGTGAAATAAAAATAGGGTGTTATATTTTCAAGGTTGTGGTGTTTGGGACCTTGCAGTCATGGGTTGAGGACCCCAGCGGATATCTTTTTAGGAGTCCATGTATATTATAATTTAGAAAATTATGAATAGGCAAGTTCAGGAAATATGAGTATGATGATTTTTTGGGAAAAATTCAGTGTTTTACTAGGGAATATGCTTATATGCATTATTGCAGGATTTTGGGGATAGTATGCCATGAGCGTGAGAATAGAGTTGGAGGTGATCCTCCCAGCTAATTAGGTAAGGGAAATATCCTATGCCAAATAAATTAGAATTTTACCAGTAAAGATAGTATAAGATTATGGGTATTTTCAGAATAGATATTATACAGTTATGCAAATTATATTTAATGAGTTATTAACTGTTGTATGGCATGAATAATATGAGTATAGTACTGAATTCATACAAATGTTATAGAATCATGAAAGGGTATACAGTTTTATAGAATTACGATATACAGGATATATAGTTATTTACCGAGCAGATTGTACAGTATTTATTTCAAAACTATGAATGTCTAGTATTTTACAGAATTATGTATTTAACACAGTTCAATAAAAAGTATAGTATACAGTTTTATAATGAGCAAGTTATATATAGTTTACAGAAATTATTCATATAGTTTTCTGAATATCATGATATACAGATCTCAGAACCATAACAAATAGATACACAGTTATACAGATCAGTTTTTACAGTATATATTAAGAATAGATAGTACAACTTATACAGAACAATTATTCCAGTGTTATGGCTATTACAGTAGAAATAGAATCATGGTAAACAGTAAAATACATGTACATATCAGACCCTCATGGACCATTACAGATCATATTATAAAGTATGGTATCATAGCTATACAATGGAGAGAGTGCAACCACACATCTCAAACAGAGTGTGGCATTTATGGTTGACTGTGCCGTTGTAGAGATTGCAGACTCCTTGGTAATCTGATCCAAGCGGAGGGGAGTGATTGCAGTGCTCCTTGGAAAGACCCAGGTTGAGGGGCCAATCATACCTCAATGGAGTTTCAGTTGACTTATTCTAGAGGGCCGACTAAAATCAAGTCCCGCCTATAGGCCGCATAACCCTGCCATGAGGGGATTTGAATCACGACATACAGTTATCCATCCAGGGAAGTTTCATAATTATTATATACAAATGGAAATTAGCATAAATATTTATAGTTATTAAAAGTATGTTCAAATAGAAAAGTTTAGTAACAGATGTATTTTAAGAAACACAAGTGTGAGTTATACTGTATATCTTTGTTACATGCTATTTCAGATTCAGTTATTTACAGTATATGTATATTTTACAAAAACTCTTATGCCACACACTAGTAATAGCATATTTCGTCTTACTGAGCATTATTTCATCCCAGTGATTCAATATTATTCAGGTGATCCAGTTAGATGAGCAGAACTGGCTCGTAGATAGAAAAGTTATCAGTATTGCCCTATCTGTAGGGTAAGTTATTTTAGGAGATATGTATTTTGTATAGATCCTAGAGGATGTGGCACCTACAACTATAGGGATGTGTATAAGTATTGAGAAATTCTTGTATTGTATTTCTGGTTGCACGATTTGTGTTTCTTCTTGATTTGATGATTTTTTATGATCATTTTTTATTTCTTAGGAATTTTCATTTTTTTTCATCATTTATCATAAGTTGCTCAAGTTCCCTTTCAACTCTCATAATAGTCTCTTGATCATGGAGGTCAATTGCTATTTTGGGTGTATATGGGTTAGTTTCATAAAAAACAACATGTGTTGATTCTTAAATAGTTTGAGTTCTTTTATTAAACACTCTATAAGCTTTTCTATTCATTGCATACCATAGAAAGATTCCTTCATCGGATTTTGAGTCAAATTTTGCTAAATGGTCTCTATCATTCAATATAAAATATTTGCATCCAAAGACCTTAAAGTGTGATATGTTTGGTTTTCTACCCTTCCATATCTCATATGGGGTTTTACCTATGTTGGATCTGATGATGACACAATTACTAACATAGCACGATGTACAAACGACTTTGGCCCAAAAATATTTTGGAAGATTATGTTCATTAAGCATTGTCCTAGCCATTTCTTGGAGTGTTCGGTTCTTTCTTTCAACTACTCCATTTTGTTGTGGAGCTTTTGGTACGGAGAAGTTGTGTGAAAAACCATTTTCATTACAAAAGTCCTCTAATTCTTTGTTCCTGAATTCTCTTCCCCTATCACTCCTAATATGAACAATTGGCATTCCTTTTTCATTTTGAGTTTGTTTACAAAAGTGAGTAAAGGCATTGCAAGTGTCACTTTTGTTTGCAAGCAAGATTACCACGAAAAATCTAGAGAAGTCATCAACTATCACAAAAGCATATAATTTTCCACTAATACTTGCAATATCATTTGGTACAAACAAATCAAGATGAATCAATTCTAATGGTCTGGTCATGGATATCAATTTCTTGGTTTTAAAAGATGATTTACTTGTTTTCCATATTGATATGCATCACATACTTTGTCTTTGACATAATTGTCTTTAGGAAAGCCATTCACTAGCTCCTTAGAGGATAACCTATGCAATAAATCCATGCTAGCATGACCTAGCCTCCTATGCCATAACCCACTATTTTCATTTGTTGCAGCCAAACATCTAACATCACAAGTTTTAATACAATCAAACTCAATTGTGTAGATGTTTGATTCACACTTACCTACTAGCATAGTATTTCCATTTAAATCATTTATCAAGCATTGGGTAGATTGGCATATGATATGTAGTCCCTTATCACATAGTTGACTAACACTTAATAGGCTATGCTTAAGTGTATCTACAAGAGCAAGATTTTTTTATAGACAAAGAAGAATTACCTATTTAACCTTTGCCGATAATTCTACCCTTGGCATTGTCTTCAAATGTCACTAACCCTTCTTTCTTGTAGGTGAGAGAGAGAAATTTGTCGGCGTCTCCCGTCATGTGTCTTGAGCAACCACTATATTGAGGAACCATTTGTTCCTTGTAGAACTTCTCTTCAAGCAAACCTACACACAACACTAAGTAATTTGTTTTGGTACCCATATTGCCTTGGGTCCTAGGGGGTTAGTATCCTTAATCACCCATTCAAACTTCATTCCCTTTCCTCTGTTTCCTCTAAAAGAGCAAGTAAAGCGCACATGACTCTTTCATTCACAAAATAAGCAAACCTTGTTAGCATTCAAAGGGTTTGGTTCAGGTGCTGGTTTTTTTCTTGATAAAGAGCTTCTCTTAGCACAAAGGTTCACAAAGCCGATTGATTTAGATGACGAGAAGTCATACCCTAATCCTTCTTTGAAAATTCCAAATCTTTGGATTCCAAGTAACTTATCAAAATTTTCTTTTCCATTTGTAAATTTTTAAATGATGTTATTTTTTTCTTCAATTTTCTTTCTCAAATTTCAATTTTCTTGAAGAATTTCAACAATTTGGTTTTTCAAATTTTCAAATTCTTTTTGAAAGGTCTCCTTGTCATTTTTGGAGTTCTTGACTAGTTTCTCTTTTTCAGCTTTTAGAGAAGTATTTTCAACTTTTAAAGCATGACAAGAACATATTGTGCTTTTGTTTACATTTTGAATGAGTTTCTTCTAAAAGCCTATTTTTATTTTTAATAGCAATCAACTCAATGTGAAGTTTCCTACAATTTTCTTCTATATCATCATATGAGGGAAGGTATTCGTCATCAGAATTTACCTCATTTTGCTCATCTGCCATAAAATAGAAGTTTGCAACTTCTTCTTCATTTTCGTCATTGGTTGAAGTTCCGTCAAGTTCATCCCATCCGGTTGCATTCATAGCTTTGTATTTCTTCTTGTTTCCTTGCTGGTTGTTGCCTTTGTTTTGGAAGTTTGGACAATCAGTCATTCAGTGTCTGATCTTCTTGCAGTTATAACATATTAAGCTTGATTCTCCTTTCTCCTTTTCCTTACCACCCCATTTGTTTAGAAAGAAGTTTCTGAATCTACTTGTGAGGAGAGCTACCTCATAATCGTTGTAGCACTCTTCTTCTTCTTCCATAATTTCCTTCTTGCTTGCTGTCTTTAGAGCCATGTCTGTTGTCTTTTTCGGCTTTTCTACTTCAGCTGCAGCATTCTTCTTCTTGATCTCATAAGTCATGAAAGATCCAATGAGCTTGTGAATTCTGTTGTTATATCAAGAGGGGGGGTGAATTGGGTAGTTTAAAAACTTAAGTCCATCAAGTTCTAATTTTAAAAATTATCAATTACAAACTTGCAAGTTACTTACAACTACCTCAATGTTTTTCAATTAATCAACCTAATGACTGATTTTAGCAATCAAACTAATTTACCCAATTACTTTGAAGACCTACTATATAATTAAAATATTCACCCAAATACGATTGCGCAGAAATTAAATAAAGGTAAGGGTAAGAGAGATGCAAACTCAATTTTTACGAGGTTAAGCTTCTCTTACAATCTTCTGCTTACAAAAGGCGTAGCTTCCTCCTTAACCCCGGTTCACAGTCTGAACTATGAATAGAATATAAAGATTACGATTTCTACAAAACTCAAAATGCTTCTAACCAAGCTAGTGAGTACATTAGAATTCCCAGTACATAATCATATGATAAAAGAAGAAACTCAACATGTGTATAATGATAAGATCATCGTATAAGTAATGTGATACTTCCCAAATTTATTTTTAATTAATATCTCTCAAAAATAATTTCTTATACATAAAAACTTTGGAGATGTTAGTTTGATTTCAACTCACTCTATGCAAGAATAACAAATAAGATCTTTAGAAAAATAGTCTTGAATAATATGTAGATCTAAGTTCTTGCTATCAAATAACTTGTAAAATTAAATCCTTCAATAAAAAATATGACCTTGAATATCGCAAAGATTTAAACAATATTTTAGAAAACTATTCCTCAAAAATATGTATCTAGAAGCTTTTAGAATTTTTAATCCAATAGTTTTTGCAATAACCTAATACCAAATCTTTGAATGAAAATATAGCTTTGACTATCTCAAAGATTTTCGTTTTATAAAAACTTTTTCTCAATTATTTGATTCAATCAATGAATATAAATATATACAACAATATTTTTGCTCCCAAGAAAATATTAAATATATTAAATGTGGGAAACAAGAAAATAGGATTTGAATGCTCAAACTTCTCAAACATCAATACCAACGATAATTGCAAAGTAAGTGTGTGAATGCCTTTTGATCAACGTAACAAATGCTAAAAAATAGATGTAAAATCTTTGGAGTGTAGGCACAAGTTTAGCAATATGTTCAAGGCTCTCAAAATGTAGGGAAAAAGTTCAAGGCACTCAATAATATGCAAAGACTAATGCTCTAGGGTTTAAAGATTATGTTTATAAGTGTTCTCGGCAGTTGATCAAAACCTGACCATTGGATCAATTAAAAATAAAGGTTTTCATCTGTATTTGCATTGAGAACGTCGTTCTATGCCGTGACCTTCGTTGACGGATGGGTACGTTTGTTGATGAGTGTACAACACTTGTTCGTCAACGAGGCCACGAGTTCGTCGATGAGAGCACTATCTGAAGTTTTTGGGCTCTATATTTTTTTTTGTCAACGAGAGAAAACTATTCATCACCGAGTGGCCTTCATGCATTCATCGACGAGGCCATGGGGTTCATCAATGAGGTCTCTAAACTTTGCCCCTAAAAATTTATTCAACCTAAAACTAATGTAAATGAATCTTTCATGAAATGCATGAGTCCCAAGGTCAGTCAAGGGAATGTTTGAGCTTCGAATTATATCATATAACATATGTAAATACATTCAATTCTAAATACCCATTCCCATTGAAGATCTTGAACTTGAAAGCTTGCTTCTTCATCCTTTTATTCCTCTAGTTCCATGGATTGAGCCAAGTGATTTGTACATTAGGTTCCTCATGGCTCAATATCAAGTTCACCATTCGTGCATTCTAAATGATAATCTTGTTCACAAACTCAATTGCATAGGTCAAATATCAAGTGATTTCTTATTATCAAAAAAGGATTAGACTCATAGAGTCAACAATCTTCCCCTTTTTGATGATAACAAACACACAAGAAAAAATGGGTTACACCTAACAAGACCCCCCCTAAGATAATGCATAATATAGAAATCAGCAATACAGCAATATAGTTTACACACAGTTTACACACAATGAAATTCATACACATTGTAGAATATGCAATATTTTTGCTAGTACAACTTCTCTACATGCAAAAAAATATTTTTACTTACTAACTTCTCCCCCTTTTGACATCAACAAAAAGGTAAAAAATGTTTTGACATAAATATATCACATCTTCACAATCAAAATATATTTCAACTTCTATGTTTCAAAATTGTATCACGGAATATATCTCCCTGTGTTACTTAATTTACTTCTCCCCTTTTTAAGGTTTATATGTGTTGTTGAATCAAATTTCAATGTGAACTTGTATCCATAAAGAATTTAACATGCAATAACCATTCTTAAAGTTTAATACCGAATAAAAAAAAATGCCAAATGTGAAAATTTTAACCAAATGTTAATTTTAATTTAAGTTGCTCCCACTTAATTATGTAGTCTGATATTACTCTAGGCAACTTCTTGACTATGCATAAGACCCAATTCACATATAATTTGGATAAACCTATCCTCTGGAAATGATTTTGTGAATATGTCTACCTATTATTCATCTGTGCATACAAACTCAAGTGTCATATCTCCTTTTTGCACATGATCACAAAGAAAATGATGTCTAATTTCTATGTGTTTAGTTCGTGAATGTGATATAGGATTCTTTGAAATGTTTATTACACTCATACTGTCGCATCTTATAGGAACTATGTCACAGTGCAATCCAAAATCCATAAGTTGTTGTTTCATATAAAGCGTTTGAGCACAACAACTTCCAACCGCTATATATTCTACCTCAACTGTGGAAAGAGCAACAAAATTTTGCGTCTTTGAAAACCAAGATACTAAAGAATGTCCTAAGAAGAGACATGTGTCGCTCGTACTTTTTCTATCCACTTTACTACCGGCAAAATTAGCATTTGAATAGCTAATAATCTCAAAGGAAGTATACTTAGGATACCATAATCCAAATTCAATGGTTCCAATCAAGTATCTAAGTATTCTATTGATAGCTAATAAATGGGACTCTTTAAGTATAACCTGGAATCTTGCACATAAACATACACTAGACATTATGTCAGGCCTGCTGATAGTAAGATATAGTAAGCTACCAATCATCCCATGGTAGAGCTTAACATCTACTAGTATACCTTGTTCGTCTTTGTCTAATTTTAAAGAAGAACTCATAGGCGTTCCTAGAATTTTACCATCTTCCATATTAAACCTTTTGAGCAAGTCTTTAATATACTTCGATTGATTTATAAAGATTCCATGTTTTTCTTGTTTGATCTGAAGTCCTAGGAAGAAGTTAAGTTCTCCCATCATGCTCATCTCAAATTCATTTTGCATACACCTTGCAAACTCATTGCACAACTCTTAATTTATTGCTCCAAATATGATATCATCTACGTATATTTGTACTAAAAGGAAATTTTCATCTTTAGCGTTTTTGAAGAGTGTAGTGTCAATCTTTCCTCTAGTAAATCCATTTTTCATTAGAAAACCGCTTAACCTTTCATACCAAGCCCTAGAAGCTTGCTTTAAACCATAAAAGGCTTTAGTTAGTCTATAAACATGATTTGGATGCTTATGATTTTCAAAACCTAGGGGTTGTTCTACATATACTTCTTCACTTATGTAGCCATTTAAAAATGCGTTTTTGACATCCATTTGATACGGCTTAAAATTCTTAAAAGTAGCATAAGCTAACAGCATTCGAATGACTTCCATTCTAGCTACGTGTGCGAAGGTTTCCTCAAAATGTATTCACTCCTCCTGGTTATATCCCAGAGCTACTAGTCTTGCCTTATTTCTAACAACTATTCCATGTTCATCTTTCTTGCTCTTATAAATCCATTTTGTTCCAATAACTGTCTTATCCTCGGGTCCAGAAACTAATGTCCAGACTTTATATCTCTCAAACTAGTTTAATCATTCTTGTATAGATATTACCCATGATTCATCCTCAATTGCTTGACTCACATTCTTAGGTTCTTCTTGTGATAAGAAAGAAAAATGACTAATTATATTTCTAAGTGAGGATCGTGTAGTTACTCCACATGATGGTTCTCCTATAATTTGATCTATAGGATAATTCTTTATGTACTTCCATTCTCTAAGTAGTTCATTAACCTCTTTTTCTACTTGATTATCTTCCGAAGATGTTTCCTTAACTTTAGTGTTCTTATCTGAATTATTTTCAATAGACAAATTTTCAAATTCTTTGTTTATCTCAATTTCATCCTCATCAGTCTTTTGAGCTAATGGATTGGACTCATCGAATACTATATGAATGGATTCTAAAGCGGTTAATGTTCATTTATTATATACCCTGTAGGCTTTATTATCTAAACATATCCTAGAAAAATATCTTCATCAGATTTCACATCAAACTTTCCAAATGTTCATTGTCTCTAAGTACAAAGCATTTCCATCCAAAGATCTGAAAATATGAGATGTTTATTCTATAGCCATTCCATAATTTATAAGGAGTCTTATTTAGAGATGGTCTAATCATAACTCTATTTAGAACGTAACAGACGGTTATTACTACCTCAACCCAGAAGTACTTAGGTAGTTTATGTTCGTTAAGCATAGTTCTGGTCATTTCTTGTATAGACCTATTCTTTCTTTTAACTACACCGTTCTGTTGTGGTGTTCTAAGAGCTGAAAAGTTATGAGATATTTCTAATGAATCACAATATACTTCCATACCTTGATTTTTAAATTCTATACCCCTATCACTTCAAATTTTAGTGATAGTATATCCCTTTTCATTTTGAATTTTATTGCACAGTTTAATAAATTGTTCACACGCTTCATCTTTGTGACCTAAAAATACTACTCATGTAAATCTAGAATAATCATCAACAATAACAAATGCATATGATTTCCCTCCTAATATTTGAATTGGGTTTGGACTAAATAAATCTAAGTGTAGCATTTGAAGTGGCCTAGTAGTAGAGATTACTTTCTTCTTCTTAAAACTAGATCTTGCTAGTTTTTCGAGTTGACATGCATCACATATTTTGTCTTTCATGAATTTTGTCATTATCAATCCCTTAACTACGTCTCCCTTAATTAGTTTAGATATTAAGTCCATGTTTGCATGTCCTAGTCACCTATGCCAAATCCAACTAATCTCATTCATAGCAGAGAAACATGTCACACATTGAGAAGTTAAGTTATCAAAGCCGGTGGTATATACATTTTCATGACGCTTAGCAGTGAACAGAATTTTTTTATCAGTTTTATATTCAACAATGCACTTGTCATGTTCAAAAGATACTTTATCACACAGTTGACTTATACTTAATAAGTTATGTTTTAAACCCTCAACCAGTAAAACATCATCTATAATAAGTGATGGATTGTTAGCAACTTTACCTACTCCTATGATCTTCCCTTTTGCGTTGTCCCCAAAAGTGACAAATCCTCCGTCCTTTGGTGTGATGGATGCGAATTTAGCTTTATCCCCAGTTATATGACATGAATGTCCGTTGTCCATATACCATCTATCTTTTGAGGAGGATGATCTCAAGCATACCTGCAATAAACATTTAAGTAACTATTTTTGGTACCCATTTTTTTCATGGGTCCATGTAGGTTAGTGCTTGAATCTCCTTTGACTCTCCATACCGTTTTCACTTTAACATCTTTGTTCTTAAAAGGACAATCAAATTTTATATGACCCGTCCTTTTTCTTTTAAAGCATGTTGTATATTTATAAGAGTATTTTGATGGAGCATAACTTTTGATTCTCTTACAAAATAATCCATGTAAAAATGTTTTTGTTTCAAATTTTCATTTCCAATAAAACCAAGTCCTTCTTTATCTAGCGAATTTCTTTGTTCCCCAAGAAGTCTTTCAAAGTTACTCTGGCCCTCAGTGAATTTATGAATAATTTTAGAATTGTCTTTCAAATTTCTTTCCAATTCCTCAATTTCTAAATCATTTTCTTTTATCACAGATGCATGGGACTCATTCTTTTTTTCAATAAGCTTTGAGAGTTCTTTTACTTTACATTTCAAATCAGAAATTTTCTTAGTTTTTTTCTCAAGCATTTAAAGAGAATAATGCTATTTTCATTTTCGGAATCACTAGAATAAAAAGAAGATGCTGAGAAAAATGATTGTATCTCAAGGTTATCATGAGCCATTAGACACAGATTGGCTACCAGATCATCACTAGACTCAATGTCTGAACTACTTGTGTTGTGCGTGTCCCAACTGACTTTTAAAGCTTTCTTCTTTTTCTTGGAGGCTTTCATTAGTTTAGGACATTCAAGCTTGATGTGTCCAACCTCTCTGCAATTGTAGCAAGTTGGCAGATCTTCCTTCTGTTTCCTCTTACTAGACTCTCCTCTTTCTGATTTCGAGTTCCTGAATTTTCTATTAAACTTCTTATTCTTCTTCAAGAACTTTCCGAACTTCTTTGTTAGCAAGGGCATGTCATCTTCTGATTCTGAGTCACTTCCTTCACTAGAGCTGTTAGGCGATGCCTTAAGAGCTGTAACTCTCTTTGCTTTATTCTGCTCATTTTACCTCTCATTTACTGCTAGCTCATATGTGATGAGTGAAATGATCAATTCATCAACTGACATCTCTTTTAGATTCCTTCCTTTGGCTATAGCAGTAGCTTTAGCTTCCCAAACTGGCGGTAGTCCCCTAAGGATTTTCCTAATTAACTCATAAGTAGGGTAAGATTTACCAAGAGTATTGGAATTGGTGTATTCCCAAGAGGGGTGAATTGGGTATTTCTAACTTTTCTCCTCGGCCAATTCTAATTTCACAAACAGTATTACACAAGCCTAGGGTCTTTCTATATAATCATAAACTCAATCAGATATTCAAACAATCAAACACATGTACTGCATATAATAAATCAAATGTAAAACATACATGTGTTGAAATTGAAAGTGTAGAAAAGTAAAGGTTGCACCAAATATGTTATCGGGGTTCGGTCAATACTGCCTACATCCCCATCTCAAGCTCACAAGTAAGAGAATTCCACTATGGTTTGCTTAACAGGTGGCGCGTCACCTAATACAACACCTTACCAGGATGGGGCACCTACTTCTCTTAACTGGGTCTAAACCAGTCTGGGACTATTCACAGGGCTAGTCTTCCTATTCCGACAACCCGGTGGGAATACAAAAGATAATAAAAAAATTTTGTACAAACAAATGCTTCTAATACAAGTTGATGTGTACAATATGAAGCTCAAATACACTCACACATGATATGAAATATAAGCTCTAGTGTGTATGTGATTTTCTCAAAATACCTCATGCAATCTTTGAGTTAGATGTATATAATACAACCTTTCTAAAATTAGGAATAGCTTCCCAAGAGGGGGTGTGAATTGGATTCTTTTCAATTTTAATTATTTTTAAACTTTTTCTTATGATACTAAGAAAAACACAATTGATAACTGATAATTACAGTTTAAAATATTGAAATTTAAATTAACAAACCAATCAATGAAACAAAAGTAATTCATTCACTCAACAAAGAATATTAGTGCTTTTGGTAATTTCCCTGTAAATGTTTACCACCTTCTTTGAATAAGCTCTTAGCATGCACCTCTCTTGATTAAGATTTCCACAGATTAACCAACGTACTCCTTTTTGGGTTTCCGCAAACGGTTAATCAAAACGTACTTCCTAATTATCAAGAGTCTTTGTTTCTTTTTCACTTTAAAACCTACAACCTGCACTTTTAAATCATACAATAACAGCAAGTACAAAATATAAAGTAAAGTAGAGAGAAAGACACAAGATTTTTTACGAGGTTCGACTTCAACACAGCCTACATCCTCGCCTTTGGCAAAACACCGAAGGGTTCCACTATAGCAGTTTCATTACCGGGTGGAACAACGCCTATTTACAACCACTCCTTGGCCAAGGCTAGAGCCCGCCTTCTCCAAACAATATATCCTTGTTTGGTCAACGATCCAATAGCCTGGAATCGTCCAAAATCTACAAGAGAGATATCAAAAAGCTGGTGTACAAGAGTTGCTCACACAAAGAGCAGATTAGTACAAATAGAAACTATGTACGTCAAAAGATAAATATCAAGAAAAAAATAAAATTTTGAAGCTTTAACAGAGATTTCACCAAATTCCTTTTCTCCAGATGAGAAATCAGTAATCTTTCTTCAGGAATTGATGAGTAAGAAAATAAGAACCACAATACTTTCAGCTTGCAAGAGATTAATCAAGGAGAGATTTTGAGAGCTTGAGAGAATTTCAATGCTTGGTATATTTTTTAATTAACAAGAACCATGTATTTATAGGCTTCAAAGTAAGTTTCCTTGTTGCAAGAGTTTCCTTAATGGATTTCCCAAGTTGTTAGAAAATTTGGGGTTCAAATGACTATAATTTAAAAAATAATATTTTTAAAAATTTGCCCGTTGAACAGTGTTCAGATGTCTGAGGTTTCGAGATCATATGTCTCAAGTTCCTGAAACCCTTTAAAAATTCAACTAGACACAGGGTCAAACATCTGAAGATAGGGTTCAGACGTCTGAGGTGCCAATTTCAGATGTCTGAAGTCACGAGTTCAGATGTTTGAACTGCTACTGCTTAGTTCTATTTTGGTTCATAAAATCTTCAGACATCTGCACTTAAACTTCAGATGTCTGAAGTAATTCTTCATATGTCTGAACATGAAGTTCAGTCATCTAAACTGCCATGAACCTGTTTTTGGAAAATATTTTTCTTCAAAAACTGATTTGTTCTCTTATGATTTTTACAAAAGTTATTTTAGAATTCTCAAATAGATCTGTAAGTGCACATAATCTCTTTGACAAGCTTCAAAACATATTTCAAACGATGTTTTAGCTTTTGAAATTCTTACAAATATGTCTCCAAAGCCTTCATAAGACATGCTTGAGTTCTTTCTCATTCTTTGCTCTTGAGGTTCTTTGAAAAATTTGCTTGAGCTTTAAATATCTGAGTTTCTCTTTAGATTAATGAATAGTTGTCCCATATTTCATTCATACTTGATCTTTACTTGAACCACACTTGATCTTTTCTTGAACCATACTTGAACTTTACTTGAACCATACTAGAACTTCACTTGAACCATACTTGATCCATATTTCCTGAGACACAAAAACTCAACCTTTCACAGTTAAATAGTCATTTGTTTGTTATCACCAAAACCAATTGAAATACCTTGTTAGGCCAACAATCTCCCCCTTTTTATGATGACAAATAAAGAGTAAAAATACAGGTTTTATGAAAAATGAAGTACTCCCCCTTACTTTGAACACTAATAAGCAAGCATATAAAAATGAAGTACTCCCCCTTGCTATAAGTCATTGAAAATTTATCATGTGTTCCATATGTGTTGCAAGCCATAGAAATAGAAAGTTCATCATATATCCATGTCAATTTAAGTTCATATGTGAGTTCACATGTGTCATATATCCATCCATTCATTTAATAGCTAGCCATGTTATTTCATATGGAAAAGGTTCATTTGTTCAAATGTATGATTCATATGGAAAAGGTTCATTTGTTCAAATGTGTGATTCATATGGAAATGGTTCATTTGTTCAAATGTGTGATTCATCTACACGTAGTTAATTCTTACTTCTTTATTTATTTTTATCTTTACTAAGCACTCTCTCTCCCCCTTTGTCATTAGTCAAAAAGAGTACCAAAAATTATGGAGAACCATCAAAAGGTCATTCTTATAAAAAAAGGTAATCAGTACAAAGAAGCAATACATAGAAGTTTCATATGTTCTCATACAAAAACAAAAATACAACAAAAAACTGCATTGTAGCATGATGACAGACATTTGAGATACATAAGACTTGAGATTTTATGACAAAAAAAAAGTTTCATAATATCCTAAGCTAGATAGCTTATCCTAATCTTCTTCCTTAGAACCATCTCCTTGCTCTTCTTCTTCTTCTCCTTCTTCTTGAGTTCCTTCTTCTTCAGTTTTTCCTTCATCGCCTTCTTCTTCAGAATTTCCTTCTTTTTCTGTAGAGTCATCATCATCATTTCCACTTGGAGGAGCAGAACTAATGTCCATAGGATCACTTCCCTTAGAGGATTTTGCATGATATTGTTCCATATAAGTGACCCGTTTGTCAAGTGATGTGACGTTTTCTTTAATATTCTGAAGTCCAGTGCGTACTTCAAAGGAAAAACTGAAGAAATTCTTTTGAAAGGATAAGAACCATGAAAGTGTGTTTGGAGAAGAGCCTAGGTCCTGTGTAGAAGAGGAGTGTGCCACTGTTGATACTGGTGCAGAGGCTGAGGCTGATGCTAAAGCTGAGGCTGCTGTAGAGGCAGGTGGTGCATGTGTAGTCCTTCCTGTTTTCAAATACCATCCTGATCTTCCCTTGTCATAGCCCATTTTCTTGAGGGAAGTTTCACTAAAAAGATCATATCGAGTTCTTTTTATGAAAAACTCAGAGATATTGGTAATATTAAGATTAATAAAAAGAAGAGTAAGAATTCCTCCGTAAGGAAGAATGACTCGATTAGATTCCAGTTTGGTCCACATCCACCTAACGATTAAACCAGCCAAATTTAGTTTTTTTCCTTTGAGCAGACACCAAAGAACAAAGCATTCGATATAAGAAAGGCGATCAAAAGAGCCTTGTTTTGGTATAATATTATTTTAAACAAGTTTATGGAGAATCTGGCCTTTTAAGTTCAGTTGCTTGCATAGAGGAGGATGTGCATAATAGACAGACTCATTTTCCATAATCATGGGAAGAAAAGCTTCGGGAGTGAATCCTTGTTCTAGGATCCAAGATTGAGCAAACATATGACTATTAAAATCTCCTGGAGTAATTTTGAAAATAGGAGACAATATTTCAGAATTCAGCAGTATTTTCTTTCCTTTAACCTCTAAAGAAAAAATCCCATTTTCATATGTCATGTTTGCATAGAAAATTTTGACCAAATGAGGAAAACAATCTTTGGGTTGTTAAGTGATGAAATCAAGCCAACCAATATCATGAAATAATGTAAGAATATCTGGAAATTCAGTAGAGAAGAAGGATACGTCCAAGATTTTACCTAAGATTGGTTCTACAGAACTCAGTGAATTTTGATAACGGATTCGAGCTCGAGGAGGAACCAACCATTTGTCAATATTTTGAGTATCCTTCCCTTATGAAGAACCTTTGTTTGTAGTTTGCTTGATCCGAGGCATGAAGACACTAGGTTTTTATTACCCTAGGTTTCGTGAGATAAATCTTTGTGAAGTACAGGCTTCAGATTGAAGTGAGAATGAAAAAAAAAAATGAAGAGTAAGGTGTTCAGATTAATGAAGCAAACAACTTCAGAAGTCTGAAGTTAGGGTTTAGTGTTCTAAAGGTATTTAAACCCCGTGACTTCAGATGTATAAAGATTATCTTTAGATGTCTGAAGATTTTAAAGCTTGGAATTTGAAAAGTCAGTAGGCGCTCAGACGTCTGAAGTCCCAGGATCAAACATCTAAACCCTTCTTCTACAATGTTCAGACGTCTGGGGTGTGAAGTTCAGATGTGTGAAGTGCATAAAAATTTCAAAAATTCACTTCTAATACACTCATGGATTAACCCAAGTTCTCTCCTAATATGTATAAATCTTTCTTCACTTAGAGGTTTTGTAAATATGTCAGCCCATTGATCACTTGTATTTATGAATTCAAGAATTATATCCTCTTTTTGAACATGATCTCTCAAAAAATGATGTCTTATGTCATTATACTTAGTTCTTGAGTGTGATATTGGATTTTTTGATATATTTATAGCACTTGTGTTATCACACTTTATTGGCATTGTTTTATATTCTAGATTAAAATCTTTTAGTTGCTGTTTCATGTATAAGATTTGTGCACAACAACTTCCCGCTGCCACATATTCAGCTTCAGCAATTGATAAGGCTATAGAATTTTTTTTTCTTTGAAAACCATGATACTAAGGATTGTCCTAGAAAATGACATGTGTCACTTGTACTCTTTCTATCAATCTTACATCCGGCATAATCAGCATCGAAGTAACTTATCATATTAAAATCAATATCCTTTGGATACCATAAACCTAGATCAAGTGATCCTACCAAGTACCTAAGAATTCTCTTAACAGCTGTTAAGTGGGATTCCTTGGGTGCTAATTGAAATCTAGCACACATACACACACTAAACATAATATCAAGCCTACTAGCAGTTAAATATAGTAAGCTACCAATAATTCCTTTATAGTGTGTTATGTCTACTTATTTCCCTTTTTCATCTTTATCAAGACTTGTGGATGTGCTTACAGGAGTTCCTATAGGTTTACTTTGTTCCATATCAAATTTTTTTAGCATATCCTTGATGTACTTAATTTTATTTATGAAAGTTCCATTTTCAGCTTGTTTTATTTGTAATCCTAAAAAATAATTTAGCTCCCCCATCATACTCATTTCAAATTCTTTTTGCATACATGTGGCAAATTCCTTGCAAAGATCTTCATTTGTAGCTCCAAATATAATATCGTCCACATATATTTGAACTATTAACATATCTTTGTTTTTAGATTTAATGAATAAAGTACTATCAACCATTCCTCTTGTAAATTCATTTTTAAGTAAAAATTTACCTAACCTCTCATACCAAGCTCTTGGAGCTTGTTTCAAACCATAAAGGGCTTTTGTCAATTTGAATACATGATTTGGATTTTTAGAATTTTCAAAACCTGGAGGTTGTTTGACATACACTTCTTCATTTATATATACATTTAAGAATGCACTCTTTACATCTATTTGATATAACTTAAAATCCTTATGGGCTGCATAAGCTAAAAATATCTTAATTGCTTCCATCCTTGCCATAGGGGCAAAGGTTTCATCATAATCATATCCTTCTTCTTGATTATACCCTTGTGCCACTAGTCTTGCTTTATATCTTACCACAACTCCATTTTCATCCTTCTTATTTCTAAACACCCATTTAGTTCCTATGATTGATTTATCTTTGGGTTTAGGTATAAGTTCCCATACTTGACTTCTTTCAAATTGATTTAGTTCCTCTTGCATAGCTATAATCCAAGAATCATCATTTAAAGCATCTTCAATGTTTTTAAGTTCAACTTGGGATAAAAAGGCATAATGATTGCAAATATTTTTTAGTGAAGCTCAAGTGGTTATTCCTTTTGATGTTTCACCAAGAATTTGTTCTGTTGGGTGATTTTTGTCATATTTCCACTCTTTAGGAAGATTCATATTTTCTGTAAAGTTATCATTTGGAGCATCATCATTCTTTTCTTCTTTTATTTCAAGATCTCCTTCTTTTTGTGAAGAATCTTCTTTTTCATCATTCATATCTTTAGTGTCATGATTATTTGATTCATCAAAGGTTATATGAATTGATTCCATAATTGTAGAAGTTCTTTTATTATAAATACTATATACTTTACAATTTGTAGAATAACCTAGGAAGATACCTCCATCCGACTTTGCATCAAAATTTCCAAAATCATATTTAGTATTAAGTATAAAACATTTACATCCGAATACATAAAAGTATGAAATATTAGGTTTTCTATATTTCCAAAGTTCATATGGTGTTTTATCTATTTTTGATCTTATTGATACCCTATTTACAATATAACATGTTGTATTTACAGCTTCTGCCCAAAAATATTTACGTAGATTATTTTCATTAAGCATTGTTCTTGCCATTTCTTGTAGAGTTCTATTTTTCCTTTCAACAACTCCATTTTGTTGTGGAGTTCTAGGTGCTGAAAAATTATGAGTTATTCCATGTTCATTACAAAATTTATCAACTTCCTTATTTTTAAACTCTCTTCCTTGGTCACTTCTAAAGCTTGTTACATTATAGCCTTTCTCATTTTGTAATTTCTTGCGTAAGGTTATTAATTGGTTACAAGTTTCATCTTTATTTGCTAAAAAGATTATCCAAGTAAATCTTGAATAATCATCTACAATTACAAAAGCATATTGTTTTCCACCTAAGCTAAAAGTTCTAGTTGGACCAATTAAGTCTAGATCTAAGAGTTCTAGGGGTCTTTTGGTGGATATGTATTTTTTTTTTTTGAAAGCTTGTTTTTACTTGTTTTCCATTTTGATATGCATCACACAACTTGTCTTTTATGAATTTAGTATTTGATAGTCCTTTTACAAGATTTTTCTTGGATAATTTGGATAGTAGGTCCATGCTAGAATGACCTAGTTTCCTATGCCATAGCCAACTTACTTCATTCATAGCTGCCAAACAAGTTATGTGTTGATTTGCTAATTTTTCAAGATTTATGCAATAGACATTATTTATTCTATGAGCCATGAACAAAGTTTCTTTATTTTTAGGATTTTGGATAACACATTTTTCTTTCATGAAAATTACTTCGAACCCTTTATCACTTAGTTGACAAATACTTAAAAGTTTATGTTTTAGTCCTTCTACTAATAACACATTATCTATAGTGAGTGAAGGTTCTTTACCAATTTTTCCAATACCGATAATTTTACCTTTGGCATTGTCATCGAAGGTGACGTATCCCCCATCCTTTTGTTTTAAAGTAGTGAACTTGGTCTTGTCACCGGTCATATGCCTTGAGCACCCGCTGTCCAAGTACCATTTGTCTATTGTCGTTGTTGTCCTAAGGCAAACCTACAATGAGGGATACTATGTGTTACTTTTTTGAACCCAAATTCTTTTGAATTTCTTTGTTTTGTTGTTGGTTCCACTATTTGCTTTCCATTCTCCTTGAACTTTAACATATTTTCTCTTTAATGGGCAATTAAACATCACATGACCTTTAGTCTTGCACATATAGCAAGTGGTGTGTTCATGTTTGTTATTTGATGAAGTACTAGCATAAAACTTAGCTTCCTTAACAAAATATCCCATGTATAGCTTTTTATTCCTTTTATTTGTTTTACCATTGTAGCCTATTCCTTCTTTGTTTCCATGAAGCCTTTGCTGTCCAACCATCTTTTCAAAGTTTTCTTTACCTTTGGAAAAATTATAGATAATCTTTTCTTTATCCTCAACTACCTTTTTGAGTTCATTTATTTCTAAATCTTTCTTATTCAAGTCATCTTTATGAGTTTTATCTAACTCTTGTTTTTCTATTTTTATTTCTTCTTCCAACTTCTTAATACAAGTATTTCTTTCTTCTTCAACAGCTTTGAATGATTCAAGTTGCTTTACTAGTTCTTGATTTTGATCTTTCAAAGTTATATTTCTTTTAGAAACTTTTATGAATCTTTTATGTAGTGGGAATAATTTAGCTTGTAATTCCCTATAAGAAGGCAAGCTATCACACAACTCAGCACAAGACTCATTTTGAGATTTGGTTGAAGAGTAGTAAGAATTTACCTCTTCGTCATTCGCCATGAAGCATATATTTTCCATCTCTTGTTCACTTGATTCGATTTCGATTTCGATTTCGCTGGAGCTTGAATCATCCCAAGAAGCCTTCATAGCTTCCTTCTTTTTCTTCTTGTCTTTCTTGAACAACGGGCAATCCGGTTTGATATGCCTTGGTTTTTTGCAATGATAACAAATTGGTGGTTCATTCTTACCTTTATTTTCTTTCCTACTTGTCTCTCTTTTTTCAGTTTTCTTTTTATTAAACTTTCTAGGAAATCTTTTATTTCTTCTATAGAATTTTCCTAGTCTCTTGGTAATGAATGCCAATTCATCTTGATCTAAGTCACTTGTTTCACTTTGTTCTTCACTAATGTTGTGGCTAGATGCTTTTAATGCTATGGATCTTTTATGCTTTGGTTCAGGATTCCTTTCTTTTAAAGCCATTTCATAAGTGAGAAGTGAGCCTATAAGTTCATCCAAAGAAGTATTCTTAAGGTTTCTACCTTCCATGATAGCTGTAGCCTTTGGTTCCCAAATAGAGGGAAGGCCTCTTAGAATTTTTCTAATCATTTCATATGTAGTATAGGTTTTTCCTACGGCACTAAAGGAGTTTATTATGAGGGTAAATCTGGTGTACATGCTTGATATTGTTTCATCCGAATTCATTTTGAATGCTTCGTAGTCGCTTGTTAACATATCTATCCTATTATCTCTAACATCAACTGTTCCTTCATAAGTTACTTCTAGTTTGTCCCAAATCTCCTTAGCTGTTTTGTAGGCCATGACTCGGCTAAACTCATTAGCATCTAATGCACAATATAATGCATTTATAGCACTTGCATTTATTTGAAGCATTTTTTAATCTAAGTCAGTCATATCTTTCTTTTCTTTTGGAATATGTTTTCCATCAACTATCTTAGTGGAGATAAGATTTCCATCAATAACAACTTCTCATGCTTTCCAATCCATGTGTTGGAGATATATTTCCATTCTCTTTTTCCAAAAGGTATAATTATGTCCACAGAAAATTGGTGGACGGGTTGAGGATTGACCTTCACCAAAGGGTGCTTCTCCAATATTTGCCATTAGATCTTTTTATAGTTTCTTGTTAGGAATTTCTATAATTAGGCTCTGATACCAATTGAAATTAGGAATAGCTTCCCAAGATGGGGGTGAATTAGATTGTTTTAAATTTTAATGATTTTTAAAATTTTTCTTATGATACTAAGAAAAACACAATTGATAAGAGATAATCACACTTTAAAATACTGAAATTTAAATTAACAAGCCAATCAATGAAACAAAAGTAATTCAATCACTCAACCAAGAATATTAGTGCTTCTGGTAATTTCCCTGAAAATTTTTACCACCTTCTTTGAATAAGCTCTTAGCATGCACTTCTCTTGATTAAGATATCCGCAGATTAACCAACGTACTCCCTTTTGGGTTTTCACAAACGGTTAATCAAAACGTACTTTCTAAGTATCAAGAGTCTTTATTTCTTTCTCACTTTAAAACCTGCAACCTGCACTTTTAAATCATACAATAACAGCAAGTACAGAATATAAAGTAAAGTAAAGAGAAAGACACAAGATTTTTATAAGGTTCGGCTTCAACATAGCCTACGCCCTCGCCCTTGGCAAAACACTGAAGGGTTCCACTGTAGCAGTTTCGTTACCGGGTGGAACCACGCCTGTTTACAATCACTCCTTGGCCAAGGCTAGAGCCCACCTTCTCCAAACAATATACCCTTGTTTAGTCAATGATCCAATAGCCTAGAATCGTCCAAAATCTACAAGAGAGATATCAAAAAGCTGGTGTACAAGAGTTGCTCACACAAAGAGCAGATTAGTACAAATAGAAACTATGTACTTCAAAAGATAAATATCAAGAAAGAAATAAACTTTTGAAACTTTAACAGAGATTTCACCAAATTCCTTTTCTCTAGATGAGAAATCAGTAATCTTTCTTCAGGAATTGATGAGTAAGAAAATCAGAACCACAATACTTTCAGCTTGCAAGAGATTGATCAAGGAGAGTGTTGATTAAGGTGTAATCCCAAGAGGGGGGGGGGTGAATTGGATATTAAAAAAAAATAATTCACTTAATTTTCTTTTACACACTTCTTATAAGTTTACCAACTACTTCTAGTTGCTCAATTATGTGTGAGTGTGGCAATCCTATCTATGCATGCAATATACTCAATTTAAATACAATGCGGAAAATAAAGAGTAAAAGGAAGAGAGATGACAAACGCGATTTTACGAGGTTTAGCCGACTTGGCCTATGTCCTCGCCTTGAGCAACCACTCAAGGATTCACTAATAACCCTGCTCCTTAAAGTGGGACAGAGCTTCCCTTACAAACCGCTGCTTACAAGAGGTACAGTTCCCTCCTTATTCACTACTCACAAGAGGTACAGCTTCCTCCTCAACCCGGTTCACAACCCGAACCGTGTTTACAATGAAATCTGAGAAATAACACTCAAAACAATGCTTCCAACAAAATCTTGTGAGTACAATTCAATTTCCTAGTACATTATCATATGATATAACTTGAAGCTCAAGAATGTATGAAAAACGATACAATCGTTTGATGTATGATATGTGTAAACACACAAATTTGTATTTAATCAAAAACTCCCAAGTGAAAATATATTTGGAATGCTTTGGAGTCCACTAGGGTTCTTGATTCACTTTGTAAAGATGCTCAAGTATATTTGAAGTGAGTTCTTTGACAAAAATTTGACTTGAATACAACTCAATCAAAAATCACAAAGTTTTCCTTCAAGTTCCAATATTTTAATCAAAGTAGGTTTTTCAATAAGAAGCCCAATGAGCAATATATATGAATATGTGTTTAACTACTTCTTGAAGTTCAAATCAATCAACCAAGCTAACAAGTTTTTCTCAAAACATGATCTTCCCGAAATTCAGTTTTTATATATGAATACACACTCAAGATCAAAACTTCTTTCTAGCAATAAACAAGTAAAGAGATGAGAGATTCTCGTAGAGTCAAAAATCTCCCCCTTTTTGATGATGACAAATGCATGTGCAAAAATATATAATGGGTTATGCCCAACTAAGGTTCCCCCTTAATTAATGCATCAAATATTCAATGAATGACAATATGCTCATGTTCATACACAAAGTGTTTATCCTGAATCCAAATGAAATAAGAAATATGCTCATAATAAATGTAATATGCTAAATTTCTCCCTTTGAATATCTCACCCTTTGTAAATTAGTTTTACCACCAAGACTCTCTGCTTCCATTTATTAGTTTTGCTTTTCCATATTTTTTCCTTTTCCATATTTTCTCCCCCTTTTGACATCAACAAAAAGGTGAAAACAAATAAAGCATAAGTAGATACAACCTTATGTTCTATTCCCTTTAGCGAGCTTAAGGTTTTGAATGTATCCAAAAGTTGATACCAAATATTAATAATATTAATAATATGCACGTTCAAGTGATTAAGTCGTAAGAGATGTTGCTCTCCCGGAATTATATCATTTAATCATGATTCTAAGCAACCTCTCGACTATGCATGAGACCTAATTCATGTCTAATTTGTAAAAATCTATCCTCTACAAGTGGTTTTGTGAATATATCGGCCCATTGTTCATCTGTACATACAAACTCAAGTCTTACATCCCCTTTTTGTACATAGTCACGAAGAAAGTGATGTCGTATTTCTATGTGCTTAGTTCGTGAATGTAATATGGGATTCTTTGAGATATTTAATTGCACTCGTATTATCACATCTTATAGGAATTGTTTCATAGCTTAATCCAAAATCCTTCAGTTGTTGCTTCATGTAAAGCGTTTGAGCACAACAACTACCTGCCGTTATGTATTCAGCTTCAACTGTGGAAAAAGCGACTGAATTTTGTTTCTTGGAAAACCAAGAGACCAAGGAGTGTTCTAAGAAGTGACAAGTACCACTAGTGCTCTTCCTATCCACTTTACTACCTGCATAATCAGCATCTGAATAACTAAGAATCTCAAATGATGTGTGCTTAAGATACCATAACCCAATGTCCACTGTTCCTATCATATATCTAAGTATACGTTTAACAGCTAGCAAGTGAGACTCTTTTGGAGCAGACTGAAATCTTGCGCACAAACATACGCTAAACATTATATCTGGTCTATTGGCAGTCAGGTATAACAAGCTACCTATCATTCCACGATATAGTTTTACATCTACTAGTCTACCTTGTTCATCTTTATCTAATTTCAATGAAGTGCTCATAGGTGTACCTAGTATTTTTCCGTCTTCCATGTTAAATTTTTTGAGTAGGTCTCTAATATGCTTTGATTGATTTATGAAAATTCCATGATTTTCTTGTTTAATCTGAAGTCCTAGGAAGAAATTTAGTTCACCCATCATGCTCATCTCAAATTCATTTTGCATTGTATTGGCAAATTCATTACACAATTCTTTATCGGTAGTGCCAAAGATGATGTCATCTACATATACTTGCACTAGGAGAATATCATCTTTCTTAGCCTTTATGAACAGGGTTGTATCTATCTTTCCTCTTATAAATCCATTTTCTAACAGAAATCCGCTTAGCCTTTCATACCAAGCTCTAGGAGCTTGCTTTAAACCGTACAAGGCCTTTGTTAGTTTATAAACATGATCTGAGTTCTTATGGTTTTCAAACCCAAGGGGTTGTTCTACATACACTTCCTCATTTATGTAGCCATTTAAAAATGCACTTTTCACGTCCATTTGATATAGCTTGAAATCCTTAAATACTGCGTATGCTAATAACATTCGTATGGCTTCCATCCTAGCTACAGGGGCAAATGTTTCTTCAAAATCTATACCTTCTTCTTGGTTATATCCCTGAGCTACTAATCTAGCCTTATTTCTCACAACTATTCCATTTTCATCTTTCTTATTCTTATATATCCATTTGGTCCCAATGATTGACTTATCCTCTGGTCTGGGAACTTACGTCCATACTCTATTTCTTTAAAATTGATTTAATTCCTCTTGCATGGATAGCACCCAAGATTCATCCTCTATAGCTTCACTCACATTCTTAGGTTCTTCTTGTGATACGAATGCACAATGACTCATCATGTTCCTAAGAGAGGAGCGAGTGGATACTCCACGTAATGGTTCTCCTATTATTTGATCTATGGGATGATTCTTTATGTATTTCTATTCTTTAGGTGGTGCATTTACCTCAGTTGTAGTTTCTTCAATTTCAATGGATGGTTCTCTAAGTTCAAGTTTCTTTTCTGAATCATTCTCAATTGATGGTTCTTTTAGTTCCTTGTTTAATTCAGGTTCATCTTCATCAATTATTTTGGAAAAGGGATTTGTCTCATCAAACACTAAATGAATAGATTCTATGACCATCAATGTTCGTTTATTATACACTCTAAAAGCTTTACTATCTAAGGCATACCCTAGGAAGATACCTTCATCAGATTTTACATCGAATTTTCCTAAATGCTCATTGTCTCTAAGCACAAAAAACTTACAGCCAAAAACATGAAAATATGATATGTTTGGTCTATGGCCATTCCATAACTCGTAAGGAGTCTTATTAAGTGATGGTCTAATTAGAACTCTATTTAGTACATAGCAGGCTGTATTCACAGCCTCGGCCTAGAAGTATTTGGGTAATCTATGTCGTTAAGCATAGTTCTAGCCATTTCTTGTATAGATCTATTCTTTCTTTCAACTACGCCATTTTGTTGTGGTGTTCTGGGAGTTGAAAAGTTTTGGCCAATTCCTAATGAGTTGCAATAGTCTTCCATGCCTTGATTTTTAAACTCTCTACCCCTATCACTTCGAATTTTGGTAATTGTGTATCCCTTTTCATTTTGTACTCTCTTGCACAGATTAATAAAATTTTCACATGCTTCATCTTTATGACCTAAGAATAGTACCCATGTGTATCTTGAGAAGTCATCAACTATGACAAAAGCATATGATTTTCCTCCTAAACTCTGAATTTGGTTTGGTCCAAATAAGTCTAAGTGCAGCATTTGAAGTGGCCTAGTAGTGGAGATCTCTTTCTTCTTCTTAAAGCTTGTTCTTGCTTATTTTCCTAGTTGGCATGCATCACAAATTTTATCTTTCACAAATTTTGTCTTGGGCAGTCCCTTAACTAATTCTTTCTCAACTAATTTTGAAATTAAATCCATGTTTGCGTGTCCTAGTCTTCTATGCCAAATCCAACTTATTTCATTCATAGCAAATAAGCATGTCACACTTTGTGAAGTTAGGTTATCAAAACTTGTGGTGTATACGTTTTCATGTCGTTTAGCAATGAACAGTATCTTATTATTTGTACCCTTTATCAGATAGTTGACTTATGCTCAATAAATTGTGCTTTAGACCTTCAACTAATAAAACATCATCAATAATGAGTGTGGAATCATTACTGACTTTACCGACACCTGTGATCCTTCCCTTAGCATTATCTCCAAAGGTAACAAACCCTTCATCCTTGAGTGTGAAGGATGTGAATTTTGATTTGTCTCCGGTCATGTGACGTGAGCATCCATTGTCCATATACCATCTATCTTTTGAAGAAGTGGTTCTTAAGCAAATCTGCAAGATACAATTAAACAACTAGCTTTGGTACCCAGATTGTCTTGGGTCCAAGAGGGTTAGTGCTAAGTTCACCCTTAATCTTCCATACTTTCCTAATTTTTACATCTTTGTTTTTGAAAGGGCAGTCAAATTGTATGTAACCCAACCTTCTACATTTGAAGCATGTAGTATATCTATAATGATTCTTAGTTGGAACAAATGACTTTGATTCTTTTGTGAAATATCCCATGTAAAGTTGTCTTTTCCTTATATTTTCTTTACCATTAAAATCGAGCCCTTCTTTTTCTAGAGAATTTCTTTGAGATCCTAAAAGCTTTTCAAAGTTGTTTTGTCCTTTGGTAAATTTACAAATAATTTCAAATTTTTATTTCAAGTCCTTTTCTAATTCCTCAATTTTCAGCTCTTTATCCTTCATGGAAGATGCATGGGATTCAGTTTGGTGTTCAACAAGATTTGAAAGTTCTTTGACTTGGCTTCTTAACTCAGAAATTTTCTTTGTTTTCTTCTGAAGTATTTTAATAGTGTATAGGTATTCTTGTTTCAGTTCATCATAATGCATCATATCATTTTCATTTTCAGATTCACCAGAGTAGTATGAAGATGATGAACGAGATGATAGTACCTCAAAGTCATCATGTGCCATTAGACATAGATTGGCAACCTCATCGTCGCTGGATTCATATTTTGAACCGCTAGTGCTGTGTGTATCCCAGCCGACTTTCGGCACCTTCTTCTTTTTCCTTAAAGCTTTCATGAGTTTGGGGCACTCGGGCTCGATGTGTCCAACTTCTCGGCAATTGTAGCATGTTGGTGGATCCTCCTTCTTTTTCTTCATGCTTTGCTCTCCTCTTTCTGATTTAGAGTTCCGAAATTTTCTGTTGAACTTTTTTTTCTTCTTTAAGAACTTTCTGAACTTGTTTGTTAGCAGGGCCATGTCATCATCTGTTTCGAAATCGCTTCCTTCACTTGAGTAGCTTGATGATGCCTTAAGTGCAATGACCTTCTTAGCTTTGCTTTGTTCATTTTTCCTCTCGTTTATCACCAGCTCATAGGTGATAAGTGATCCAATGAGTTCGTCCACCGACATCTCCTTGAGATTTCTCCCTTCTGCTATTGCAGTAGCTTTAGCTTCCCACACTGGAGGTAATCCCTTGAGTATTTTCCTGATCAACTCATAAGAAAGGTAAGTTTTTCCAAGAGCATTTAAAGAGTTAATGATGTGTGTGAATCTAGTGTACATGGATTGTATGGATTCATCAACCGTCATTTTAAATGCTTCCTATTCACTAGTGAGCATGTCTATCCTGCTATCTTTTACTTCCTTAGTGCCTTCATATGTTACTTATAACTTTTCTTAAATTTCTTTAGCTGAGTTACATGCCATTACCCTATTAAACTCATTGACGTCTAGTGCACAGAAGAGTATATTCATGGCAGTGGAATTACTTTGAACTGACTTCCAATCCTCTTTAGTATATTCATCTTCAATTTTAGGTACATTAATCTTATCAATTACTTTCATAGGTATGTGATTTCCCTTAGTCACAATTTTTCAAACTTTCCAATCTACGTTCAGTAAATATATGCTCATCCTACGTTTCCAATAGGTGTAATTTACACCACAAAAAATGGGGGCTCTAGTGGATGAGTGTCCCTCACCAAATGGAGTTACACCAATGTGTGTCATGTGATCATTTTACAAATTAACTATCAAGTCTAAGTAAACCCGCTTTGATACCAAATGTTGATTAAGGTGTAATCCCAAGTGGGGTGGGGGGGTGAATTGGATATTAAAAAAAATAATTCACTTAATTTTCTTTTACACACTTCTTATAAGTTTACCAACTACTTCTAATCGTTCAATTATGTGTGAGTGTGGAAATCCTATCTATGCATGCAATATACTCAATTTAAATACAACGTGAAAAATAAATAGTAAAAGGAAGAGAGATGACAAACGCGATTTTACGAGGTTCAGCCGACTTGGCCTACGTCCTCGCCTTGAGCAACCACTCAAGGATTCACTAATAACCCTTCTCCTTAAAGTGGGATGGAGATTCCCTTACAAATCGCTACTTACAAAAGGTACAACTCCCTCCTTATCCGCTGCTCACAAGAGGTACAGCTTCCTCCTCACACCCGGTTCACAACCCGAACTGTGTTTACAATGAAATCTGAGAAATAACACTCAAAATAATGCTTCCAACAAAAGCTTGTGAGTACAATTCAATTTCCTAGTATATTATCATATGATATAACTTGAAGCTCAAGAATGTATGAAAAACGATACAATCGTTTGATGTATGATATGTGTTAACACACAAATTCGTATTTAATCAAAAACTCTCAAGTGAAAATATATTTGGAATGCTTTGGAGTCCACTAGGGTTCTTGATTCACTTTGTAAAGATGCTCAAGTATATTTGAAGTGAGTTATTTAACAAACATTTTACTTGAATACAACTCAATCAAAAATCACAAAGTTTTCAAATTTGACTTCAATACAACTCAATCAAAAATCATAAAGTTTTCCTTCAAGTTCCAATATTTTAATCAATGTAGGTTTTTCAATAAGAAGCCCAATGAAAAATATATATATGAATATGTGTTTATCTACTTCTTGAAGTTCAAATCAATCAACCAAGCTAACAAGTTTTTCTCAAAACATGATCTTCCCGAAATTCAGTTTTTATATGTGAATACACACTCAAGATCAAAACTTCTTTCTAGCAATAAACAAGTAAAGAGATGAGAGATTCTTGAAAAATGATAACTTGACAGATCAAACCTTAATACTGGATCAAAGTTTAGTTGGATGAATGAATGCTCTTTTGATTTCAGTAGAGATTTTCCCAAACAAAGATGGAAGAAGATTGAAGTGCAGAAAAATCGGCTCTAGTGTTCAAATCTTGCAATAAGAAGTATATCTTTCTTGGTTTGTCCTTGTGCATATATTCTAGGGTTTAGATATTCATAATATATATTATATTACCCTTAGAATTAATCTCAGCTGCTGGATCAATAAGATACTTCGCGTGTCTTTTTAATAAAGACCTGATTTTTAGGCTTTCCCGCAAGTTCAGACAATTGAACTCGACTTTAGGCTCCTGAAGTGTCAACTTCAGGCGCTTGAGGTTCCAAGGTCAGGCGACCGAAGAGCCTCGACCAGGTTTTATCTTCTCCATTTAATTCTTCAGGCGACTGAACTTAATCTTCAGGCAACCGAAGAAATTCTTCAAGCTACTGAGGTTTGAGTTCAGGAAACCGAACTACCCATTCTCTCAAATTTTTATTTCTAACTAAAAATCTACTTGGCTTCTTTTCTTGGATCTTTCATAAAATATATTTTTCATGATTTTGAAAACATTTCAAGGTCCATGAGAGTTTCCTAATAATGTACATAAAATGCATGAATCCTAAAACCATTCTAAGTTATAATGAGCTTCAAAACAAATCATATGCCAATGTAAATACATAAGCTCTAAATACCCATTCCCAAGAGTTTCTTGAACTTTGCCGGTTGCATCTTGATTCTTGTACTCTTTATGTTCCAAGATGCTTTCCATGATTTGTAGGCTTTACTTGAAGGCATCCATAACTTGTTATCTTTCCATGTAAGGTTAATATAGGTCCTGTACACAAACTCAATGCATAAATCAAATACCAAGTGATTTGTCATTATCAAAACAAGATTGGACTCGTAGAGTCAACAGAGAGATTTTGAGAGCAAGAGAGCTTAAGAGAATTTCATTTCTTGGAATATTTTTTAATTAACAAGAACCATGTATTTATAGGCTTCAAAGTAAGTTTCCTTGTTGCAAGAGTTTCCTTAAAGGATTTCCCAAGTTGTTAGAAAATTTGGGGTTCAAACGGCTATAATTTAAAAAATAAGATTTTTAAAAATTTACTCGTTGAACAGTGTTCAAATGTTTAAGGTTTCGAGGTCAGACATCAGAAGTTCCTGAAACCCTTTAAAAATTCAACTGGACACAGGGTCAAACATCTAAAGATAGGGTTCAGATGTCTGAGGTGCTAGGTTCAGATGTCTGAAGTCACAAGTTCAGACGACTAAACTGCTACTGCCTAGTTCTATTTTGGTTCATAAAATCTTTAGACGTCTGCACTTAATCTTTAGACGTCTAAAGTAATTCTTCAGATGGCTGAACATGAAGTGTCGCGACGTCCCGGGAGCGCGTGCGCCCCGGGCGGCGAAATTAAAAATCAATTTTAATATGGTGTGGAAAAACATGGATGTCGGAGTCGCCACTAACCTTTAGTGCGGTTAGAACACATGATTACTACCCCGTTAGGGGTAGAATCAGTCTACATTACCAGAGTTGGGGTCGGGAGTTCGGTTACGCGAGGGGAAGGTACTAGCACCCCATACGCGCCCGTTCTTACGAACGGTACCTAATTAATTTGAAATTATCCCTAAGTTAATCTAATAATTCTTCAAATTACTCCTATTTTATGAATTTATAAATAAATGTGAAAAATAAATAAATAAATAAAGATAATATATACATATATAATCCCTCAGAGCTTAGGATACGTGAAGCCTGAAGGCTCATACCCCCGCAATAAAATCATAGGGATTATAAAATCAAAATTATTTAAGAAAATACGCTCCCACATTTTAAAATTGTAAGTAAAAGTTTTATAGGAAAATATTAGTATGGGAGGTTTTAATAATAGATATAATAATTTAAACATAATAAATAAATAAATAAAATAGTAATAAACTAGAATATTAGGATACCAAAATACGTACTAATCAACATATATAATAGAAGCTAAAATATCTAACATACCAATAATAGTAGAATATAAACAATAATATAGACTAAGATAATGAGCAAATATTAAAATACTACATGTGCGTTATAAACAAAAATACTTAAACATACCATAATACACATAATTACGATAATAATGATAAATATCCACAAATAATATAATACGTAATAGATTACTATAATACTATATATACTAAACATACCATATAATAGCATGATACCAAAACACCAAAAATATTACCTAAAATATTAAACTTACCATAATAATTAATACCTTGTATATTAACATACTAAAAATATAATAATAATATATAATATTACCTAAAATGCTATATTACTAAATGTACACGGTCACCTAAAATACTAAATTAAATGTATAATGCTACTTACAATTCTAAGTTGCTAAATATAAATATCATTTATTCAAATAAATATTATAGCATTAAAAATTCCACAACAATGTTATGAACACGACAAAATGATAATACAATCGTATACAAGAAATAAATAAATAATAAACAATAATGAACATCAATATATACGCAATAGCAATATAAAGTAAATTAAATAAAACACTACTCAAAACCCTAATAACGTGAAATAGCCAAAATCCTAAAATAAAACAATAACCCAAAACCCTAAATGGTCGTATTATGAAAATAATGTAAATAATCAAGAATCCTAGATGTGCATAAATATTACAATCATAAATAATAAACAAAATCCCTAAATACCGTATGAACAATAAATATGACAAATATCCTAAATACATCAAAAAGCCTAAATAATGTCTACACGATAAAACATCCTAAATAATATGTAACAATAAAAATAAGTATATTACAATGATTACAAAAAAAAAAAAAAAAGAACCCCAAACATTAGATATTAGAACAAATAAAACAATAATAATACAATATATATACAAAATAACATCAAGAAGAAAAAAATATATATAAACAAATTACAAAAACATCACTCGTGCATGTGTGTGTTTGTGTGTGTGTGGACAAGTTGTCCAAGAGATGAAACTCAAAGAAATTAATAAAATCAGTAAATATTAACAAGAGAGAGTTAGAAACAACCGAGTAAGGTTTCAGATTGATCAGATAAGAAATCGCCGCTCGATTGGCTTCATCTAGTTGAATGCGCATACACCGACGATTCCACTGCTGCGGCGGTGAGACAGCTGTGTAATAAATTAAAATGAAATTGTAAAACTCAAAATAATAATCTGAATGGTGAGAATTAATATAAAAGGGTCAGAAACAACTTGATAAAATTTTGCATTGATCGGATAAGAAATCGCCACTCGATTGCCTTCGTCTAGTTGAATGCGCAGACGCCGATAACTCCACTGCTGCGGCGGTGATACGACTTTGCAAGAAATTAACACAAAGGGAGAAAACTCAAAAGACGAATCTGAATGGTGAAAATTAAGAAAAAAGGGTTAGAAAAGATCTCGTAAAGTTTCACATTGATCAGATAAGAAATCACTGCTCGATTGGCTTTGTCTAGTTGAATGCGCAGATGCCGATGACTCCACTGCTGCGGCGGTGATACGGATGTGCAAGAAATTAACATGAAGGGAGAAAACTCAAAAAAAGAATCTGAACGGTGAAAATTAATAAGAAAGGGTTAGAAACGACCGTGTAAAATTTTGCATTGATCGGATAAGAAATCGCCGCTCGATTGGCTTCGTCCAGTTGGATGCGCAGACGCTAATGACTCCACTACTGCAGCGGTGATACGGCTGTGCAAGACATTAACACAAAGGGAGAAAATGCAAAAGAAGAATCTGAACGGTGAAAAGTAAGATGAAAGGGTTAGGAAAGAGCTCATAAAGTTTCGCATTAATCGGATAAGAAATCGTTGCTCGATTGGTTTCATCTAGTTGACTGCGCAAATGCCAACGACTCCATTGCCGCCGCACGAGACTGCAAGGTAAGGTTTTTCTTTCTTTGGTCTGTGCCTCCTCCCCTTTGGCTTGGCTATGCCCCCCTTTTATAAAAAAAAAATTCTGTAAACCCTAAAAAAAAACTTCCTTTTTGATTTTATTTTTATTTTTCTTTTCTTTTTTTGCTTTTACTATTATGGTAATAATGAAAATAGTAATAGTAATAATAATTATTATAATAATAATAATAAAATCAATAAGGTAATAATAATAATAATAATAAATAATTGTAGTAAAAGTAAAAATAATAAAGATACTATCAATAAAATAATAATAATAAGACTAGTAATAATAATAATACTAATAGTAATAGTAAAAATGACAATAATAAAATAATAATAATAATAATTATAGCAAAAAATAAAAATAAAAATAAAAATGAAGTAATAATAACAATGATAATAATAATAATAATAATAATAATCATATCGGGCCTGGGTAAAAATGGGGTGTCTACATGAAGTTCAGTAATCTGAAGTTGCTAGTTCAGATATCTGAACTAAAAAGTTCAGTCATCTGAACTGCCATGAACCTGTTTTTGGAAAATATTTTTCTTTAAAAACTAATTTGCTCTCTTATGATTTTTACAAAACTTATTTCAGAATTCTCAAATAGATCTTTAAGTCCACATAATCTCTTTGACCAACTTCAAAACATATTTCAAACGATATTTTAACTTTTGAAATACTTACAAATATGTCTCCTAAGCCTTTATAAGACATGCTTGAGTTCTTTCTCATTCTTTGCTCTTGAGGTTCTTTTGAAAAATTTGCTTGAGCTTCAAATATTTGAGTTTCTCTTTGGATTAATGAATAGTTGTCCCATACTTGATCTTTACTTGAACCACACTTGATCTTTTCTTGAACCATACTTGAACTTTACTTGAACCCTACTAGAACTTCACTTGAAGCATACATGATCCATATTTCCTGAGACACAAAAACTCAACCTTTCCAAGTTAAATAGTCCTTTGTTTGTTATTACCAAAACCAATTGAAAGACCTTGTTAGGCCAACACCTTCAAAGATTCAAACCTTAATAAAATAATTTTCTCCTAAAAATATTTTTCAAATAAAGTACAGGAGAACCTATGGTTTTGGCTCAAAAAATATTTTTACAAGCACAAGCACATGATCCTTTGAACCTTCCAATGGATGTGCAAGATTCACAAGCAATGAAAATATTTCTCCACCAAAAATATTTATCGAAGAATGATGTGGGAGGAACTTGAAGAGCACTCTCAACATATGATATGAAAATAAATAAGATATGAGAGTTAAAAGTGAAAATTAAGGTATAGTCCCAGGAGGGGGGGTGAATTGGGTTATTAAAATTCCTTTTAAAATTTTTTATGAATTCTTTAACTTAATTTAATACTTTCAACAAATTTTGAATTTCTTGTTGATTTAGCAACAAAAACTTAATTTTCTTTTATACAATCCACAACACAAATAAACAATCAATCAACTACTCAAACTAATCAACAATATAAGTAACCAATCAATATACGCTTTGCAAATCTTTTGGCAATATTCAGCTCGATTGTTTGCAGCCCTACGTATATGGATTTGTAAGGCCATTATAGAATGCAATTGACCTTTCAATTTGATAATCAACATAACAACCAATCACTCTTTCCAAAATCAGAATTCAAATAAACCTTTCGTTAATAGGTTTTGGGTTGTTAACCAATCAACTTACTCTCTTACGATTTTTGCAAAATATTGATTAACAACCGTACTTCCTTTCGTCTTCCACAAGCCCAAAAACAAATTACACTTCAGCTTTATTTGAAATCCAATTCATGTAGTTTTTAAGATTAATGAATTTAAAACATCCACACAGCTTATATGTGCTGAAAATAAAAAGAGTACAGGAAAAATAGTGACACCAGGATTTTTACAAGGTTCAGCTTATCACCGGCCTACGTCCTCAACTTTGGCAAACCACCAAAGGATTCCACTGTATCAGTTCCTTTGCCAAGCGGAACAACACTGTTACACGCTCCTCCAATAGGCTAGAACCTGCCTCTCCAAGTGATATCCCCTCACTTGGTCACACCTTCAATTAGGCCAGAGCAGCACCTCTCTAAGCGATCCCCCACGCTTAGCCAACGATCCAACAATCCTAGAATCATCAAAAAACACTACAAGAATACAAAATGATAGTTGCGTATAAGAACACTCTCTTAAAGAGTAGATTAGTACAAAGTCGGAACTATATACTTCAAAGTAATTCAAAATATGAAATTCAGATTAAAGCTCCAAGAGTATATCACCGAATGGTTCTTTTAATGAATGAAAGAATTCAAAATTGTAGTACAAGATTGGTGATTTAGAATCAGCAAAACCTCACTAAATTTCGTGCAAGATGAGAGTGAGAAAGCCCTTGAGAGTTTGAGAACAATTGAGAGAGTATGAATGCTGAATTTGATTCTTGGTGTATGAATTAATTGATCTTGGGTGTATTTATAGTGTTAGAAAAACATTTAACTTGATCCCCAAGTTTACTTGGAGTAGTTTCCAAGTTTTGAACAAGTTTGAACCCCAAGTAATTGACTTTTCAAAAATATGTTCGTTATAAATTTTAAATTCTGTCGCGTGACAGTAGCCTAAGAACTTCTATCTGTTCATTTTAAAAACCTATAAGGTGGCAGCCTACTAACTATGTTCAGTCAGGCTCCTGTCAAGTAAAAATCTGGTTTTTAAAATATTTTTGTATTCACTCTCTTTGCTTCTTAATTCTTGGAATATCAATTTGTTTTCTTTGAAAAATATGTTCCAAGTTTTAAAATTAAGGTCTCTAAGTCTCTTCATTCCTAACGAGCTTTAAAATGAAATTTCATAGTTTGAAAATACTCAAAGTACTTACAAAAATGTCCTATTGACTCTCTTCAACTCTTGAACTCTTTGTTGCTAAGCTTCAATGATCCTTTGAGCTTTCATTCTTGAAGATTTTCCTTTAATATCAATGCTCTCATGATCTTCAAGCTTTATCTTTGAATTCGTACTTTAAGTAATCCATGCACTAAGCTTTATTTGATTTTCTTTCTTTGGAATACAAGCTTTGTGAGCACTTGACCTTACATTCTCATAGTTGAGTCCTGAAATGACATTACTTAACCAAGTATGTTAAGTTCCACTTCTTTGTTAGCATCAAAACAAGATGTTAATACTTGTAAGGCCAACAAAAAGATATTTGATTTGTAAAACAAATGCCTAAAGGAATGCTTAAAATAAATCTCTCTTGAAATATTCTCAATGTAATAAGTATAGGAGAGTATAAAGGATTGAAAAGGTCAAAAATATTTTCAGAGGATTTTCAATCTAATCTCATGTTTAAATTTGAGTAATGAGAGGTATATATAGAGTTGAAAGGATTTTTTACCGTTAGGGACACCATAGGAATTATCAAAATTGTTTAAAATGAGTTTATCAAAAATAACTCTATTTTACCCCAGTTAACCAATGGTAATTTTTGGCCAACCCAAGAGTTTTGGTCGACCGAGCCATAATTTCGGTTGACCGAGCCATAGGTTCGGTCACCCGAATAGACACATGAAGAAAAGTAATTTTTGAAGTTCGGGTGCCTGAAACAAACACATGACAAGTATAATTATATCCATGAGCACATACATGATATGAATTAATGAAGTATAGGATGATAAAAGCATAATTGGTATCAAATCTAAATGTATTAAATTCAGGGGGAGTATTATGACTCATTGATTCCTTTTTTTATTTTAAATTGGTATCATAATATTTTTCAATTGGCATAAAAAATTCGGAAGTTCAATTGGTATTAGAATTAATATGTTCAAAATATGATTTATTGGTTTATATCATACTCCTTTTGTTTGATGTCAAAAGGTGGAGAAGTTTTGAGCAAAAATTAAAAATTGAGCTTGGTATTTGACAAAGGGGAAGAAATATTTGACATTGAATGATCTTAAACTTAAATGATATTGAAATTAGTATTGATATTTAATTTTCAAAATACAAATATTGTTAAGTGTGTTGAGATGATGCTTATTGAAAGGGAAAGTCTTTTCAAGGCTTACTCAAATTTTTGCTCCTTGTTTGTCATAATCAGAAATGGGGAGATTGTTAGCCTTACAAGACTTAACATCCTATTTCGATACTAATAAACAAGTGAAACTTAACATATTTGTTGAGTAATGGTATTTCAGGGCTTAACAAAAGAGAATGTGCTAAAAGCTTATACTTCAAAGAAAGTGATCATATGAAATTTTAAAGCATGGATTTCAAGATGATCTTTTAAAGCTTGAAGTATATAAGAGAGAGAGCTTGAAAGAATATCAAAGCTTGAAGAAAAGTAAGCTCAAAGAAAAGAAAAGCATGGAGACTCAAAACACCAAGAATGTTCAAAATGAAAAACCAGAAAGTGGACTAATCAACCAACTGACTAGAAAAACACTGAGATTGGCCAGCCAATTGAAAAAAACACCAGAGTGGATAAATTGCCCAGCCGACTGATATTTTGCACTGAAATCAGTCCACTGACTGACATGCCCAGCCGACTAACATTTTTGAACTGTGTCGAGCCAACCGACTAACATATAATTAGGTTAAATTCTAAACAGATAGAAAGGTGTCAGCCACCTGTCCAGCCGACTGACCCTATGAATTATACTACCCAGTCGCCTGTCCAGCCGACTGACTCCACGGGATTTCAAATTTTTAAACTTCAATGGGAAAATTTTAAAAATTAGTTTTTTAAATATGAACTTTATAAAAACTTGGTGGACACTCCATGAAACATGGGGAACAAGGAAACTAATTCTAAAATGCCTATAAATACTACCTTTATCCTAAGAAATTAACATCCAAGCAATTACACAGCACACTTGCATTCAATCTCTCATAGTTCTGCATTGCTCATACTCTTGCTGGGGAAATCATTTGAATTGCTGTTGAAACATCAACCTGCGGTTCTCATACTAAGTTTTCTCAATCACAAAAGAAGCCTTGGTGATGTCTACACTTGAGCTTCAATTCTATTTCATATTGGTATTTAATTTGTTGAAGTACATAGCGCTAAATTTGTACTAATCTACTCTGTTTGAGAGTGTTCTTGTATGCAACTACTCTTTTAAAACTTGCAATGTTCTTGGACGATTCAAGGTGTTTAGATCGTTGGCTAAGCGTGAAATATCGCTTAAAGAGGTGGACTCTAGCCTAATTGAAGGAGTGCCCGAGTAAGGGGATATCACTTGGAGTGGCGGCCTCTAGCCTGCTAAAGGAATATGTAAACGATGTTGTTCCGCCCGGCAAAGTAACTGATTTTAGTAAATCCTTTGTTGGTTTACCAAAGGTGAGGACGTAGGCTAGGTATAAGCCGAAGCTTGTAAAAACCGTGGTTTCACTCTCTCTTTCCCTTACTCTCTTTAATTTCCAAAAAAAATATAAACTGCGTGGATGCTTTAAATTTCTTAATCATATACACTACATGGATTAGATTTTAAATAAACTTAAGCTTAATTTGTTTTTGGGATTGCGGAAACCAAAAAGGAGTAAGTTTGTTGATCCATACTTTGCGGAAATCGTAAGGGAGTACGTTGATTGGTGAAACACCCAAAGACTCTTTAACTAAAAGTTTATTTAATGTCTAAAATTTTGGAAAGAGTATTGGATTTTATATTAAGCAAATTCATTAACCTCAGCACTTCAATCAAACTTTCATCTATATAGGGCTGCAAACAAACAATAGCTGAATATTCTATCTTAGTTTGAATATTACGGTTAGTTGGAATATTGATTGGATTGGTTATTGATTGGTTACTTGATTGTTTAAGTAATTGTGTTGTGGATTGTATTCTTGTGTGGTTGATAAATCAAACAAACAAATCAAGAATTGATCAAAAGAAGCAAAGGAGGTTAAAAAAGTATTAAAAGGAATTAAGAGAAAAATTTTAAACCCAAATCATCCCCACCTCTTGGGACTACACCTGAGTTTTCAATTGGTATCAGAGTGGGGTTGTAGCAAATCCTAACTAGTAGCTACATAAAGATCTTAATGGCACACTTAGGCGTAGCTCCCTTTGGAGAAGGACAATCCTTAACTAGGCCACCCATATTTTATGGTTTAAATTATACATTTTGGAAACAAAGGATGAGAATATATCTTCAAACTATGAATTGGAAAGCTTGGGAGGATGTCACGGATGGTGACCTAATTCCTCTCAAACTAGTAGATGGAAAACAAGTCCCTAAGGAGGAAAAGGGCATGACTGAAATAGATCACAGAATGTTACAAGTAAGTTCCAGCGCCGTGAATGCTTTATATTGTGCTCTAGACATGAATGAATTCAATAGCATCATGGCTTGCAAATCAGCCAAGGAGATTTGGGATAAATTAGAAGTTACTTATGAAAGAACCATTGATGTAAGAGATAATAGAATAGACATGCTCACAAGAGAGTATGAAGTTTTCAAGATGAATCCGGATGAATCAATTACAAACATGTACACAAGGTTCACCCACATAGTTAACTCACTCAATGCCTTAGGAAAGACATACACTACTTATGAAAGATTAGAAAAATTCTTAGAGGACTGCCACCAATATGAGAACCAAAAGCCACTACCATAATGGAAGGAAGAAATTTGAAAAGCAATTCTTTAGATGAATTAATATGTTCTCTACTCACATATGAAATGTCAATGAATGAAATGAGTGGAAAAGCTAGAGCTCAAGAATCAATAGCCTTCAAAGCTTCAAAAGAAAATTCTAGTAGTGTAGAAAAGATGGATGAAGATGAACTAGCCTTCATATCTAAGAAACTTGCAAAGATACTAAGAAGGAAAAATAAATTCAAAAGAAGAAATACATGAAAATCAAAATTTGAATCCAATGTAGAAGAAGAAGAAATGAGCAAGAAGAAATCAAGAAATAAAATTCCTACATGTTATAATTGTAACAAAGTTGGACATATAAAATCAAAATGTCCACTACTTAAGAAGGATTCCAAAAAGAAAAGGGCAATGGAAGCCACTGCTTGTGATAGTACAAGTAGTTCGGAATGTGAATCAAGTGACTAAGAGGTTGCTTACACTTGCTTTATGGCTTGGGACAATTAATGAGGGAAGCTCCTCATCCAAATCGGTTAATAGTTATAGTAGTGATGAATCCAATGATGAAAGTATGCCATTTTATGAAGAATTACAAAATGATTAATTCAAAGTACATAAGATGCTAATCAGAGTAATTAAACAAAACACATCTTTGAAAAACAAGAATGATGGAGTGATGAAAGAGCTATAATCAATTAAGCTTGCTGAAAATGATAAAGATTCAAAAATCAAGAAACTAGAGACTAAGTATGAAACTGTGATAAATGAATTAGAGTCTAAAAATCTTGCTAAAAAAGAAAAAGAATTGAAAATCAAGAAACTAGAGAGCAAGAATGAAAAATTTATGAAGGAAGTAGAAGACTTGAGATCCCAATCCTCTATGGAAAAAGAGAAAAACTTATATATTTCTGAATTAGAGGATAAAATTACTAAGATGTCCAAAAACCAAGAAAAGGATAAAAATATATAAAATTCTGAAATTCATGATCTTAAGAAAGAAATTGAGGATCAAGCCAAAATCATTTACAATTTCACAAAAGGAAAAGAAAATTTTGACAAAATGATTGACTTACAAAGAATGTCTTTAAATAAAGAAGGCATAGGATTCAATGGAATTGAAAATAAAAGGAAAAAGAATCTTTACATGGGGTACTTTACAAAGGAATCTAAAGATTATGCTAGCACTTTCTCAAATGCCTACACTCACACCACATGCTATCTATGTAAAAAGAAAGGACATATAAAGTTTGAATGTCCATTTAAGAGAAAGGGTGTGAAAACTAGTATGGAAAGTAAAAGAAACGTCCTTTATTAAACCATCAGGACCCAAGAAAGTATGGGTACCTAGATAAAGAGCCTTGTGTGTAAATTTTCAAAGAAGAGTTTTAAGAGCTTATCTTATTAAAACAAATAAAAAAAAAATGAAAATTGTTGGCCTCAATTAATGAATGATTCATACAAGCCTTAAACTATAGAGCATTAAGATACATAAAGTTTGGATGTCTATATGGAATTAAAAGAAAATAATATCTAAAGCAAATAAAACTTATTGCATAAGTAGAAGAAAACTTGGCAGAAAAATTGTGAAGGTCGGCCGACTAACCACAAGCTTAGCCGACTAACTGAACAAATACCTTAAGGAGAAAAGATAGGTCAGCCGACTAGACATAAGCTAAACCGACTGATTGAAGGTAAACTTTTTTAAACAAGTTTGAAATAAAATATTTGAGCAACACAAGAACAATCCAAACAAAAGTATAGTACAATGCACATGATAATGATATATTCCATGCCTATGTACGCTACATGTGTATATCTTGAAATTGGTATCTTGAAATCTCTAAAGACAATGAAAATATTGATGATAAATGGATCACTATATTTTGAAAATTTGAGCATAAACTTATTAAGCATAATTTAGAAGCATAAGTTTTGGTATGATATTGATATGACTTGATTCTTAACCATGTATACTTGTGATAGACCACATGGATAAATGAAAAATTTGCATCTAAATAACTTAGTATTCAAGAGCTATGCATAATGTGACATTAGCATTGGTATCTATAAAGTAAATTAGTATCCATGAATATATAAATTGGTATTTGAGCATGACAAGTATAATTATATCCATGAGCACATACATGATATGAATTAATGAAGCATAGGATGATAAAAGCATAATTGGTATCAAATTTAAGTGTATTAAATTCAGGGGAAGTATTATGACTCATTGATTTTTTTTTTCTTTTAAATTGGTATCATAATATTTTTCAATTGGTATCAAAAATTTAGAAGTTCAATTGGTATTAGAATTAATATGCTCAAAATATGATTTAATTGTTTAGCCAATTGATATGCAAGTTCAACTGACAGTTTGCACTGAAATTAGTCAGCCGATTGATATGCCCAATTGACGGACATTTTTGAACTGTGTCGAGCCATCCGACTGACATTTAATTGGGTTAAATTCTGAATAGACAGAAAGGTGTCAATTGTCTATCCAGCCGACTGACCCGGTGAATTACACTACCTAGTCGCCTGTCCAGCCGACTGACTCCGCGGGATTTCAAATTTTTAAACTTCAACGCGAAAATTTTAAAAATTATTTTTTCAAATATGAACATTCTAAAAACTTGGTGGACACTCCAAGAAACTCGGGGAACAAGGAAACTAATTCTAAAATGCCTATAAATACTATCTTAATCCTAAGAAATTAACATCCAAGCAATTACACAACACACTTGCATTAAAAATTGAGCTTGGTATTTGCCAAAGGGGGAGAAATATTTGACATTGAATGATCTTAAACTTTAATGATCTTGAAATTAGTATTGATATTTAATTTTTAAAAAACAAATATTATTAATTGTGTTGAGATGATGCTTATTGAAAGGGGGGTCTTTTTAAGGCTTACTCAAATTTTTGCTCCTTGTTTGTCATCATCAAAAAGAGGGAGATTGTTGGCCTTATAAGGCTTAACATCCTTTTTTGATGCTAACAAACAAGTGAAACTTAACATATTTGTTGAGTAATGGTATTTTAGGGCTTAAGAAAGAGAATGTGCTAAAAGCTTATACTTCAAAGAAAGTGATCATATGAAACTCAAAGCATGGATTTCAAGATGATCTTTTAAAGCTTGAAGTATATGAGAGAGAGAGCTTGAAAGAATATCAAAGCTTGAAGAAAAGAAAGCAAAGCAAAAGAAAGCTCAAAGAAAAGAAAAGCATAAAGACTCAAAATGCCAAGAATGTTCAAAATGAAAAACCAGAAAGTGGACTGGTCAGCCGGCTGACCATAAAAACACTAGATTGGCTAGCCAACTGAAAAAAAACACCAGAGTGGACAAACTGCCCAGCCGACAGATATTTTGCACTGAAATCAATCAGTTGACTGACATGCCCAACCGACTAACATTTTTGAACTATGTTGAGCTAGCCGACTAACATTTAATTGGGTTAAATTCTGAACAGGTAGAAAGGTGTCAGCTGCCTGTCCAGCCGACTGACCCTACGAATTATACTACCCAATCGCCTGTCCAGCCGACTGACTCCACGGGATTTCAAAATTTTAAACTTCAATGGGAAAATGTTAAAAATTAGTTTTTCAAATATGAACGTTATAAAAACTTGGTGGACACTCCAAGAACGTTACACAGCACACTTGCATTCATTCTCTCATAGTTCTCTTTTGCTCATACTCTTGCTAGGGAAATCATTTTAATTGCTGCTGAAACATCAACCTGCAATTCTCATACTAAGTTTTCTCAATCACAAAAGAACCCTTGGTGATCTCTACACTTGAGCTTCAAATCTATTTCATATTGGTATTTAATTTGTTAAAGTACATAGTGCTGAATTTTTACTAATCTACTCTGTTTGAGAGTGTTCTTGTATGCAGCTACTCTTTTATAATCTTGCAGTGTTCTTGGATGATTCATGGTGTTTAGATCGTTCACTAAGCATGGGGATGTCGCTTAGAGAGGCGGGCTCTAGCCTAATTGAAGAAGTGACCGTGTGAGGGAATATCACTTGGAGAGGCGGGCTCTAGCCTACTAAAGGAGTGTGTAAACGGTGTTGTTCCGCCCGAAAAAGGAACTGGTTTTAGTGATTCCTTTGGTGGTTTACCAAAGGCGAGTACGTAGGCTAGGTATAAATCGAACCTCGTAAAAATCATGGTTTCACTCTCCCTTTCCCTTACTCTCTTTAATTTCTAGCAAACATATAAACTGCGTGGATGTTTTAAATTTCTTAATCATGTACACTATGTGGATTAGATTTTAAACAAAGTAAAGCTTAATTTTCTTTTGGGATTGCGGAAACCGAAAGGGAGTACGTTTGTTGATCCATACCTTATGGAAACCGTAAGGGAGTACGTTGATTGGTGAAATACCCAAAGACTCTTTAACTGAAAGTTTATTTAATGTCTAAAATTTTGGAAATAGTATTGGATTTTATATTAAGCAAATTCATTTGCCTCAGCGCTTGAATCAAACTTTCATCTATACAGGGCTACAAACAAACAATAGCTAAATATTCTATCTTATTTTGAATATTGTGGTTAGTTGGAATATTGATTCGTTTGGTTGATTGATTGGTTACTTGATTGTTTAAGTAATTGTGTTGTGGATTGTATTCTTGTGTGGTTGATAAATCAAACAAAAAAAATCAAGAATTGATCAAAAGAAGCAAAAGAAGTTAAAAAAGTCTTAAAAGGAATTAAGAGAAAATTTTTAAATCCAATTCACCCCCCTCTTAGGACTACACCTCAGTTTTCATAGTCTGCCGAACTTGCATGTTTGGTCACCCGAGGGTATTTTGAACATGAAGTTTTGGTGCCCGAGTTGTTGGAAAAGTCGAGTTCAAATATTTGGTCGACCGAGTTCATTACGTTCTTTTTTGTTCAGTCACCCAAAATCAAGTCAACACTTTGACTTTCCAAAATCGGTCAACCAAGTTATTTTGAACGCCAAGGTTCGGTCACCCGAAACCTTAACAATTTACCACTTGAGTCCTGTTTTTGAAAAATGATTTCCCCTAATACCATATATGATAATGGGGCTAAACCTAAGTGCTAGTGTAATTCTACGGTCATATGGATCCCTATAGTCAAACTATGGTCATTCGAGATTATTCATATCTTACATGCAAATGCAAATATTACAGATCATAATATTACAGACCCAAATATAATAAATGCATTTACAAATGAAGCACAAACAAGTCATCTTCCTTTGCTCTTCATTTTCCCATTGAATATGTCAAGAGTATGATCTTTAACTTCCTTAGGATCCCATAAATCCACTCTCATGTATGTACTATATTGTAAACCTGCTCACAAACTAGATGCACACATAATATCCTTGTGTTTCATCAGCATCAAAACCAGACATTGGACTCAAAAAGTCAACAAAGAGCATTTAATGAATAGTGAGGTTCAACCGACTTAGCCTACGTCCTTGCCTTCAGCAAACACTCAAGGATTTCACTAAATCCCTGCTCCTTAAATTGGTATGGAGCTTCCCTTACAATCTGCTGCTTACAAGAGGTACAACTTCCTCCTCAATCGCTGCTTACAAGAGATACAACTCTCTCCTCAAACCCCGATTCACACACCGAACCGTGTATACAATAGATTCTGAAAAACAACACTCAAAAATGCTTCTAAACAAAAGCTCGTGAGTACAATTCAAATTCCTAATACATTTACATATGATTAAACTTGAAGCTCATGATGTATGAAAACAATAGGATCCTTTTATGTATGGTATGCTTCAACACCCAAAACCTTTTTTATCAAAAAACTCCCTAGTAAAGAAATATTTGAAATGCCTTGGAGTATATTAGGGATCTAGTTCACTTTGTAAGGACGCACAAATATGTCTAATGTGAGCTTGTTAAAAACTTTATCTTGAATATTTTATCAATCTATATCAAAAAGCATTCTATCAAGTATTTAATCACAACCTAATCTTTGTAATATGTAAATATATATGATATGTAATTCAAAGATCAAAATACTGAGTATAAGAGTTTCAAAACACAATATCCCTCAATAAGATAAATGTTTATGAGTACGAAGGATATATGTTCAAGTGTTTTAATATATCTAAATTATGAATCCTTTAATTGAAAACACACTTGAATCAAACCATTCAATCAATAACAAAACCTTAATCGAGTAATGATCTTGTTAAAAAAAAATAGGTATATGTATATGCACATTCAAGATCAACCTTTTAATACTTAATAAAAAAAGATTTTTCAATAACAAGTTCTATGAACAATATATATATATACTCTTGAATCAAAAACCATTCAACCAAAAGCCAAAAACTTTCTCAAGTAATGATCTTTTCAAAAACAATTTTTATATGTATGTGCACACTCAAGATCAAACTTTTCTAATGATGTTTAATAACAAGTAATGAGACGAGAGGTTCTTGAAAATAATAACTTGAATGATCAAATCTCAATACTAGAATGAGAATTCAGATGAGTGAACAAGTTTCCTTTGAGATTGTGAGTTGATTTGCCCAAGCTTGATGAGTAGAAGTTGAGGTGTAGGCAGTCGTATAGCAATAGGAGCAAGTTTTCAAATATTCTTTCAACAAGATGTGTTCTTCTCTTTTTTTTGTATCTTCGCTTCGTTCTAGGGTTTAGATATTTAGTATATATAGTGTCTTACTCTTAGGATTGATCTCAACCGTTGGATCAAAGAAATAGCTCGCGAGTTCGTTTAGTAAAAATCAAAATTTTAAGTTTCCCGCAAGTTCAGGGGCCTAAGGGTGAAGCCCAGGATACCAAAGTTCCTTAACCCTTCGAAAAAATTAGCTTGGAATGCAGGGTCAGACACCTAAAGAGAGGGTTAGGCTCCTGAAGTGGTTCAGGCACCTGAGGTCACAAGGTCATGCGACCGAAGTGCCTTGGCCAACTTGCTGTGTTTTCTATTAATTCTTCAGGCTACTGAACTTAATCTTCAGGCGACTGAGGTTGAGTTCAGGCTACCGAAGTCCCCTTTTTCTCAATTTTTCTTTTCTAATTTAAAAATCTGCTTTACTCTTTTTCTTGGATCTTTTATAAAACATATTTTCTATTATTTTAGAAGTATTTTTAAGTCCATGAAAGTTCCCTAATGATATAAATGAAATGCATGAATCCTAAAATCATTCTAAGTTATGTTGAACCTCAAATTAAATCATACGAAAATGTAAGTACATGAGTTCTAAATACCCATTCCCAAGATGTTCTTGAACTTTGCCGCTTGCATCTTGATTCTCATACTCTTTGAGTTCCATGGATCTTGCCAAGATATGTTAGCTTTACTTTGTAGCTTCCATGACTCGTTATCCTTCCGTGTATACTTAAAATAGTTCATGCTCACAAACTCATTGAACAAATCAAATACCAAGTGATTTGTCATTATCAAAATAGGATTGGACTCGTAGAGTCAACAATCTCCCCATTTTTTATGATGACAAATGTACTAGCAAAAATATATGTAATGGGTTACGCCAAACAAGGCTCCCCCTCAATTAATGCATCAAAATTTCAATGAATGACAATATGCTTGTGATATTTCAACAATTTTTGTTATTATACTTCTCACCCTTTTTGCACAATTAGTTTTACCAACAATTTTTTCTTCCATTCCATTATTTTTGCTCCTAATTTTCTCCCCCTTTTGACATCAACACAAAGGTGTAAAATAATAAAACATGAGTTGACGTACCCTTATGTTCTTCTCCCCTTAGAAATCTTAAGGTTTTAAACGAGTTCAATCATTAGTAAAAAAATCCTTTTCATGCTTTTTGACATCAACTATCCCTCTTGCTAACGCATACATTTCAAAGATTATATGAGGATACCAAATATTGAATTAAATGTTATGTCAGATTTTTGAAACTAATTGTTGAGTAATGCAATACCAAGTGATTATATCATAAGTGACGTTGCTCCCTCTGAATTATATCATCTAATATAATTCTAAGCAACCTCTCGACTATACATGAGACCTAATTCACACTTAATTTGGATAAACTTATCCTCCGCAAGTGGTTTGGCAAACATATCTACCCATTGTTCATCTGTGCATACAAACTCTAGTGTCACATCTCCTTTTTGTACATGGAAGAAAGTGATGTCATATTTCTATTTGCTTAGTTCATAAATGTAATATGGGATTCTTTGAAATATTTATCGCACTCATATTATCGCATCTAATAGGGATTGTTTCATAACTTAATCCAAAATCCTTCAATTATTGCTTCATGTAAAGTGTTTGTGCACAACAACTACCTGCTGCTATGTATTCAACCTCTACTGTGGAAAGAGCAACTGAATTTTGTTTCTTGGAAAACCAAGAGACCAAGGAATGTCCTAAGAAAAGACAAGTACCACTCATGCTCTTCCTATCCACTTTGCTACCTGCAAAATCAGCATCTGAATAGCTGAGAATCTCAAAGGATGTTTACTTAGGATACCATAATCCAATTTCCACAGTTTCTATCAGGTATCTAAGTGTTTGCTTAATAGCTAGCAAATGAGACTCTTTTGGTGCAGACTGAAATCTTGCACACAAACATACGCTAAACATTATATCAAGTCTACTGGAAGTTAGGTATAACAAGCTACCTATCATTCCACGGTATAGCTTGACATCTACTGGTATACCTTATTCATCTTTGTCTAATTTCAATGAAGCGCTCATAGGTGTACCTAGTATTTTTCCATCTTCCATATTAAACTTTTTTAGTAAGTCTCTAATATAATTTGATTGATTTGTGAATATTCCATGATTTGCTTGTTTGATCTAAAATCCTAGGAAGAAATTTAGTTCACCCATCATGCTCATCTCAAATTCATTTTACATGGTATTGGCAAATTCATTACACAATTCTTTATTTGTAGCACCAAATATGATGTCATCTACATATACTTGCACTAGGAGAATATCATCTTTCTTAGACTTTATGAATAGGGTTGTATTATCTTTCCTCTTATAAATCCATTTTCTAATAGAAAACTGCTTAGCCTTTCATACCAAACTCTAGGAGCTTGCTTTAAACCGTACAAGACTTTTGTCAGTCTATAAACATGATCTGGATTCTTATGGATTTCAAAGCCTGGGGGTTGTTCTACATACACTTCTTCATTTATGTAGCCATTTAAAAAATATGCTTTTGACGCCCATTTGATATAACTTAAAATCCTTAAAAGCTGCATATGCTAAAAGCATTCGTATGGCTTCCATCCTAGCTACACGTAGAAAGGTTTCTTCAAAATCTATACCTTTTTCTTGATTATATCCCTAAGCTACTAATCTAGCCTTATTTCTCACAACTACTCCATGTTCATCTTTCTTATTCTTATATATCCATTTGGTCCCTATGATTGACTTATCCTCAGGTCTAGGAACTAATGTCCATACTTTGTTTCTCTCAAATTGATTTAATTTTTCTTGCATGGACAGCACCCAAGATTCATCCTCTATAGCTTCACTCACATTCTTAAGTTCTTCTTGAGATAGATATGCAAAATGACTAACCATGTTCCTAAGAGAGGAGCAAGTAGCTACTCCACGTAATGGTTCACCTATTATTTGATCAATGGGATGATTCTTTATATATTTCCATTCTCTAGGTGGTTCATTAACCTCATTTTCAGTTTGATCTATTTCAATGGATGGTTCTTTAAGTTCTTTTTTTTTTTTTTTTTTTTCTGAATCATTCTCAATTTGATAGTTCTTCAAATTCCATGTTTAATTCAATTTCATCTTCATCAGTTCTTTTGGATAAGGGATTTGACTCATCGAACACTACATGAATAGATTCTATGACCGTCAATGTTCGTTTGTTATATACTCTATAGGCTTTGCTATCTAAGGCATACCCTAGGAAGATACCTTCATCTGATTTCACATCAAACTTCCCTAGATGCTCACTGTCTTTAAGCACAAAACACTTACAGCCAAAGACATGAAAATATGATATGTTTGGTCTATGTTCATTCCATAATTCGTAAGGAGTCTTATTAAGTGATGGTCTAATTAGAACTTTATTTAGCACATAGCAAGCGGTATTCACTGCCTCAGCCCAGAGGTACTTAGGTAGTTTATGTTTGTTAAGCATAGTTCTGGCCATCTCTTGTATAAACCTATTCTTCCTTTCAACTACACTATTCTGTTGCGGTGTTCTAGGAGTTGAAAAGTTATGGGCAATTCCTAATGAATTACAATAGTCTTCCATGCCTTGATTTTTAAATTCTCTACCCCTATCACTTCGAATTTTAGTAATTTTATATCCCTTTTCATTTTGGACTTTCTTGCACAAGTTTATAAAGTGTTCACATGCTTCATCTTTGTGACCTAAGAATAGTACCCCTGTGTATCTTGAAAAATCATAAACTATGAGAAAGGTGTATGATTTTCCTCCTAAACTCTGAATTGGGTTTGGTCCAAATAAGTCTAAGTGTAGCATTTGGAGTGGCCTAGTAGTGGAGATCTCTTTCTTCTTCTTAAAGCTTGTTCTTACTTGTTTTCCTAGTTGCATGCAGCACAGATTTTATCTTTCACAAATTTAGTCTTAGGCAGTCCCTTAACTAATTCTTTCTTAACTAGTTTTGAGATAAATCCATGTTTGCATGTCCTAGTCTCTTATGCCAAATCCAGCTAATTTCATTCATAGCAGAGAAGCATGTCACACTCTGTGAGGTTAAGTTATCAAAGCTTGTGGTATATACGTTTTCATAACGTTCAGCAGTGAATAGTATCTTATTATCAATTTTGTGTTCAACTAAGCACTTGTCATGTTCAAATGATACTTTGTAGCCTTTATCACATAGTTGGTTTATACTTAGCAAATTATGCTTTAAAACTTCCACCAATAAAACATCATCAATAATTAATGAAGAATTATTACCAACTTTACCGACATCTGTGATCTTTCCCTTAGCATTATCTCCAAAGGTGACAAATCTTTCATCCTTGGGTGTGATGGATATGAACTTTTCTTTATCCCTAGTCATGTGACGTGAGCATCCGCTATGCATATACCATTTATCCTTTGAGGATGCTGATCTTAAGCAAATCTCGAGGTCATCATGTGCCATTAGACACAGATTGGCAACCTCGTCGTCACTAGATTCAAATTCTGAACCGCTAGTGTTGTGTGTATCCCAGCCAACTTTCAGCGCCTTCTTCCTTTTCTTTGAGGCTTTCATGAGCTCGGGGCACTCAGGTTTGATGTGTCCAACTTCTCAGCAGTTGTAGCATGTTGGTGGATCCTCCTTCTTTTTCTTCATGCTAGTCTCTCTTCTTTCTAATTTTGAGTTTTGGAATTTTCTATTGAACTTCTTGTTCTTCTTCAAGAACTTCTCGAACTTCTTTGTTAACAAGGTCATGTCGTCATCCATTTTGGAATCACTTCCTTCATTTGAGTAGCTTGATGATGCTTTAAGTGCAATGACCTTCGTTGCTTTGCTTTGCTCATTTTTCCTCGCGTTTATTTCCAACTCATAGGTGATGAGCGATCCAATGAGTTCATCCACCAACATTTCCTTGATATTTTTCCCTTCTGCTATTGTTGTAGCTTTCGCTTCCCACACTAGAGGTAATCCTCTGAGTATTTTCCTGATCAACTCATAAGTAGGGTAAGTTTTTCCAATAGCATTTAAAGAGTTAATGATGTGTGTGAATCTAGTGTACATGGATAGTATGGATTCATCAGTCGTCATTTTAAATGCTTCATATTCACTAGTGAGCATGTCTATCCTACTATCCTTGACTTCCTTAGTGCCTTCATATGTAACTTCTAATTTTTTCCAAATTTCTTTAGCTGAGTTACGTGCCATTGCCCTATTAAATTCATTTACGTCTAATGCACAGAAAAGCACGTTCATGGCAGTGGCATTGATTTGTACTGACTTCCAGTCCTCTTCAGTATATTCATCTTCAGTTTTAGGTACATTGATCTTATTAATTACTTTCATGGGAATATGATTACCCTTAGTCGCTATTTTCCAAACTTTCCAATCTACATTCAATAGATATATGCCCATCCTACGTTTCCAATAGGTGTAGTTTACATCACAGAAAATGGGTGGTCTAGTGGATGAGTGTCCCTCACCAAATGGAGTTACACCAATGTGTGCCATGTGATCTTTTTACAAATTAACTATCAAGTCTATGTAAACCTGCTCTGATACTAATTGTTGAATCAGGTGTAATCCCAAGAGGGGGGGGGGGTGAATTGGGTATTTAAAAATTCTTTGCCACTTAGTTACCACTTAAACCCTTCTTATATATTTACCAAAGAATTCTTGTTACTCAATTACTTATATGCAATACTATCCAACCTATACATGCAAAATAAAAAATTTAAATGCTGTGCTGAAAGTAAAGAGTAAAAGGGAAAAGAGAAGACAAACACGATTTTTACGAGGTTCGGCTGACTTGGCCTACGTCCTCACCTTGAGCAACCACTTAAGGATTTCACTAAATCCCTGCTCCATAAATTGGGACAGAGCTTCCCTTACAATTTGCTGCTTACAAAAAATACAACTTCCACCTCACTCGCTGCTTACAAGAGATACAACTCTCTCCTCAAACCCCGATTCACACACCGAACCGTGTATACAATAGATTCTGAAAAACAACACTCAAAAATGCTTCTAAACAAAAGTTCATAGGTACAATTCAAATTCCTAACACATTAACATATGATTAAACTTGAAGCTCGGAATGTATGAAAACAATACGATCGTTTTATGTATGATATGCTTCGACACCCAAAACCTTTTTTATCAAAAAACTCCCAAGTAAAGAAATATTTGAAATGTCTTGGAGTATATTAGGGTTCTAGTTCACTTTGTAAGGATGCACAAATATGCCTAATGTGAACTTGTTAAAAACGTTATCTTGAATGTTTATCAATCTATAACAAAAAGCTTTCTATCAAATATTTAATCACAACCCGATCTTTGTAATATGTAAATATATACGATATGTAATTCAAAGATCAAAATACTGAGTATAAGGTTTTCAAAACACAATATCCCTCAATAAGATAAATATTTATGAATACCAAGGATATATATTCAAGTGTTTTAATATATCTAAATTATGAATCCTTTAATTGAAGACACACTTGAATCAAACCATTCAATCAATAACAAAAACTTAATTAAGTAATGATCTTGTTAAAAAAAAAATAAGTATATGTATATGCACATTCAAGATCAACCTTTTAATACCTAATTAAAAATAGATTTTTCAATAATAAGCTCTTTGAAAATATATATATATACTTTTGAATCAAAAACCAATCAACCAAAAGCTAAAAAGCTTTCTCAAGTAATGATCTTTTCGAAAACAATTTTTATATGTATGTGCACACTCAAGATCAAACTTTTCTAATGATATTCAATAACAAGTAATGAGATGAGAGGTTCTTGAAAATAATAACTTGAATGATCAAACCTCAATACTAGAATGAGAATTCAGATGAGTAAACAAGTTTCCTTTGAGATTGTGAGTTGATTTGTCCAAGCTTGATGAGTAGAAGTTGAAGTGTAGACAATCGTATAGCAATAGGAGCAAGTTTTCCAATATTCTTTCAACAAGATGTGTTCTTCTCTTTCTTGTGTGTCTTCGCTTCGTTCTAGGGTTTAGATATTCAGTATATATAGTGTCTGACCCTTAGGATTGATCTCAACCATTTGATAAAAGAAATATCTCGCGAGTTTGTTTAATAAAAATCAAAATTTTAAGTTTCCCACATGTTCTGGCGCCTGACGGTGAAGTCCAGGTGACCGAAGTTCGTTAACCCTTTGAAATAATTAGCTTGGAATGCAGGGTCAGGCTCCTGAAGTGGTTTAGACGCTTGAGGTCACAAGGTTAGGCGACCGAAGTGCCTCGGCCAACTTGCTATATTTCCTATTAATTCTTTAGGCTACTGAACTTAATCTTCAGGCTCCTGAAGAAAATCTTCAGGCGACTGAGGTTAAGTTCAGGCTACCAAAGTCTCCTTTTTCTCAAATTTTCTTTTCTAATTTAAAAATCTGCTTTGGTCTTTTTCTTGGGTATTTTATAAAACATATTTTCCATTATTTTAGAAGTATTTCTAAGTCCATGAAAGTCCCCTAATGATATACATGAAATGCATGAATCCTAAAATCATTTTAAGTTATGTTGAGCCTCAAATTAAATCATATGAAAATGTAAGTACATGAGTTCTAAACACCCATTCCCAAGATGTTTTTGAACTTTACTGCTTGCATCTTGATTCTCGTACTCTTTGAGTTCCATGGATCTTGTCAAGATATGTTAGCTTTACTTTGTGGCTTCCATGACTTGTCATTCTTCTGTGCATACTTAATATAATTCGTGTTCACATGCTCAATGCACAGATCAAATACGAAGTGAGTTGTCATTATCAAAACTGGATTGGACTCGTAGATTCAACACCTCTAATTCCATGGATTGAGCCAAGTGATATGTACTTTAGGTTCCTCATGGCTTCCATATCAAGTTTACTGTTCGTGCATTCTAAATCATGATCCTATTCACAAACTCAGTTGCATATGTCAAATGTCAAGTGATTTGTCATTGTCAAAACAAGATTTGACTTATAGAATCAACCGAGCTTATTAAGAGTGACCTTAGATAGGTCCTTTGCTTCTGCAATCGTCGTAGACTTTGCGTGTCATGATTCCAGTAATGAATGAAGAACTTTCTTCACATTATCTTCCATAGAATATTCCCTACCAAGTGCTTTCAATCCATTTTTTATATGTTTAAAACACGTGAACATGGAAGTAATCGACTCACCTTCTTCCATTTTAAACATTTCATATTCTTTAACTAACCTATAGATTTTTTATTTTTTTCACCTGATATGTACCTTCATATGTTACTTGGAGCTTCTCCCACATTTCCTAGGCCGTGTTGCATCCATAGATCCAGTTGTATTCTTCGTCATTCACAACACAATAAAGGAAGTTTGTCGTTTTTAAGTTTAGTTGTGCCAGCTTTGCATCAACTTCAGGGAGCTACCCAATCAGTATGATATCACCATCTTCATCCTTAAATACATAATCTTCTTTGGGGATTACATTCCACATTCTATAGTCATATGCTTGGATGAAGATCGACATTCGGTCCTTCCATGTCGAATAGTTGCCACAGCAGAATTAGGGTGGACAGATAACGGATTGTCCTTGGGCAAACATGTCTGCCATTGGATCTTTGCACTCTTGATGTTACTCCAAAGGTCTAGCGACTCGCTCTGATACCACTTGTTGGCTTGGGTGTGCATCTGGAGGGGGGTGAATGGACGTATTTCATGGATATAAAACTTTTTCTACAATCACAAAAATAACTTGGCAAGATGCAAGAGTATTATATCACATTTTATATTAAAGAAAAATAATAGCAAAGTGAAAGAGGAAGGAGAAGAAAAGCCCAACACAGCGATATTAACGTGGTTCGGCACCAAGCCTACATCCATGCCTTGAGACCAACTCAAGGATTCCTCGAATCCACTAAGCAATCCTCCTTCACCGATGGAGAAGCCATTACAATCCAGCTGCTCACCAAGAGATACAACAAGTTGCTCACCAAGAGTCACCTTACAAAGGCTCACAAAGAACCCTTGAACACAATGAATTAAAACAATGAGATACAACTTTAATTGCTCCTTTTTGAGCTTATATTACAAAGAAAAACCTCACACTCCACTCTTTAAGAATGGTATGTAAGACAAAAGTAAAGAGAAAGAGAGAAAGAGTGTATGGGCAATAATGAAAACCCTAGAAATGAATGCTCATTCAAAGTTCTTAACCATTAAAATACTCAACTAGTTTGAAATGAATTCACAAGATTTATATTAAAAGGCAAAGGGATTAGCAATGCACTGGAGAGGCATTGGGCATTAATGGACATAAGACAATTTGTAAACTAGTCATTAATACACATTAAATGTTGTCAGCAGCCTGACATTCGTCGATGAATTCACGTCTACGTCTATGAATCTTATGCATCCTTTCGTCTACGAAACCTTATGTTTATCACTGAACCTTCTGTGCTAAATTCAGGTAGGTCTCGGTTTCTTTTCGTCAATGAGTCCCCTATGTACGTTAACGAACCACCACTGTACCTTCATCACCGAATCCCTTGTATTCGTCGACGAACCTACTCTGAAATTTTAGGTGGTCTTGATATATTTTTGTCAATGATTCCTCTATGTACGTCAATAAAATCCTTTCATTTGTTTGTCGATGAATCCCCTATATTCATCGATGAATCCCCTATATTCATCGATGAACCCCTTTACTTATATGAATGTAAACACATACAAAATTGTTTTTCATTCAAGTAAAGGTTCCATTTTGTCCAGAACTAATTTTTACCAATTTTAAGATGTCTTTGTTTGATAAAATACATTTGAAAGCCATTTTGACATCTTATGTAGTTTAAGCAACTTGACATGCATGTGTGAACTTAGAATCATGTTCTAACCCAATACGAACTACATGCATGTATGATTTGCTCGTCTCTTGCAAGGTACTCTTGAACATACCATATGCACAGGAGTTACAATGCCAATATGATATGCACAACTATATGTAGAAACCATAAGTGCTTTGCTTGAGTGGTTGAGTTCTGGATGTGCCGTATGTTGGACTTTGTTGATGGTCATTTGCTCTATGCCTATTCGATACATTTTTTACCCTAATGGTTGTCTTGGAGTCTTCCTATATATCTTAACTGAGCTTGAGGAAAAATGTTAGCATACTTTAAGAACAACTAATGGGCTGTTGTCATAAAAAAAAAAGGCTAGAATGAGAACCCTTAGCCACTAGGGCTAACAAATATAACTCAAGAAAATAGCCTTCTTATACTTGAACAATCAAACAACAAAAATAACTTTACCTCAGCCAGTCAACTTTAATTCAGAGTTTTAGAAATTGTTTGATTTTCAACCGAAAAATTAAATTATCCAAAGCATCCATAAATTGATTTAATCATTCAAAGTCATCCCAATCCAATCTCAGCATTTAACCAACTTTCCCAATCAATTTAAAACATACACAATAGATAATAAGAAAGTAATAAGTGCAGAAAATTAAAGAGAGTTAAAGAAAAAATAAGAACACAAGGTTTTTTTACAAGATTCGGTGTCTAGCCTACGTCCTTGCCCCAAACATCATGCTATGAGGATTTTCCATACTCTCTCCATTCAATAGGTGGAGTTCCCTCTCTCCATTGGAAGGTGGAGACCCTTCTCTAGCAAGAGCAACTCTCTCACCAAGCAACGATTCTAACCTTGAATCGTTAGTTGTCAAAAATAGCAATATAATTGTGCATACAAGCAGATTACTCTCACAGTAGAGCATATTTGTACAATGATAAAATATATATGTACTCTTATAGAAAATTTGCAAAGAAGCTCACAAAGAAATCAAGGTTTTTCTGATTTGTGGTATGAGAAATTCGAAAGAATGAATCAAAAATCAATTTAGGGCTTAAGGATTGCTCACACAACTTTTCAGAGTATGAATCAAAGTATATTGAATGTATTTCAGTGTGTATTGGTGCCCTAATGAGCATATAATAAGTCTTATAAAGCTTAGGAAAAAAATTACTAATAAGTCCCTAAAATGCATGATTTTAGGCCCTCATTTAACTTTGTCTTGTCTTCTTTTATTATGTATATACCCCCTTTGTTATCATATTTTCGAGTTACGCAAGGTTTGTTTGTGTTTCAGGAAAAACAGGTTAAAATAGAGAAGTTAAGCAATACAAGAAGCCAAGGGAGTATTTGGGATACATAAATCTCAAATCAGCTATCCAGCCAAACTCCTAGTGCCTCAACACACATAAAAGAGAAGACTCTATTCGACCATGTGAGGCGACCAGCTAACACAAGGGGCCACCAGGTTAAAAGCTGCAAATGCCAAGGTTTGGACTGAAGAAGAGATGCTACAAGGTTTGACCAAGTGTTTGACCATGTGACCCTCAAGGATGACCAAGTCGAGATACTGAAGCTTACTGAGCCCAGAAATATTGAGAGTCTCAACCAAGTGCTCAACTAGGAAGACCTTTAGTGGTGACTAGGACTAGATCTTGACCAAGTGCTCAACTAGGAAGACTTTGAGGGATGACTAGGTCAAGATCTTGACCAACTGCTCAACCAGGGAAAAATAGAGTGCGACCTAGTCGACTGCGACGATATTCTGCGAGAGATTTTGTGTTGAAATTTTCCTATTTTGAAATTCAAACCTTGTAAACCCTTTTGGGTATAAATATTTGCTTTGAAGATGTTCTTAGGGTTCCTTTTTGTCCAATTTTGGGTTAGTGATAGACCTAAAATGCCATTAAGAACCAACCTTGGAGTAGATTTACTTGCTTTCCTTTATATTCTTGTTGTGGTTCTCTTTTTGATTTCTGATCATTAGTGACAGATGAATTGTTTGCAATAAGAAGCCATTTTTCCTATTTTAATCTTTACATGCTTTCATTTATATGCTTTGATTTACTAATTTGATTTATTACTTTGGTTATTATGAAGTCTTGCATGATATGATAAGCACTACTACAAACTCAACTAAGTAGACGTAGTGGACTACAGACACTACGAAGTGCTCATATGATCATTGAGTCAAGGTATACTTTGGTTCTCGACTGTGCTCTGAATAGTTGGTGTACCCTTGCTACCTTGTGCCCTCGAACAACCCTCTCCCATTCAACCTGATTTTCGAGTTAGTACTTCTATTTATAGCTGCTTGAGCATAGTATGAAGCATGACATCCTCAATTTGATTCATGTCTAAGCACTGCTTTGTAGGAGTGGGGTTAATTTAGATTTATCTACTTTCCAGTTGCTGTTAGAACACACCTTGACAAGTGCCATCTTTTTACATTTCTTTTACACAAAGCGATAATAAATTAAATTAGAAGTGGTTGATAACTGCATCAGAGTCCCTGAGGATTGATACGCGACTTTCTCCACTTTTTACAGAACTTGGGATAAGTTAGGTTATATAAATAGTATTTTTGGTAGTTAAGTACATAAACCTTGGTGATCCTACCAAATTTTGGCACCGTTACCGAGGACTTGATTACAGTTATAAGCCAATTTCCAGATTAGAGTATTATTGCTTTGTTTTCTTTTTCTTTGTTTTTTCTTTTACTTTTCTTTTTGTTTGCCACATTAAAGTCTTGATTATGTGCTATAAGTGTGTATGCTGAGTTTGAAATCTATAGACCACAACTTAGTAACTATAGACCACGAGATTGAGAAATCTTGTAGGTTGGTTAGGAAATCCACTTTTAAGTCCAGAGTTAGTCAAGTCCTCCAAACCTAAAGTCATGGCCAAAGGTCAACCGGTTCTGGCTTACCCTAAAAAAAATCAATATCCAGAACCCCATGCCCTCCATCGACCTACGGCGGAGGAGCAACCTCTTCAGCCTTTGCAGGACTATTTCACTCCCTACACATACACCTCGCCATCATACACCCGGTTCCCAGATGTTGAGGCTGTGCAATTTGAATTCAAGGCTTCCACCATCTCGATGCTTCCTAATTTCTATGGGAATTCAACAAAAAATCCATATAAGCATCTTGATGAGTTTCTAGAAATTTGCTCCACCATCCATATACCAACTTTGGTAATGATGCCCTCTACTTAAGGCTTTTCTTGTTCTCTCTAAAGGATAAGACGAAATATTGGCTAACATCCTTAGAGCTGAACTCGGTGACCAATTGGGCCACCAAGCAGCATGAGTTTTTAAAGAAGTACTTCCCAAATGGGAAGACTAATCAGCTTAGGAGAGCCATCACTAGTAACTCACAGATAGATGGTGAGCAATTTTTCGAGACTTATGAGCGCTTAGGGACCTTCTACGTACATGCCCACATCATCAAGTCCCTATGTACCAATTAGTTCAAACATTTTATGGGGGGTTAGATGAGCGTGATCGGTCTATGGTCGATGTATCATGTGGAGGTACTTTCCTTAAAAAGCATGAGAATAAGGCTTGGACTCCCTTTGAGACCCTTGCTGAGAATTCCCAGCAATATAGTTTTGCTGCTCATAGACCATCATAGCCTTCCACTTCCAAATCTAAGGGAGTCTATGAGCTAGCCATAGGCCATGACCTATCATCCACACTGCACACAATAGTTCAAAAGTTAGACTGATTCTTGTCCTTAGGACTATAACCACAGCCATTAGAGTGTGCAGAGGTGTGTGCCATATGTTCTAATCCTTCACGCACTTGCTACAATTGCCCCCACGCACCTTCCTAGCCTGATTTTGTGTATAAGGAAGTTAAGGCTACCCATAATTGATACAAAAGGCCATCTAATGACCCATATTCAAATTCGTACAATTTTAGGTGGAATAAGCATCCTAATTTGTTTAGGAGGCCACAAGCTCTGAGTTTTCAAGTACAAAGACCTCATATATCACCTACTGCTCCACCTCCTCTCCTATCCCAAAATGCCCAAAATCCTCTCATATCTACCCCTAGACCTTCATCATATCAATATCCATCTCCTTCTCAACCCCAATATGATTTTTTTGAGGAGATGGTACGGAAGGCCTTTAAGGGCATCGAGGCTAATCATCAGATTAATCGTCAATTGTTCCATTCCCACTCACAGTCCATAGTGAATCTTAAAGCCACCATGGGCTGACTAGCTATATCTTTGAGTAGGAGAGAGAAGGATAAGTTTCTGAGTCAGTCCCTCATTGACTTAAAAAGACAACAAGGGGTTGAGAGTGATCTGGTTTCCAACCATTCGACATATTATGAGCAAACCCAAGTCGTGATCAACCTTAGAAGTGGTAGGGAGGTAGAAAACAAGGTCAAGAAGAAATTTGATGTAGGTTTGGGTAAGGAGAAGATGGGGATAGAGCCTAGTGTTGAACCATGCAACCTTTTTTTCTCTAATCTGGTGAGTAATCCCATGATGCCCACCTCCTCCAATGATGGAGCATTGCCCTATTATATTCTTGTAGTGCCATATCATGCAACTCTTCACTTCAACCCCAAGCCTAAAAAGAAAGCTAATAATGAGTCCATGACGGACACATTTAACCAAGTTAGGGTCAACCGTCCTTTTGCAAATGCAATCAAGCTTTAGCTTAATAGCCCTTTCATCTTAGGCCTAAAGGACCCATATAAGAACATTTCTGCTGTTTTTGAATTAGCCTCTAGTCTAGAGAGAAGGCCTTGGACATGTGTAAAGTGGGCTAGTGAGGTATTAGTGGAGAAGGTTCTTATTATCAATCCCGATTAAATCCGGCACGAGCATTTAGTGTGTCTGGCTAAAGATGGTAAACTTAGCACTTCCGAGAGGCAACCTGTGTATTTTTCATTCTTCATTGAGTTCATAAGTTGTATAGTGTAGTGTAGATAGATCTATAACTAGTTGTTGGTTCCTTTGCTTTGCGCTCTGCATATGTACTGTGCTTCTGAGACACTTTTTGTTTCCTTTCTTTTTTTCATTGTTGCATATCTCACCGTGCTTTTGGGAGGTTGTACTTATGCTTGTAATGTTTCCACATACATTGTATGGTCTCTGATATTAATGGAATTACATGGTGTTTTTGGTCTACATGTCTTTGGTGTTTCCATGTACTAATGCATGCATGCTATCTATGGATCCTATGTCTTTACGACTGATGCAGGTACACTGGCTATTTTTAATGCACCATTTAGTATTTCCTCTCCCATGCATTCTAGGTTCTTTCTTTCCACACTTCAGTGAGGACATTGAAGTTTTAAGTTGGGGGTAGGGGTAGGAACGCACTACATGGCACATTTCATGCACAAAATGACAATTTTCAAAAAAAAAAAATAGTAAATATCACTTGTTTCATGCCATGTCAACATCTGTTATACCCTTTACATACTTTTATATAACCTAGATGTTACATGGATAGGCTTATCAAGTATATGATTTTATTATGCTCACTAACGAAGTAGTGAGCTATTTGTGCGTAGTTTCACGCAACATAGCCTATGTACTGATATAACATTCTATGTGGGTGGACTAGTGATTCATTTGTGTTAATATGGTTATGTAAACTCTTTTATTCACATGGTACTTCACGAAGCTCAAAACGCACTTACACATGATTTGTAGCACTTAAGGTTCCTTGAGAGTACTGAGAGAACAACTGTGGAGACTATGACACCTTGTGAGGTATTATTGAGTCGTTCGTTCATTTCTTGAGTTGTTGACGTCAAACTCTGAGTTTTTCGAACTCAACTTCCCTTTTTTTGGATTTTCCTTTTACACTAGTCTCTGTTCTTGCATTTTCTAGCTTAGAGGTGATGCCTAGTGGGGAGATATAAACCTAGGTCTTATAACCTACACAAGACGTGAAAATTGAGTCACTCCTAGATAAAGACTTATTTTATGGATTCCTTCTCAAGCTTAAAGTTCCATTGGAGATATGAAGACATAAAAAGTTGTGAAAATTGTCCTAACTGACCATGAAATAAAAATGCATAAAAGAATGAGCAAATGAAAGAAAAAGAAATAAGAAATGAAAAATATATAGAATGCATGCTCTATATATGAAAAGGTCAAGTTAGGGACACAACACGTGATTCTACAAGACTCTTTAATTGTCCGATGCAAGAGTTGTATTCACGCCTGGTCGATGAATAGGTCAATCTAGGGTGTTCTTGATTGAAGGTGAAGAGTAGAGTTGTATTCACGCCTGGTCGATGAATAGGTCAATCTGGGGTGTTCTTGATTGAAGGTGAAGAGTAGGTGAGAAGACGTTAGGGTAAAGGACCCGACACCTCATAACAGGCTAGATCCCATTCTGATGAGACTAGCTTACTCCATGCTTAACATCAGTTCTTCAAAATATGTGGGATGTTTGATCATGACATTCTTCTTCATATATGAGAGTGAACCTATCTTTCTTGAGTGTTTTTTAGGGTATACCAGTGAGACTGAGTCAAGATGAATGTTTTGTAGATGTCCAAGGGTATCCTGAGTGTGGCAAATCAAGCACATACACATGCCTTGTGATGCAATCTATTTGTGCTTGAGATTACATGATAATATTAGCTCTGAATTGCAATTTCTGGGTGATTCTCTATGAGTGTATTGTTTTTTATGGCTAGGTAGAGACTTGCATGAGTAAATTGTTGCGGAGTGTGTGTATAATGTTGTTGCAGAGCGTGTGTAAAATGGATTCATGTATGAAAAGGCATGTATGTAACTAATATATTCTTGTATGTAAAATGGTATGATTGTGTTGCATGCAATCTTATTTGATGTTCACTGAGTTGGTGTTTGTGGGTATCGCCCAGAAAACCCTCACGAGACTACAACTTGTCCACTAGGATCTACCTAGGGGTTTAAAGCCTTGTTGCATATAATAAATGCAACTGTGTTTCTCGCAAAGTAGGAGGTAGACAGGATTTTTCTTAGTTTTTTAGTTTTTGCTTTGCTCGAGGACAAGAAAAGTGTAAGTTAGGGGTTGTGATGAATCTCTAAATGTATGATTTTAGGCCCTCATTTACCATTTTTTTTTTGTCATCTTTTATCATGCATATGCCCTTTGTTATCATGTTTCGGAGTTATGCAAGGTTTGTTCGTGTTTCAGGTAAAACAGGTTAAAATCGAGCAATTAAGCAATATGAGAAGCCAAAGGAGTATATGGGATACTTAAAGCTAAAATCATTTGTCCAGCCAAACTTCTAGTGCCTTAAAACACATAAAAGAGAAGAAGACTATGTTCGACCATATGGTGCGACCAACTAACACAAGGGGTGCCCAGGTCAAAAGCTACAAACGCCAATGTTCAGACTGAAGAAGAGATGCTACAAGGTTCAACCAAGTGTTTGACCATGTGACCCACAAGGACAACCAAGTCGAGATATTGAAGCTTACTAAGCCCAGAAATACCGAGAGTCTTGATCAAATGCTCGACCAAGAAGACCTTTAGGGGTGACCAGGTCGAGTTCCATAGCTGAACTGAAGATTGAAATTTTGACAGTCTCGACCAAGTGCTCAACCAGGAAGACCTTCACGGGCGATCAGGTCTAGATCTCACCCAAGTGCTCGACCAGGAAGACCTTGAGGGGCGACCAGATCTAGATCACGACTAGCAACTCGACTAAGGAAAAACAGTGTGCGACTTGGTTGACAGCGACGATCTTCTGCACGAGATTTTGTGTTGAAACTTTCCTATTTTGAAATTCAATCCTTGTAAACCCTTTTAGGTATAAATATTAGCTTTGAAGACGTTCTTAGGGTTCCTTTTTGACCAATTTTGGGTTAGTGATAGACCTAAAACGCTATTGAGAACCAACCATAGTGTAGATTTACTTGCTTTCCTTTACACTCCTGTTGTGGTTCTCTTTTGTATTTCTAATCGTTAGTGACAAACGAATCATTTGCAATAAGAAACCATTTTTCCTACTTTAATATTTACATGTTTTCATTTATATGTTTTGATTTATTGCTTTGATTATGATGAAGTCTTGCATGATAGGAAAAACACTACTACAAACTCAACCAGGTAGACGTAGTGGGCTACGAACACTACGGAGGTGCTCGCATGATCATTGAGACAGGGTATACTCTGATTCCCAACCATGCTCCAAACAGTTGGTGCACCCTTGCTACCTAGTGCTCTCGAACGACCCTCTCCCATTTAGCCTAATTTTTGGGTTATTACTTCTACCTATAGCTGGCTGAGCGTAGTATGAAACATGATGTCCTGAATCTGATTCATGTCTGAGCACTGCTTTTTAGGAGTAGGGTTAATTTAGATTTATCTGCTTTCCAATAGTGGTTAGAACACAATTTGAAAAATACCATCTTTTTACTTTTCTTTTACACAAAGCTATAATAAATTTAATTGGAAGTCGTTTATAACTACATCAGAGTCCCTGAGGATCAACACATAACTTTCCCCACTTTCTACAGAACTTGGAATTAGTTAGGCTGTATAAATTGTATTTTTGGTAGTTAAGGACCCAAGCCTTGGGCTTGGAAACTGTATCTTGTAAATTAGGAAAGAAATTGTTGACCTTATGGGTCATATCCCATTTTGATCATTACAAATACATTGGTATTTAATGTTTGTCAAGTTTTTGTGCAGGTTCATATTGGCAAGATCATGTGATGGCATGAGGTGACTTGAAGAATAAAGACCTAGAATATTCATTTGTTGTAATTTATACTAAGTTCAATTTGGGTTTGCAATAGTAAAGTAGGAATGGTCTATAATAATTGATGTCCATCATGCATGTAGGAACTCATAAGCTCAAAGACCTTAGAAAAACCCTAGGTCCTTGCACTTACACTTACGTTAGTCCAAATTATCACATATACTATCAGGTGAAACTATTAAATTAAAACAGGACTTAAGGTATAAAAATTATAGGGCTTCAGGTGACCTAACCTCGGTGTTCAAAAACCTCGATCGATCGAACCATTGAATAGTCAATGTGTTAACCTGACTTCGGGAAACTGAACCAAAAAGACTTTACTGTCTTTGGTCAACCAATTATTTACCCTGACTTTTTCCAACTACTCAGGAGCCCGAATATTAGCGTTCAAATAACCCTCGGGCGATTGAACATCTGAGTTCGGTAACCGAACTTTAGACTAGGTGACCAAACCTCAGACAGATTGGAAAATCGCCTTGGTCTGCAGACCGAATCCTCATTCAGGCACCTCAAACATGGAAAAGTTACTTTTTCCGATGTGTTTGTTCGGATGACCGAACCTATGGCTCAGTCGACCAAAACTCTCAAGTTCGCCAAAATTTTTCTGCAGTTAATTGGGGTTAAACAAGGTTTTCTAAAACTATTTTAAAACAAATTTAATTATTCGCTATGTATCCCCAACGGTTATAATTTTGGCCCTGCCTATATATATATATGGGTTCATTGACTTAAATTAGCAATTAATTAGCACCTTGATTAGCAAAAATATTCTTTGTATTTTTTAGAGACCTTTTTTCCAAATACAAAGCCTATACCCTCACATACTATTATTCCTTTTTTAAATCAATCCTTGTGAGAGTTATTTGAGTGGTTACACATTATTCTCATTTGCTAGGAAACTCTCATTGTGTTGTAGATTTGATTTTCGAATTGAGAGTTGAGTATAAGGTTTTTCCTCTGATTTTATTTAATAAATCAATGTGTGGGAAAAATTTTGTAGCTAGTGAGTCTTTACATCTTTATTGCAAGACTCATTGAGCTTGTATTTTTGAGTGTGCAAAAATCTTTTCACAAGCTCATTTTTCGAATATCTCTTGTGCTTGATTATTAAGAGAATATTTTTTAAGATATTTAGAATACTCTTGGTAAAAATCTTTGAAACCCAAAATTGTGAGTGAGATTTACACCTATACATAGTTTCAAAGATTAGCTTGTTGATATACTCTTGTGCTTGATTGAATATAGTCATTACTATTGAATGCTGATTACACACATATAGCACTGCGCTTATTGTTCTTATATTATTGTTGTGCATTGATTGATACTGATACAAATCTGCTTAGTTGAGAAGCATATATTTTGCACACATCTTGTATTGTGATTTGGTTGTATTCCAGGCGTGGGCCTGAAGAGGGAGACTGGCCCTGTGAAAAGTTCCGAATTGGCTTTGACTCGGTTAGGAAACGTAGGTGCACCATCTTGGTAAGTTATTGTAATCGGTGTCGCTCCACTCGTGAAGGGAGCCTTAGTGGAATCCTTGTGCTTGTGAGCCAAGGCGGGAGGGTAGGTAGTATTGGCCGAACCCCAATAACATTTCTTATGCCTACTTTTAATTTCCACACTTTAAATTTCAACATTTGAATGTTTGCATTTAATTGTTTAAATATTTGATTGGGATTGTATAGAAAACCCCTAGGTTGTGAAATATTGCTAACATCTGGTTTAACCTAGGAATAAGCTTAAAATTCCAATTCACTCCCCCCCCCCCCTTCTTGGGAATACACCAATGTCAACAATTGGTATCAGAGCCTCATTACATAGACTTAAACATTTTTTTTGTAAAAGATCACAATGGCTCACATTGGTGTATCCCTATTCGGTGAGGGTTCTAGCCCTCCATTGTTTTGTGGTGTAAATTACACCCATTGGAAAATTAGAGTGAGCATATTTAGAAAATCTATGGACTGGAGGGTCTGGCTTGTGACTGCTAAGGGAAGATGTGCACAAATAAATGACAATGATTTTAATATGATTAATTCTAATGCCATGGATATGTTGTACTGTGCTTTAGAGACTAACGTTTTTCATGAGATCATGGCTTGTAAAAGTGCCCAAGAAATATGCGTAGAGCTGGAAAGAAAATATAGGGTGACCCAAGAAAAGGGTAATGCCACTTCAGAAGCTCCAAGCTCTAATGATCTGAAAGTGGTAAATCATAGGGATAGTGCATTTACAAAACAGGAGGTATATGATCATATCTCAGCCTCTATAGATGATCCATTTTCTAAATTCTGAGATACACTTTATGCTAAATCATTTATTGAATATAATGATAGTTCTTTTGTTAATGTATGCGATGATTCTCGTGACAAATTTTGTGATATAACTTGTGATGAATCATCTGCTATAACTTGTGATATACTGGCTAATTATAATGCATGCACTGATTCTGGTAACAATGATTATATTAAACTTTGTGATGAATCATATGTTGAATTCAATAATGAAAACATGCATATGTATGAAGAACTAGAAAATGCTTCATTGAAAATAGATAAGTTTCTAGTTAAGATATCTAAAATGAAAAAACTTTTGAAAAATGAGAATAAAAAGGTGGCAAAACAATTAAAAGAATTGAAAGCTTATCATTCCACCTTAGAAAAGAAAAATATTGAAAAGATATTGAAAATTATGTTCTTAAGGAAAGAAGTAGATGATTATTCTAGAGTTATAATCAAAGTTGAAAATGAAAAGAATAATAATATCGAACCCTTCACATTTAAAATGAATAATATTTTCAAAAAGGGTTCATGTTCTACTTATCAAACCCACAGTCATGCCTCATACAGTAAAAATAGAATAAATAAGCATAATCTTTTATGTATATTCTATACCTGCGTATTTTGCAAAACTATGTGGCACGTATAGTTTAATTATTTACTTAGAAGTGCTAGAGGCTTAGACGAAGAAATGGCGTGGGTAATCATGAGAGCAAACCCCATAGGACTTAAGGGAGAGTGGGATAAAATAAGAATTAAATATTCATTTTAAATGCTTCCATAAGTTCTTAGGTTTAAGGGGTAGTGATAACCAAAAGGCTAGGTAGTGGTCTATGCTTAAAATATCAATCATAGTATGTGCATTCATTATACACTTTCATTATATCCTAAGATCATTAGAAAATCTAGCCAATATGCAATCTCAGGTAATATATCCAATCTGAACTTAACACAAATAAATATCATAATGATTGGATAAAATATGAAAACATTGGCTATAGCATACTTGAATGAAATTTTACTTTCAAATGGACAAGACATTCTTGCTTGGTAAATAATTCTAAATGTTGAATCCATACTTGAATATAAAACTTTAAGCTAAGCATACCTCTTGTCCATTACATAGGCCTGAGCCTTAGGGAATCAATCTTGCCATATATCGTTATGTATCCTAAGCTCATTCCAGAACATAAAAGCCTAATCAGATATCAATCATCACTCTAGGCTTAAGCACTATTGATCATAAACACCTATTCTACTAGTGACAATTAACAGGTATCCTTATGATTATATCTAAAGGATGCTTTCCATTCTTCAAAGAGCATTGTTCATAACGTCCATATTCTCCTATATGCTCTTTACCCAAGCCTGGACATAATTACAAGCACGAAAATATTTTGGAAGATGTCCAACATCTCCTAAATACTCTTCTGAACCAAATAAAAAAATTTAAGAGTATTTAAATCATCTTCACAATCTCTCAAACTTTAAGTCAAATAATTTAGAGCTTCACCTTCGTGAATTAAGTTAAATGGCTAATATGATTGGTATAGGTTCAACATATATGAAAATGCAAAGTTTCAAGAAACCTATGCATGAACCTTAAATTTTAATGCCATTTGAACTTGTGCTTCTCACACGTATTGAGATTCATAAGAAAAGAGGCAAGATAGGCTTAGCATATAGAAAAGATGTTCATTGTGACATTTTGGTCTGATAAGCCTATAATCAAAATGCCAAGTTTATATCATTGAATACCCTTAAGTCACTTGGCTAAGAAATTTAAGGCATATGATGGCATAAAATGAGTAGATGACATAATTGAGGGGGAGCATTTATCTTTCATGTCTATATAAATTTGAATGCTCTCATATTCTTATATCGTTTATGCTTTTATGCCCATATGTGTATAGCATTGCAGCACACTATCCATGATTTGATTAATGGCTAATTTTTTTTTTGATGGATAGTTTGTATCTTTTCTTAGTAAAAACTACTATTGAGCTATATTGTATACCTTGAGTTTATTATACTACTGGATTGCATGCTTGTATTGAATGCCTCCTGCATGGCGGATGCAGTTGATGTTTATTGCATGCTAGTAGTGGTTTTAGGTTCTCGTGTGCTTTGAAATGAATTATAAATTGCTTAATTGAACCTATCAGATACAGGTTCTATAGGAAAATGTCCGATTTACAATTAGCATGCTGCCAAATTTTTGAAAATTTTTCCCAAAATAGAACCTTGTACATAGATGATTATGATAAAATAAATATTAAAATATTTTTGAAAGGATGAGTGAAAATTGAATATATTAAATTTCATCCTAGCATAATCATAAAACGTTTAGAAAGGTTTAGATCCATCCCTATAGGAAGTGCATAAATGACCCATATGCATCACTTTCGTCTACTGAAATATTGAGGCTCTTCTGAAATCCCTGAACATTATATCATGCTCTTAAATCTTTATTTTTTTATATGGAATGTTCTTGCGTCATGAACTCTATAACATGCCTTAATATACACTTTTCTTATGCATATATGGTCAATAGGGACAACTATACTGATAGGGATAAATATATTTGATTAATATTCAGTATAGTTGATTTTAAATATTTAAATTGATGGCTTATACTGCTTAGCATAATGAAATTAGTCTTTAACTGGTATAAGCAATTTATTGCATCTAAATTAGAATTCAAATCAATAGGGGGAGCATCCAAAAATTAAAATGCCTATCTTATTATGCCCACAAACTTTTGCTTAAATTAGTTCTTGAATTCTATGTGGCTTTTGTGCTTAAATAAAAGTCATTATTGAAAATCATAAATTTGAAATATGTTGATTGGCCACAATCATTTGATTTTGCCATATAATCCTTACTTTAAATTGTCTGACATCTTTAGGATCATTGTGGTTGCTTTTTTCTGGTTATATTTTAGCATGTGCTTAATTAAAAAACTAGAAAAATGTTGCTTACTTGTTTTAAATTAAAGTTTCTTTTTCAAAAAGCACCCCCCCCAGTACTTTTTGAAAAACAACAAAGGGGGAATATTTTTTTATGCTTTATGGAAAGAACTATTTTCAAAACAAAACTCTTTATCTCTTGCCTTATTATTATACAAATATATATATATATATATATATATATATATATGTTTTTTTTTAAATTACATAACTAGTTCGATAACTGCACATGAAAATGCATATGAACTAGTTACACTGTTTTATGCTCAAACCTTCTACTTGTTATCATATGTCGTATGTTTTAAAATCAAATATTTCACCGGTCTTATGATATGACCTAAATTGCTATGGTTTGTGGATAATTCTGGTCTAATTATGTCTGTTATGTCATTTTTAATTTGAATGACCAGTTATATTATTTGTGTGCTTCATTGTTATATTTTTCCAAAACCAGTTATATTTTTCATGCCCTTTCTCCTGTTGTCAAAATGGGGAGAAGTAGGCAAAACTGGGTAGTCATTAAATGTTTAAATGTTTACATTTTCTTTATGCATATTTTCAATGGGAGCCTTTCTTGGTTGTACCTACTTTTGTATAAAGTATTTGTCATCATCAAAAAGGAGGAGATTGTTGCTCTTATGGGTCATATCCCATTTTGATCATGGACTGATGACCTGATAGGTCACACCCAGTTTTGATCATGACAAATACTTTTGGTACTGATGATTGTACTAAGGCTTGCATGCAGGTTCACTGTGCACGTGTATTCAGACTAAAAGACATACCATGATGGCATGTGGTGCTCATGCCAAAGAATGAAGAATTATGTCTTGTATTTGTATTTATTATTTCATTTCTTCATTCTAGGATGTAATATTTACTATGGACTGTACACCTTGCGGCTTGTAATAATTTGCATCATGCATGGTAGGTAGGTATGCTCATAACAGACCCTTGTTGAACTTTAGGTACCTACATTTAGTACACAAGTCTCCAACATCACTCTTCATATCAGGGGAATCAATTCAGGCTAAAAATGAACTTAATATAAAATATTGAGAGGGTTCAGGCGACCGAACCTATGCCGTGTAAAACAGATCGGGCGACCGAACAAGTCAATATGTTGACTAGGTGTTCGGGCACCTGAACCTGTGTCAGGTTCGTTTTCAACAACTCGGAGGCCCGAACGATCATGATCAAAATCGGGTCGGGTGATCAAATTGGTCAATTCAGTTAATTGAACTTGGAACCGGGCACCCGAATTTACGAAAATAATGCTACTGACTTTCGCTCAACTGACCAACTCACTATTCGAGAAACTAAACCATTAAAAGTTGGATTTTTGACTAAGTCTGTTCGGGCACCCAAACCTCAAGCTGGGCACCTGAACCTCGTGGGTTAAAATAATTTTTACCAAATTTTAATGGGGTAAATTGAGTTAATTTTCTTAATGGCTTTTGAAACAAATTTAATTATTCCCATTAAGTCCCCAACGGTCAAAAATTCCTCCTCGTCTATAAATACCTATTCATTTGTCATAATTAGCAAGGATTAGCAATTTGATTAAGGCCAAAATTCTCCCAACTTCCAAAACCCTATTTTAGCCTATACTACTCCCATACACTCAAAATCTTCATTTTTCTTGATTATCCAAGAGTTGTGAGTGTATTTAGAGTGTTTGTGCTTCATTCTCCATTTGCTTGAATACTCTCATTTGCTTGATTGTTGATTGATATTAACATTGAGAGTAAAGCTTAAGTTCTCCCACTGATTTTATTTAATAGATCTTGTGTGGGAAAGTTTAGTGGCTTTTGGTTCTTGCATTGTCATTGCAAGTTACCTTAGCCCTTATTTTTGTGTGCAAAAATCCTTTTCAAAAGCTAGTTTTTCAAACAACTCCATTGTGCTTTGTATATTGAAATATCTTGTTGAGTTTTTTGAATCTACTTGCTTAGCATATTTGAAACCCTGATATGATTTTTTGTTATTCACATATTGTGTTTCAAATCTTGCTTTGATATACACTCTAGATCTGGACTGATAATCTATACTTGATAGAGTGTTTAGCACACATTAAAGCACTAAGCATATTTACATATCATTCGTACTTGTAATATTTATTGAGTTGTACTGGTGCACATATCTGCTTGTGTAGAAGCGTATTTTCGTGTACAAATTTTATACACATTTATTGTATTCCAGGCGCAGGCCTGAAGAGGGAGACTAGCCCTATTGAATAGTCCCAGACTGGCTTAGACCCGGTTAGGAAAGTTAGGTGTGTCATCCTGGTAAGGTGTGTTGGTTGAGGTCAGCCCCTTGAATTGATCTAGTTGTAATCGATGCTGCTCCACCAGTTAAGTGAGCTTTAGTGGAATCCTTGTGCTGGTCTAGCCAAGGCAGGGACATAGGAAATTTGGTCGAACCTCAATAACATATTGCTTGTATTGTTTACTTTTCACACTTTACTTTTACTGCACGTGTATGTTTATTTGTTGATTGTGCAGATTGACCCTAGGTTGTGTTATACTATTGATAAAACTAGCAGACCTAGGCAACAAATTTTAAATTTTCCAATTCACCCCCCCCCCCCCCGCCCCCTCTTGGGGTTGCACCAAAACTAACAATTGGTATCAGAGCCATGTAACTTAGACTTAGACGTCATTTAGTAAAAGATCATGATGGCTCGTGTTAGTGCATCCCCTTCATGTGAGGGAAGATTGGTCACACACCCACCAGTATTCTATGGCAATAACTATGTTGTATGGAAATTCAGAATGACTGTATATGTGAAAGCCTTAAATTGGAAATTTTGGAAAGTCATTGATGAGGGTGATTGTGTGCCTATGAAATCTACTGGGTGTACTTATGTTCGTAAATCTGAGTGTGAACTAAATGATCATGATAGGAACTTAGTGCAGATAAATTTTGATGCCATGAATACCTTATTGCATGTTTTAGATTCTAATTTTTTATGTGAGGTTATGGCTTGTAGTAATGCTAAGCAAATTTAGGATGAACTTGAGAGGAGATATGGTGCGTCCACGCAAAAGGAAGTCATTTCTCCGTGCGACTCGAGCTCCACTGATCTTAAGGGAGGTAATCGGTGTTTTTTTGCTTTAACTGATGATGAAGTTATCTCTATTCCTCTATTTTAGTAGACAAATCTGAAAATGATTCATGTGATGATTTGAATGATGCATCCGATTCTGAATCATGTGATAGTAGTGATAGTGAGAGCATGCCTACTTATGAAGAACTGCAAATTGAATATGTTAGAATTCATAAGTCACTTGCTTTGAAAAACAAGTGTGAGGCATCTTTGAAAAAATGTGAATCAAAAGTTCTTGTTAAAAGGGAAAATGATTTAAAAATCAAACAGTTAGTAAACAAGAATGAAAATTTAGAAAAAGATTTGAATGTTGTAAGATCTCAAATTTCAAGTGATAATGAAAAGGATCTTCATATTCTTGATTTTGAAAATAAAGCAAACAATATGAATAAAGAATTTATAAAACTTTAGAATTTTTGCAAAGGTCTAGAGAACTCAAAAATTCAAGATCTATAAAAGAAAATAGAAGACCAGTCTAAGATCATCCATACATTCACTAAAGGTAAATAAAATTTTGACAAACTCTTAAGTTCACAAAAGATGACCTTAGATAAACAAGGTATAGGTTTTAATGGAATTGAAAATAGGAAGAAGAAGAACCTATACATTGGGCACTTCGTAAAATAATCGAAATATTATGCTAGTACCTCCCTCAGTACATACACTCACACCACATGTGCCCTGTGTAAAAAGAAGGGGCACATAAAATTTGATTGCCCGTTTAAAAGAGAAGGTGTGAAACCCAAACGGGTATGGAGAGTCAAAGTACCCCCTAGTATTAACCCATCAAGAATTAAAGATAGAAAAACGGCATGAGTTGTTAAGAAAGAAAACCCCTTGAAATTCAACTTGAAATTCAAGAAAGAATTTACTCAAATGGGAATTACATGATCACATAATTCTTCCTTAGCATTTAGGATTAGCTATAGGGGGTAGTGTTGACTAAAGGCTTAGGAAGTGGTTTGGGCTAAAAGTGTAAAAACTTAGTATATGTCCACTATTCAAAATTTTACATATTAAGGAGCTTGAAAAATTAAGCCAATACGGAAATTCAAGCAAAATAACCAATCTGAACTTAATGCATATATTCATTGGTTGAAATATGAAATTATCGACTACTTGAATAAAAATTCACTTCCAAATGGACATGGCATGTTTTCCTTGTATTTAAACTTCAAATTGCTTAACTCACGCTTAAACATGAATATCTAAAGCTAAGCATACCTTTTGTCCATAGCACTAGCTTGTGGTTTAGGGAATCCTTCTCACACAAAGTTCTCAAACACTAAGTCGAACCCATTAGAGCTTTATATACTTAGAGATGAGTTGAATGGCTAATAAAATTTCCTAGGTCTCAGTCTAGATGAATGTATAAAATTCAAGTAGACCTATGCACATGCAGTTTAAATTGAAAGCCATTCCAACTAGGTGCCTCACACATGCCTTAAAATTCATATCAAAAAAGGCAATATAGGCTTAAAACTCTCAAAGAAATAATCACTGTGACTTTTTGGTCCATTAAGCCTAAGAACTCAAAGCCAAGCTAGAATTATTGAAAATATTATAACTCTTGGTTATCAAACTTGAAGATGAAAGAAAAGGCATTTTTTGAGTTGAGTGCATGACTCAGGGGGAGCATATATTCTTTCATGATTATATACATTAAAATGATCTCAATTTTTATTTATGCTTATATGTCTGTATGCATTTGAGAGAACAACTCTGCACTAATCTCATAACTATCTATTGTTAGTTATTGTTCATATCATCTATTGGATAGTTCATTTCTTTTATGAGTTGTTGACCATACTACTGAAAGAATGTTTGTGTTGAAAGCCTCCTGCATGGTGGATGCAGTGATTGAGAATTGTCTGCTGGTAGATTTAGGTTCTCACATGCCTTAAACTCTTGAGATACTGCTTGTTTGAGGATCAATTTTGTGTAGCTTAATTTTGGGAAATGTTCTGTTTACAGCCAGCATGCTACCGAATTTTTTGTAGACATTTTCCCAAAAGGTTGAAATGACCTTTAAAATTGAAAAATTTTTGTGCATATGAAATTTGATCTATCTTGGATTTTAAATGTTTAAGCTTAGCTTATTTACTTTAAAATTTTGAATTCTTTGGAGCTGGTTGTGCGTACATACTTAAAATGCTTTGAAATTGGTAGGTTCTTATGGATAGATCACCTTTTCAACACAAAATGCTGCCAAAATTTTTCAAAATTATTGCACATAACTCTATATCATTTCTACGTGCTAAACTTCTTAAAACCTGAGTTGTGCTTCTAAAATAATATTTGAATTTTACTCAAGTTGATTTATAAAGAAAATGTATATTCTTAGGGGGAGTCACTTAACTTTAAAATCATTTGGCTTTGAGAAAATAAAAATGTATTTTGCCTTCATTTTTATATCCTTTAGAAAATACATTAAATATGTGGTATCAATGTGCACATTTTGGTAAATCTTTATTTGATATCATGTTCATTTCAAAACAACATGTCTTTATAACTAGTGGTATTTTAACAGTTAGTATCTCCTCTACCACGTAGTTATAACAATTGGTGTCAGTCCCACATATTTTCATTATACTATACCTTATGGAAATACATGTTTGTTTTGGCAACCAAAGATGATTATGATAAAATTAACATTAAAATATTTTTCAAATGATGAGTGAAATCCAAATGAAAAATCAATATTCATCCTTGCATAATCATCCTTTGGGGGAGTATAAAACAATAAGATTGTTAATGTGTTGCATACTACTTTTACTTCCTTTGATGCAAATACTGTTTGAGTTAATTGATCGAAATATGCTATATATTGTTTATTGAAACTCCAAACAGGTCACTTAGGTACAAGGTTATCTTGGGAATGTTTCATTTTCAAACGGCATACTGCCGAATTTCTTTAATTCCTCCCAATGTACCTTTTGTATCTAAATAACTTTGTTTGCCTTCACGCTACATTTCTTAGCCCTTTTTGTTGTTTCCAAAAAGGGAAAAAGAGGCAAAAGTGGGTAAAATATGCCTAATCTATAATTACCCATTACTTCCATTACTTTAATTATCTTTATGCATAAAGTCAGGGGGAGCCTTTCTTGGTTGTACCCACTTTTGCATAAAGTATTTGTCATCATCAAAAAGGGGGATATTGTTGACCTGATAAGTCACACCCAGTTTTGATCATGACAAATACTCTTGGTACTGATGATTGTACTAAGACTTGCATGCAAGTTCACTATGCATGTGTATTCGGACTAAAAGACATACCATGATAGCGTGCAGTGTTCATGCCAAATAATGAAGAATTTTGTCTTGTATTTGTATTTATTATTTCATTTCTTCATTCAGGGATGTAATATTTATTATGTACTGTACACCCTACTGCTTGTAATAATTTATATCATGCATGGTAGGTAGGTATGCTCATAACAGACCCTAGTTGGATTTTAGGTACCTACATTTAGTACACAAATCCCCAACATCACTCTTCATATCAAGAGAATCAATTTAGGCTAAAAATGAACTCAATAGAAAATATTGAGAGGGTTCGGGCGACCGAACCTATGCCATGTAAAATGGCTCGGGCGACCGAACAAGTCAATATGTTGACTTGGTGTTCGAGCACCCGAACCACTTTTGAGTGTATCTCCCTTGGGCACCCGAATATGTGTCAGGTTCCTTTTCAACAACCCAGGCGCTCGAATGATTATGTTCAAAATGGGCTCGGGCAACTAAATTAGTTAGTTCAGTTAACTGAACCTGGATTCGGGCACCCGAATTTACGAAAAAAATACTACTGACTTTCGTTCAGCCAACCGACCCATTTTTTAGGCACCCGAACCATTAAAAGTTGGATTTTTGACTGAGTCTGTTAAAGCACCCGAACCTTGCGGGTTAAAATAATTTTTACCAATTTTTTAATGGGGTAAACTGGGTTAATTTTCTTAATGGCTTTTGAAACAAATTTAATTACTCCCATTAAGTCCCCAACGGTCAAAAATTCCTCCTCGTCTATAAATACCTATTCATTTGTCATAACTAGCAAGTATTAGCATATTGATTAAGGCCAAAATTCTCTCAACTTCCAAAACCCTATTTTAGCCTATACTACTCCCATACACTCAAAATCTTCATTTTTCTTGATTATCCAAGAGTTGTGAGTGTATTTAGAGTGTTTGTGCTTCATTCTCTATTTGCTTGAATACTCTCATTTGCTTGATTGTTGAATGATTTTAACATTGAGAGTAAAGCTTAAGTTCTCCCACTTATTTTATTCAATAGATTTTGTGTGGGAAAGCTTAGAGGCTTGTGGTTCTTGCATTGTCATTGCAAGTTACCTTAGCCCTTATTTTTGTGTGCAAAAATCTTTTTCAAAAGCTAGTTTTTCAAACAACTCCATTGTGCTTTGTATATTGAAATATCTTGTTGAGTTGGTTTGAATCTACTTGCTTAGCATATTTGAAACCCTGATATGATTTTGTGTTATTCACATACTGTATTTCAAATCTTGTTTTGATATACACTCTAGATTTGGACTAATAATCTATACTTGATAGAGTGTTTAGCACACATTAAAGCACTAAGCATATTTACATATCATTCGTGCTTGCAATATTGATTGAGTTGTACTGGTGCACAAATCTTCTTGTGTAGAAGCGCATTTCTGTGTACAAATTTGTATACATTTGTTGTATTCTAAGTGCCGGCATGAAGAGGGGGACTAGCCCTGTTAAATAGTCTCGGACTGGCTTAGACATGGTTAGGAAAGCTAGGTGTGCCGTCCTAGTAAGACATGTTGGTTGAGATCAGCCCCTTGAATTAATCTTGTTGTAATCGGTGTCGCTCCACTCGTAAAGTGAGCTTTAGTGGAATCCTTGTGCTAGTGTAGCCAAGGTGGGGATGTAGGCAATTTTTCCGAACCTCGATAACATATTTTGTGTGTTGTTTACTTTTCTCACTTTACTTTTGCTGCACGTGTATGTTTATTTGTTGATTGCGTAGATTGACCCTAGGCTGTGTTATACTGTTGATAAAACCAATAGACCTAGGCGACAAATTTTAAATTCCCAACTCACCCCCCCCCCCTCTTGGGGTTGCACCAAAACTAACAATGACAAATACATTGGTATTTAATGTTTGTCTGCAAGTTCATATTGGCAAGATCATATGATGGCATGAGGTGACTTGAAGAAGAAAGACCCAGAATATTCATTTGCTGTAATTTATATTAAGTTCAATTCAGGTCTGTAATAGTAAAGTAGGAATGGTCCATAATAATTGATGTGCATCATGCATGTAGGAACTGATAAGCTCAAAGACCTTAGAAAGACCCTAGGTCCTTGCACTTACACTTAAGTTAATCCTCATTATCACATATACTCTCAGGGAAAACTATTGAAATGAAACAGGACTTAAGGTATAAAAATTACAGGGCTTCGGGAGACCAAGCTTGGTGTTCAAAACACCTCGGTCGATCAAACTGTTGAATAGTCAGCGTGTTGACCTTACTTCAGGTGATCGAACCAAAACGACTTTACCGTCTTCGGTCAACCGAACATTTACCCTCACCTTTTCCAACTACTCGGGCGCTCGAATATTAGCTTTCAAATCACCCTCAGGAGACCGAACATGTGATTCAGTAAATCGAACTTGAGACTAGGTGACCGAACCTCGAACATATTGGAAAATTACCTTGGTCAACAGACCAAATCCTTATTCAGGCACCCCCGAACATGGAAAAGTTACTTTTTTTTTATGCGTCTGTTCAGGTGACCGAACCTATGGCTCGATCAACCGAAACTCTCGGGTTGGCCAAAATTTTACCTCGGTTAATTGGGGTTAAACATAGTTAATTTTCTTAAACTATTTTAAACAAATTTAATTATTCCCTATGTATCCCCAACGGTTATTATTTTGGCCCTGCCTATATATATGGGTTCATTTGCTCAAATTAGAAACAATATTCTCTACATTTTTTAAAGAGCTTTTTCCAAATAAAAAGCCTATACCCTCACATACGATTATTCCTTTACTAAATCAATCCCTGTGAGAGTTATTTGAGTGGTCACACATTGTTAGCTTTACTGTAATCCCAAGAGGGGGGCTGAATTGGTATTTTAAAATTTCTTCCCTAGGTCACTTAACCAACAATAGTATTACACAACCCTAGAGTCAATTTAGTGCAGATATAAAATAAATCAATATATTCAGCTGAAATTAAATAGCACGGGTAATCTAATTAAGTAAGCACAATAAAGCAGTAAAGAGTGATGACACCAGATATGTTATCAAGGTTTGAAAAATTGCCTACGTCCCCAGCTTGGCTCACAAGCACAAGGATTACACTAAGGCTCACTTAATGGGTGGAGCGGCACCTAAATACAACCAGGTCAATTAGAACAGGGCTAACCTTAAACTTTATAACCAATCCTTCCAGGTTGGATTGACACCCCCACAGGCCACGCCTAGAATACAACCAATTTTCAATACAAGATGCGTACAAATATTATGCTTCTCAATCAAGCAGATTTGCATCAGTAATAATCAAAGCACACCAATAATGTAAGAACAATAAGTTCAATAGTGTATGTATGCAATCAACACTCAAAGTAATGACTATCTCGATAGCACAAGAGTGTATCAATAAGCTAATCTTTGAAACTATGTATAGATAAAAACCTCAATCACAATTTAGGGTTTCAAAGATTTGTACGAAGAGTAATTGGAATATCTTAAAAATATTTTCTCAATATCAAAGCACAAAGAGATATTCAAATATAAGCTTGTAAAAATATTGTTGCACACACAAAACTACAAGCTCAATAAGTCTTGCAACAATAATGCAAAGACTCACTTAACTATAAGATTTTTCCCACCCACAGATTTATTAAATAAAATCGGGGGAAAATCTTTGCTTAACTCTCAATATGAAAATCAATCAACAAATTCAATGAGAGTTTCTAGCAATAATAAACAATGAATAAACAGAAATAAACACTCACAAAGTTTGATTTCTCAAAAGAATAGTAGTATATGAGTGTATAGGGTTTGTATAAAGAAATAGAGCGTAAGAAATTTCAAAGGATTTTTGCTTAATCAATGTGCTAATCAATTCCTAATCTAAGCAAATGAACCCCGATATATAGAGGAGACCTAAATTATAACTGTTCGGGATACATAGGGAATTATTAAAATTGTTTTAAATAGGTTTAATAAAATTAACCCTATTTAACCCCAATTAACTACGATAAAATTTAAGCCAACTCGAGAGTTTCAGTCAGCCGAACTATAGGTTCGGTCACCCATGCAGACACAACAGAAAAAGTGAACTTTTGAGGTTCGGGTGCCTGAATAAGCGTTCGGTTTGCTGACCAAGGCGATTTTCCAATCAATCCGAGGTTCGGTCACCTGGTCTCAAGTTTGGTATGCCAAACTTGAACATTCGGTTGTCCAAGGGTATTTTGAACGTGAAGTTCAAGCACCCTAGTTGGTGGAAAAAGGAAGGACTTGAGTTTGGTCGACCGTGGACACTCAATTCATTATAAGTTCGATCGCCTGAAGTCAGGTCAACTATTTTACCATTCAATGGTTCAGTCGACCAAGGTGTTTTGAACACCAAGGTTCGGTCGCCTGAAATCCTATTCTTTTAGCCCTTTAAGTCCTGTTTTAATTCAATTGATTCCCCAGATATTATATGTGATTTTGGGGGCAATCTTATGTGTAAGTGCAAGTACCTAGGGTCATTCTAAGGTATTTGAGCTTATTAGTTCCTACATGCATGATATGCATTCATTATTATAGACCTTTCCTATATTACTATTATAGACCTAAAATGAAGATAATATAAATTACAAAAAAAGAATCTACTGGGTCTTTATTCTTCAAGTCTTCACATGCCATCAAATGATCTTGCTAATATGAACCTACACACAAACTTGATAGACATTAAATACCTGATTATTTTTCATAATTAAAACAGGGTATGACCAATAAGGTTAACATTCTCCCCCTTTCTGATGATGAAAAATACATAATACAAAAGTGGGTACAGCCTTGAAAGGCTCTCCCTGTCAATATGCATAATGAGAAGTTTAAAGATTTAAAGTTCAAACATTTTTCAAAAAGTACCCAATTTTGCCTCTTCTTCCCTTTTTGGCAACAACAAAAAGGGCTACTATAAATATAAGGCACATAAGGAAAGCATTGTGTATGATTCATTTACATGCAAGATATGATTGGGAAAAAGTTTTGAAAATTTCGGCAGCATGCCATTTGAAATTAGAGCATTCTTCCAAAAATATCTGTATCGAAATTACCTGATTGAGTTTTAAATTAACAATTTATCCACAACTACCAACTCAAACAGTTCAGTAAAATCAATACAGAAAACATAAACATAACTATCAACATGCAAGAGATATGATAGTCATGCATTGCAAATCACAAACATATTCATAAAGTATAAAACAATGGTAGGTGTAAAGTTTTCAGAGCTGGATATTTTCTTATGAGAAGAAGCTCCCCCTAAGTTTGTGCATTCTATCAAATTTCTAGGAGGCATCTCTACTATGCATTAGACCTAACTCACATCTAATCTATATGAACCTATCTTCCTAAAGAGGATGGGTGAAAATATCAACCCACGGCTCAATTGTGCACACAAACTCAAGTGCCACATCCCCTTTCTGCACATGATCATGAATGAAATGGTATCTAATCTCAATATGTTTGGTTCGTGAATGTGAGATAGTATTTTTAGAGATGTTGATTGCACTAGTATTATCATATTTAATCAAAACTGTATCATAGTGCAATCCAAGATCCATAAGTTGTTGTTTCATATAGAGCGTTTGACCACATTAACTTCCAACCGCAATATATTCTACTTCGGCTGTGGATAAGGAAATTGCATTCTATTTCTTGGAGAACTAAAAAACAAGAGATTGTCCTAAATAGTGACAAGTGCCAGTAGTACTATTCCTATCTACCTTGCTACAGGAAAAATCAGCATCAGTATAACTAACAATCTCAAATGTTGTATGCTTAGGGTACCATAAACCTAACTCAACAATTCCAACTAGGTAACTAAGTATTCTTTTCACGGCTAATAGATGAGACTCCTTAGGAGCAGCTTGAAACCTAGCACACATACACACACTAAACATGATATCAGGTCAGCTAGTTGTAAGGTATAGGAGACTGCCTATCATGCCACAATATAGTTTCACATCAATAGGGAAGCCTCGCTCATCTTTATCAAGTTTTATGGAAGAGCTCATAGGAATACTAAGAATTTTACCATCTTCCATATTAAATTTCTTGAGCAAGTCCCTAACATATTTATATTGGCATATAAATGTTCCATGTTTTGCCTATTTAATTTGAAGTCCTAAAAAGAAACCTGGTTTACCCATTATGCTCATTTCAAATTCACTTTGCATACATTTGGCAAACTCATTACACAAATCATCATTAGTTGCTCCAAAAATAATATCAACATAAATTTGAACAAGGAGCATATCATCATTTTTAGATTTGATGAAAAGTGTAGTGTCAATTTTGCCCCAGGTAAACCCATTTTGTAAGAGAAAACCACTAAACCTCTCATACCAAGCTCTAGGAGCTTGTTTCAATCTGTACAAGGCTTTGGACAACCCATATACATGATCAGGATATTTATGATTTTCAAAACTGGGAGGTTGCTCTACATATACTTCTTCATTTATATAGTCATTTAAAAAGGCGCTTTTAACATCCATTTGATACAATTTAAAGTTCTTAAAAGCGGCATAAGCAATCAACAACCTGGATACCAAAACTCATACCTAGTAGGTATTAGCAGTAGCTACGACACCCTTGTTCCCAGATGCTAGGATTCTACTTACGACTACTTGAGGGACCTGAAAAACATTGTATGTACATTCGGGGTGAGACACCTCTTAGTAAGGAAGAAAGCAGGTTATATCAGTGTATGGCATACCAGTGTTATTTTACATACTTCATAACACTATAAAAGATACGATATAGTTCGAAACATTTCCATATAGTTTCATACGTATACATACAGTTCCATACAGTTCCAGTATTTTCACAAAAACCATTCCAGTACATACAATACCCAAAACATATGGTCAGTGTCGTCACACTAGTTCACAACTACACAAGGTCACCTAGTCTCACAGCGATTACATTGCTACACATGCAACTACGAAGCGACGACTCAGGCCCACAGTGATTACATTGCTACATACGCAACTACACCAGGTCACCTAGTCTTACAACAATTACATTGCCATATGCACAACCACACTGTGACGACCTAGGCCCACAGTGATTACATTGCCATATACGGTGTAGAACACACCCTTTGGTGATCAGCCGGAACATACTAGTGATATTTCACACCCCGGATATAGAGCTGGCCACTCTCGCTCACGATAGTTAACCGATACATGGCTATTTTACAAATCCCTGGAATCATTTTGGAACTCACGATCCTATACAATTCAGTGTACGGTAATTAACCGCCACATAACTGTTTTACAAATACCTGGAACAATTACATACAACCATACATACCACACTTATTTGGTTTACGGCAAATCATATCATTTACAATTTCAACTATACAGTTTATGCAACTATGGATTACAGTCACCTCAATAATACAGTTTTAACACAACCAACAATTTTCCAAATTAAATAGAGATGATATCCGAAATCCCCAATTTTCCCAAAAAATTGTAACCCGAAAATCCTACTTTTTTACCCGATAGATTTCTTCAAATAAGTAGTCAAAACATACATACGATTGTAGCCTACAAGCTTACCGATCCCGATTTTGAAAATGAACTGATATAAACAGAATCTCCTTACCTTAACCCGAATTCCAACTACGAACTCTACGGTCTTCAAAACTACAAACCAAGACTCCAAAACCTACAAACCACAGTACAGTACATGCTTATAACTCGTACTACTACACATATACTGAATTAGAAATGAAAACCGAGCCTTACCTCGATTTTAGCCCGAAACCCAAAATCCTTCGAAACGAGATTCCGATCCGCTAGAAACATAGAGAATCCTTCACTGATCCTCGCAGTATCATTGGATTTACGAACCGGGCAACGATCGGTAAACAAAACTAAAGAGAGAGAGTGTAGGGAGAGTTCTAGAGAGAGAGGGAGAGAGTTTGGGGAAAACTTAACCCCAAAGCAACCCAAAATATCTTTTCAGGCCTTTGACCCGAGGGAATTTGTCGATGAATTGAGGTCCTCGTCGACGAATTCTTCACTAGCCTCGTCGACAAATTGGCAGCCTCGTCGACGAGCTAGATATTCCCAATTTTTCCCGGACCTCTCGACATTAACTCGTCGACGAGCTTCTAAATTTTGTCGACAAGAAGCCTTCAGCCTTCGTTGACGAATTTTGGCCTCGTCGACGAATTCTATGCAAATTCCATTTTCACCCCTCTTTCACATAAAATTCCATACATCATGGTTCGGGTTCTTACAACCTCCCCTCCTTACAAAAATTTCGTCATCGAAATTTGCAATCTCTCATTATGAACGCATTCATACTACTACATACATACATACTCTGAGAATACGGCAGCCATTTGTATGCAGCCTCGTCACAATAAATGCATACATACTCTAGAGAATACGGAGGCCATTTATACGCAGCCCCATTATGATACATACATACACACTTTAGAGAATACGGTGGCCATTTATACGCAGCCCTGATACAATACATACATACACACTCTCACTTATGGCGAAGGAATACGGTGGTTACATACATATATTGTCTCGCGAGATTATAATACAACAAAACTCTTCCCGAGACGTACCACTAAATACAATACAATAACAAAGGTTTACATACATACATACATACATACTCATACCACCCTGCTATCCAAGTACTACTCAAAATAACTGTGGATACTTCTGGCGTATTTCCGTTTCCAGTTCCCAAGAAGCTTCCTCAACCTTGTGGTTTCGCCACAATACCTTCACCAATGGTATTTCTTTGATACAAAACTTCTGAACTTTATGGTCCAGAACCTGAACAGGTATCTCCTCATATGCTAAAGTATCCTCAATTTCCAACTCACCATAACTGATAACATAAGATGGATCCAACACGTACCTTCTCAGCATGGATACGTGAAACAAATCGTGGACCCTCGAGAGTATTGGGGGTAGTGCAACTCTGTAGGCAACCGGACTCACTCGCTCAATGACCTCGAATGGTCCAATATACCTCAGGCTCAACTTACCCTTCTTTCCAAATCTCATCACTCCCTTCATCGGAGCGATTCTAAGGAATACTTTGCCCCCTACCTCAAATTCTAACTCACGGCAGCGAACATCCGTGTAACTCTTCTGCCGACTCTGAGCCGATCTAATCCTCTTACAGATCAAACCTACCTTCCCAGATGCCTGCTGCATAAGTTCAGGTCCTAAAACCTGACGTTCACCAACCTCATTCCAATACAAAGGAGATCAACACCTCCGACCATACAAAGCCTCGAACGGTGCGATCCCTATACTGGCCTGGAAGCTATTGTTATAGGCAAACTCCACCAGTGGCAGAAACTGAATCCAACTACCACCAAAGTCCAATACACAGGCCTGTAACATATCCTCCAAGATCTGTATCATCCTCTCTAACGGTCCATCAGTATGGGGGTGGAACATTGTACTGAAAGTAAGCTTCGTCCCCAATGCTTCTTCCAAGCTCTTCCAAAATCGAGAAGTAAATCTAGGATCTTGATCTGAAACAATGGATACCGGCACTCCACGCAGTCTAACTATCTCCTGTATGTATAGGTTCGCTAGCCTACTCAAATGGTAGCTGACCTTTATAGGTACAAAGTGAGCAGATTTCGTCAACCTGTCCACGATTACCCAAATAGCATTCTGCCCGTGAAGCGCTGATGGCAATCCAGTAACAAAGTCCATGGAAATGTGCTCCCATTTCTATACCGGAATAGGAAAAGGTTGCAACGGCCCTGCCGGCCTCTGATGTTCAACTTTCACCTACTGACACGTCAGACACTGCTCCACAAATCAGGCAATATCCCTCTTCATACCACTCCACCAAAAGGACTCGCGCAAATCTCAATACATCTTCGTACTACCCGGATGTACCGTATACAGAGAATGATGCGCCTCTTCTAGAATCATCCTTTTGATCTCATCGTCATTTGGAACACACAGCCTGGTCCCAAACCTCAACACACCTCTGTTAGAGATGTTAAAATCCACAGCCAAACCGTGTTGCACTTTCTTCACAAATCTCAGCTAACTCTGCATCATTAGCCTGCTCGGCTTTAATACGCTCGAACAAGGTTGGCTAGACCACCAAGCTAGCAATGAAAGCCTGATGATCACCAGACACCAATTCCATGACAAGGCTTTCCAATTCCTGTCTGACATGATGCTGAGCTACAACTGCAGTTACTGCTGCATGTTCTGACTTTCGACTCAACGCATCTGCTACCACATTAGCCTTTCTCGGGTGATAACTGATCATGCAATCGTAGTCCTTAATCAACTCTAGCCACCGCTTTTGTGGTTAGTGAAAATCTCACACTAAACACCGTACAGGTAGTGTCGCCAGATCTTAAGGGCATAAACAACAGCAGCCAATTCTAAATCATGCGTAGGGTAATTCTTCTCATACTCCTTAAGTTTCCAAGAAGCATAAGCCACCACCTTACCCTGTTGCATAAGCACACATCCCAAACCCTTTAGGGACGCGTCGCTATAGATCAAAAAACCCCCATTCCCCAAAGGGATGGTCAATATTTAAAGCAGTAACTAGCCGGTGCTTCAATTCGAGAAAGCACTGCTCGCAATCACTAGTCCAGTCAAACTTTACCCCCTTCTTAGTCAATCGTGTTAAAGGTCTAGACAATTTAGAGAATCCCTTCACAAACCGATGATAGAAACCCCCAGTCCTAGAAAACTTCAAACCTCCTGCACACTCTTCGGTCTAACCCAGTCGACCACAACTTCGATCTTGCTAGGATTAATAGGGCTACCGCCCTCAGACACCACATGGCCTAAGAATGCGACCTGATTCAACCAGAACTCACACTTCTTCAACTTAGCATACAACTTCTTCTCCCGCAAAACCTGTAGCACCAACCTCGAATGGTTTTCATGCTCTTCCGAACTCCTCGAATATACCAGAATGTCATTAATGAATACCACTACGAATCGATCTAGGTACTCATGGAAAACCTTGTTCATCAGATCCATGAACACCGCCGGTGCATTCGTCAACCCAAATGGCAGGACTAAGAATTCATAGTGGTCGTATCTAGTTCAGAAAGCGGTCTTTGCTACATCCTCAGATCTAACCCTCACCTGATGATACCCCGACCGTAGGTCGATCTTCGAAAAGACCTGAGTTCCCTGCAGCTGATCAAAAAATTATCTATACGAGGCACAGGGTAATGGTTCTTCACCGTCACTTTATTGATCTCACGGTGTCTATGCACATACGCATTGACCCATCCTTCTTCTTCACAAATAATACTAGAACTCCCCAGGGCGAAACACTCAGTCGAATAAAACCCTGGTCTAGTAATTCTTGTAACTGCTCCTTCAACTCTTGAAGTTCTGCTGGAGCCATCCGATACGGAGCTTTAGAGATCGGTGCCTTGCCAAATAGCAACTCTATCGCAAACTTGACCTCACGATCCGGAGGTAAACCGGGTAAGTCATCTGGAAACACATCCAGAAACTCGTTGACCACCCAAATATCCTCGACTCTCAACTCATCCCGCGGTGGTTCCTTCACGCAAGCTAGGTACCCCTGACAATCATCCAAGAGTAACCTTCTCACCTGTAATGCCGATAAAATCTGTGGCGTCACACGCACATACGATCCTACAAACTTATACTCCTGCTTCCTATGAGGTCTGAACACTACTACCTTCTTACGACAATCAATCACCGCATAGCTGGAGAACAACCAATCCATTCCTAGTATAACGTTAAAACCCGACATGTCGTATACCACAAGATTTGCCGGTAGTAGTCTCTCCTGAATCACAACTGGGTAGTTTCCTAACATCTTACTACAAATTGTTACACTCCTAGTAGGCGTAGTCATAGACAATATTTCATTCATCACACGGGTTTCCGCCCCACACAACTTCACAAAACTAGCAGATATGAATGAATGGGTTGCCCCCGAATCAATAAAACAACAGCTCTATTCGAAAGCAATAACATCATACTGGTCACCACATTCCCAGCGTGTTCCGCATCTGATGGAGTAAGTGAATATACTCTCGCCGAAGTCGTGGTTGCCTGGTAGTTCCCTCGAGGCATCTGATTACTCCCATGGTTCTGGCTCTGCGTAGGCATAATCCTCCTCCGTTCCTGACAGCTCTTCGCTATGTGGCCTGACTTGCCACAGTTGTAGCAAACACCCCAGAATGGCTGACACTCACCATCGTACCATTTATAACACTTGGAGCACGGTGCAGAGGATAGATCTCACTAAGCACTCGGCCACTCGGTGTTCTGTCGATAACTAGAGCTATAATTCTTCTTCTTCTTCCACTGACTCTGCTGATGACCGCTCTGAGGACCAGAAGATACTAACCTCTTCCCTTAAACCTGTACTACCTCATCTCCCCAAAGGTCGGTCTCAACTATGGTGGCTTTATCCACCTAGACAGAGAACTCACAGATCTGCAACATCCCTACAAGATGGCAAATGTCTTTCCTCATACCCCTCTCGAACCTCTGAGACTTCTCATACTCATTTGAAACCAATTACGGTGCGAATCGAGACAACATGATAAATCTAACAGCATATTTCTGCACCATCAAAGTTCCCTGTATCAGGCTCGAAAACTCATTGGCCTTCGCATCCTGAGTGGAGACTGAAAAGTATCTCTCCAAAAATACCTCCTTCAAAAGGCCCCACGTCATACCAGATGGACCAGCTCTCTGCCTCTCCAGTAGGCTCACTTCCGTCCACCATCGCCCTGCCTCCCCAGTCAACTGGAAGGTAGCGCACAAGACCGTCTACTTCTCAGTGCAGTGGAGGACTTCCAAAATCCTCTCAGTCTTCTCGACCCAGTCCTCCGCTACTATCCGATCAGATCCTCCAATAAAGGTTAGAGGGCGCATGCGTGTGAACCTCTCGATGGTACACCACGCATCAGTAGGAGAGCTTTCACGTCTCCTAACACTCCATCCTCTCTCTCAAATCACCTGTCTCGCCAAATGACAAGACACAGAAGGAGATTCATCACTTGTCGTCTCCTCGAAGCCACTATCCAAGTTATTATCCTTGGGCTCCATTCTGAAAACAGAATGGGAATCGGTTAGAATTCCTATATCGTACACAGTTAATACAATCATAGACCTAATCATGTCAACTATTACTCTCACAGGTCTAAGCCTGCCCTGTAACATTGATACGAATCCATCAATGGTCTGCCCTGCCTTTACTGGAATCATCATTCTAGGAAAAACACAGAATACCACTGACAAATCTAGATCTAGTAACAGAACAACTCTCGACCAACACTACCCATTTCCTACATTCTATACTCTGGTATGTACACATCAATACTCCTAACCAAGTCTACAACACCTAACAACCTGGTTAGCTCTGATACCAAGCTGTCATGCCCCGAACTCGCAGGTGAGTCCTAGGTGTGAATTTAGTAACCTAACCTCTCTTTGTATCAATTTAAAACATACCTGATACAATACAATTAGAGGGTCCGACCCCGTGGGGTGAACGGATGCCCACATACATACAATACAAACATCCATACAAATCCATAATACGCAGCAAAATACGGTCTTTTATACATAACCAGTATCATACCAGAGTCTATACAAACTAGGATATACATTCCCATAATTACAACACATACTCCAAGTGTCCACAAAACTATCCCGACAACCTGGATACCAAAACTCGTACCTAGTATGTACTAGTAGTAGCTACGACACCCTTGCTCCGGATGCTAGGATGCTACTTACGGCTACTTGAGGGACTTGAAAAACATTGTATGTACATTCGGGGTAAGACACCTCTCAGTAAGGAAGAAAACAGGTTATATCAGTGTGTGGCATACCAGTGTTATTTTACATACTTCATAACACTATAAAAGATACGATATAGTTCGAAACATCTCCATACAGTTTCATACGTATACATACAGTTCCAGTTTTTTCACAAAAACCATTCCAGTACATACGATACCCAAAACATACAGTCAGTGTCGTTACACTAGTTCGCAACTACACAAGGTCACCCCGTCTCACAGCGATTACATTGCTACATACGCAACTACGCTGCAACGACCGAGGCCCAATAGTGATTACATTGCTCCATACGCAACTACACAAGGTCACCTAGTCTCACAGCGATTACATTGCTACACACGCAACTATGAAGCGACGACTCAGGCCCACAGTGATTACACTGCTACATACGCAACTACACCAAGTCACCTAGTCTCAGAATGATTACATTGCCATATGCACAACTACGCTGTGACGACCTAGGCCCACAGTGATTACATTGCCATATACGGTGTAGAACACATCCTTCGGTGACCAGCCGGAACATACTAGTGATATTTCACACCCTGGATATAGAGCCGGCCACCCTCGCCCACGGTAGTTAACCGATACATGACTATTTTACAAATCCCTGGAATTATTTTGGAACTCACGTTCCTATACAATTCAGCATACCACACTTATTTGGTTTACGAAAAATCATATCATTTACAATTTCAACTATACAGTTTATGCAAATATGGATTACGGTCACCTCAATAATACACTTTTAACACAACCAATAGTTTTCCAAAGAAAATAGAGATGATACCCGAAATCCCCAATTTTCCCAAAAAAACTGTAACCCAAAAATCCCGCATTTTTACCCAATAGATTTTCCTAAATAAGTAGTCAAAACATACAAATGATCATAGCCTACAAGCTTATCGATCCCAATTTCAAAAATGAACTGATATAAACAGAATCCCCTTACCTTAACCTGAATTCCAACTACGAACTCTACGGTCCTCAAAACTATGAACCGAGACTCCAAAACCTACAAACCACAGTACAGTATAGGCTTACAACTTGTACTACTACACATATACTGAATCAGAAATAAAAATCGAGCCTTACCTCGATTTTAGCCCAAAATCCGAAATCCTCTGAAACGAGATTCTGATCCACTAGAAACATAGAGAATCCTTTGCTAATCCTTGCAATATCATTGGATTTACGAATCGGGCAACGATCGATGATTACGCATCAAAACTACGTAATTGGGCATCTTAACCCGGGCTTTACAGTTTATTTTTTTAATTAAATGTTCAAAATTGTCCAATATTTTAATAAAGTTCCAAAATCATCATTCTTGAACTTTATTGCACTATTTATGAAGTTTTGGTAATTTTTTTGTCGCAGGAAAATTCCCGGAAACCAAAACTGACACCTGTTTGTATTTCGTACATAACTTTTCTATTCAAGCTCCGATCGAGATGATTCAAATTTTCAGAGAAAGAAGAAAGGCTTATCTACAGCTTTTGTGTTTTGAGTTTTGTAAGATACGGGCTCCAGAAGAGTCAGATTTGTGATGAACATGAAGAAAATGAAAAAAATATAGCAATTCGGGTCAACTCCAAGTGGGTCAAGTTGCCGGGTCGGGTCTCCTATCCGGGTCTAGGGCTTTCCCCCCTATCCTATTTAACCCTTCTCTTCCTCTTCCTGCATAGGCAGCCCCCAGGGCTCCCCATTCTCCTCTTCTCCTTCTTCTTCTTCTTCTTCATTTTCTTCTTCTTCTTTAGTTTGTTTTTTTTGTTCTTTTAAATTCTGCTTTACTCTCTTCTCTTCCTCTCTTTCCTCTTCTCCTTCCCTTGTCTTCTTTTCCCTTTTCCTCTCCTTTCTCTCCTTCTCTTTACTATTCCCTCTTGGTTAATCTCCCAGTCTTCCCAGCCATTGCACCAGCCTGCTAGCCACCCGAAGAAGTAGCAGCAGCTCGAGTACAGCAACACCAGCCAGCAGCAGATCCTCCTCTGCAACTTGCTGCAATTTTCCAGCAGCCAGAACAGCAGCCTAGCTGCGAGCCCAGGACAGCAACTACCCTTCCAGCAGCAGGCCGAGAGCTCTTCCAGAACAGAGCCACACCCGAGCCACCATCAGCGACTCCACAAACAGCCACCTCTTGCTCTGTTTTGTTCTTTTTCTCTCTCTCTTTTATCTTTTCCCTTTTAATATTGATATAGGATGGCATTGTTTTTCATTTACTGAAGGTATTTACAAAGTTTAGGTTTTGAAAATTTTATTATCTTTGCAATAGTTTATTGTTTAGTTATTTGTTTTTTGTATTTTATTTTATTGGTAGATTTATTTGGAAGTTCATATTTAAGTACGCTTGGGTTCATATTTAAATTAGTTATTTTTTTCTTTCCAAGATTTAATTTTTGTTTCAATGTTCAATTTAGTTAGGACCGGTTTTATCAAAGTTCGTATTTTTATTTTCTGTCATTGTTCTTTTTTTTATGTGTTGCATTTTGGTTTGAGTTCTTGAATTGTTAAAGTTCCGATTTTTAGTGTGTGCTTGAATCTGATTGAGTTTCCATAGTGTGCTTTTAATTCCGTATCCGAAGTTACCATCTTTAATTAGCACGTGCTTCAATATTTCCTCGAGTAGGTTAAGGTTTCCATTAGTGTTCTTTAATTCACTGCATGTTAGTTTTAGGACTTTAAATTGCGTGTCATTTAATTTGTCAAAAGTGAAATTGAACCATCCTGAAAGTCCTGAATCTGAACCAAGTTCAGTGCAATTTAATTTCAATTGGAAGAACGTTAAATTTGAGATTAAATGCATTCCGTAAGGAGACGATCTAGCCCTTGGGCTTAATATTACACGACAGAACTTCTGTACTTGGGATAGCTTTCGAGCTGCTCATTTTTAGAGTGAGTCAAGTTTTTGGCGCCGTTGTCGGGGAATGTCGTTCTTAGTCTCAATTTTGCTTTTTCCCGTCATTTTTATTAGTTTTAAGAAAAAGGAAAAAAAAAAGTAGAAAACAAAAAAAGAAAAAAAAATCGAGTTTTGAAAAATAGCTGCACCTGCACCGTGCACGATAATGGATTTTTTGCAGCTTGAATATGCCACTGCATCCTCTTCCACTGTTTTGCCTTATGACGAGCTTAATTTCATGATGCAACGCGGGAGGATGTCATTGTTACCCGAGTTTTATGGGACGGAATCTGAGTGCCCTTATCAGCACCTAGAAGAGTCTGAGTTAACTTGCAACATGTTTTTCTCTTATGCTAGAGCCGACGAATCTACTATACTGAATTTATTTCTTGCTACTTTGCAGGATAGGGCACTGATTTGGTTTCATTCCTTGAGACCCCACTCTATCATTAATTGGGTTGATATGGAGCGTGAATTCCTGCATGCGTTTTGTCCCTCACAGAGAACTCAATTTTTGTAGGAACAGATTCTTAATTTTGTGCAGCAGGATGACGAGACATTTCGGGCTTGTTGGGAGCAATTCAAGGATCTACTAAGCACTTGTCCATATCACGGGTTCGACTCATGGAGGTTAGCTGATTATTTTTATACTGCTCTTACCCCTGATTGCAAGTGTTTTGTCCAGACTATGTCTAATGGAGAGCCCGTCAGCGAGGATCCAGATCAGGTATTATCATTCTTTGATTACTTAGCTGACAATGTCCCACAATGGAACACACGATGCACTCAGGCACCCATAACTGCACACCCTATCAGCACAATCGGTGGTGGAGATATATATGAGCCACAAAACTTTCAAAAAAACCCTCCGCCTCAATATCAGCCACAACAGATACCTCAGAGCAGTACGCCGTCGGACCTTTTCGAGGATAGCATAGCACAAATGGTGAACATGCTCCAACAATTCATGCAAACTCAAGTCGATCATAATAATGAATTGCGGGATACCATTAATGCGATAAGCACGCAGTTGGACATCTTAGAAAACGAAGAATTGCCCATGGAATCTCAGCCTAGTCCTCAAGAGTACCAGCAGCCACACCAACAAATACATGATGTTTCTCTTGAGACAGCAGAGACCACCACTACTTCGAGAAGCGAGAAAGAATTTCCCCAACCTGAGATGCTCATCGTCGAACAAACAGTTGTCCCAACACTAGAAGTCATGGCTGAACTAGAAGAGGTCAAAGAAAAATTAGAGGAAACGGGGCCAGAAGCAGAGCATTTAGTTGATGATGAGACTGATACTCATATGGAGTACCAACTTGTGGTACCTAATACTCCAAGCTCAGAAACCATGAAATCCTCACTCCTGCCTGAATCAGATGTTAAGGAGCCTAGTGTGGAGGCAGACTCTTACAATGGTATGATGATATGTACACCCGATAAAGAGGGTGACCAGTCTGGTGAGCATATAATTTTCAAAGAATTAGGTAAAACCTTTAATGTTAATGCTTCTGAAGAACCGCAGGTAATTATTCCGATCACTTTCTCTCAACCGTTAGTTCATAAAGAAGCACATTTCAATTCATAAAGAAGCACATTTCCTGGACACAATGTTGAATAAAGACCCTTTCTTATCCACACAAGAGGGTCGACCTGCACATGTATTGTTTGGTACATTGATGAGCATTATTTCATTTGAGGTTGATTTTCGTGCAGGTATAACGACTGATCGATTGTGGCGACTCAAATTTGGAGAACCGTCGATGCAATTTATAGACCTGCGGCCACCAGATGAAATTCCTCCAGAGCCTCCGCCAAGACAATCGTGATATTTTTCTTTTCCTTCTTTTCCTTTTATTTTATCTTATTTTATTTTTAGTTAGTTTTCAGGATCATTTTTTTCGTAGTTTGATCTTTGTTTTCCATTATTTCGCCACTCAGGTACGCCTTACTTTTCCCGTGCACAGTATTTTCTATTTCCCCTATGCTTTCACATTGAGGATAATGTTCCACTTTAGTTGGGGGGGATGAGCATTCGCATGTGACACTGTGCACGTACACGTACTGGGTTTAAAAAAAATCAAAAAATCAAAAATAGAGAGAAAGAAAGGAGGAGCACTGAGGAATTATATTGCACTATGCCATGCTTAACACTATGTATACCTTTCATATACTTGCGTATAACTTAAGAATGACGCACTTGAGTCAATCATGCGTAGTTTCTCTTTATATGATCTTATGACTCCATGAAGAATCGATTGGTAGTACATTCGTGTTAATTTGACTATATAATTTCCTGTATTTACACGGCATCTCACGAGGCTGAATAAACACATTTACGTGATTCATTGCACTTAGGGTTCCTTGTGAGCACTGAGAGAACACCCATGGCAACTATGACACCTTGTGAGATATCCTTGAGCTATTTATCGTCCTTTTGAGCGTTAATATCAAATCAGAGTTCATGGAACCCAATTCTCTTTTTCTGGATGATTCCTTTGTACACTAGTCTATGTTTTGATTTGCTAGCCTAGAGGTGACACCTAGTGGGGAGATAGAAACCTAGGTCTTGTAGCCTACTCAAGATGTGAAGGTTGAGCCCCTAGAGATAGACTTAATTCATGGACCCCTATTCGAGCTCAATTCCCATTGATGGTATGAAGATTACAAAAGAAGTGTTAATATTGTCTTTATTGCTCAAGAAAAGACAGAAAATAAAGAATGAGCAGAAAAAAGAATAAGCAATACACATGCGCATGAAATGAAAAGTCAATGCCGACCCAAATACATATCACAAAAAGTCAAGGACGACACATATTTTCCACTTATGAAGATGCTTCAACCGGTTAATACCTCAGATGTATTCACGACAAGTTTGTGAGTAAGTTGATCTAGGGTGGTCTCAGTTGGATATGGCGAGTAGGTGAGAAGATGCTAGGGTGAAGGACCCGACACCTCATAGATAGGCTAGATCCTTTCCAGTCTAGTCCACTCCATATACTTAGCATTGTTCCTTTTAATATGTGGGATGTTTGATCGCGACACTCCTCCTCACATATGACGAGTGAACTCATTTTCTTTGAGTGTTTTTGAGGGTATACCAATTAGGTTGAGTCAAAGCGACCATTCTGTAGGTGTCCACTGGCGTCCTAGGTGTACTGAGTCACACACATCACACACACCTCGAGAGTTTACCTGTTTATACTCGAACTTATATGATTGCATTAACTCTGAATGTGCCACTAACTAACTTCATGTGAGTATACTGCTCTCAAATCACATATAAATGATGAAACTTGCATGAGTGGCGTGCTTAGGAGTCGTGTGCATTGAATATGAACAAACTTGTGTGCAATTATATTATGTTCTTGTATGTGAAGTGGTATAATTATGTAGCATGTGCATTGATTTCATGATTACTGGAGTATGTAGTTGTAGATACCACCCTGAGATTCATTCACGTCATTTGCTAGAGACTAGCAAAACGTTAGTTGCGAGGTGTGATTACGCATCAAAACTGCGTAATTGGGCATCTTAACCCGGGCTTAATGGTTTATATTTTTAATTAAATGTCCAAAATTATCCAATATTTTAATAAAGTGCCAAAATCATCATTCTTGAACTTTATTGCACTATTTATGAAGTTTTGGTAATTTTTTTGTCGCAGGAAAATTCCCGAGAACCAAAACCAACACCTGTTCGTATTTCATATATAACTTTTCCGTCCGAGCTCCGATCGAGAAGATTCAAATTTTTTGAGAAAGAGAAAAGGCTTATCTACAACTTTTGTGTTTTGAGTTTTATGAGATACAGGCTCCAGAAGAGTCATATTTGTGATGAACAAAGAATGAAGAAAATGAAAAAAATATAGCAATTCGGGTCAACTCCAAGTGGGTCAAGTTGCCGGGTCGGGTCTCCTATCCGGGTCTAGGGCTTTCTCTCCTATCCTATTTAACCCTTCTCTTCCTCTTCCTGCGTAGGCAACCCCCAGGGCTCCCCATTCTCCTCTTCTCCTTCTTCTTCTTCTTCTTCTTCTACTTCTTCTTCTTTAGTTTGTTTTTTTTGTTCTTTTAAATTCTGCTTTGCTCTCTTCTCTTCCTCTCTTTCCTCTTCTCCTTCCCTTGTCTTCTTTTCCCTTTTCCTCTCCTTTCTCTCCTTCTCTTTTCTATTCCCTCTTGGTTAATCTCCTAGTCTTCCCAGCCATTGCACCAGCCTGCTAGCCACCCGAAGAAGTAGCAGCAGCTCGAGTACAGCAACACCAGCCAGCAGCAGATCCTCCTCTACAACTTGCTGCAATTTTCCAGTAGCCAGAACAGCAGCCTAGCTGCGAGCCCAGGACAGCAACTACCCTTCCAGCAGCAGGCCGAGAGCTCTTCCAGAACAGAGCCACACCCGAGCCACCATCAGCGACTCCACAAACAACCACCTCTTGCTCTATTTTGTTCTTTTTCTCTCTCTCTTTTATCTTTTCTCTTTTAATATTGATATAGGATGGCATTGTTTTTCATTTACTGAAGGTATTTACAAAGTTTGGGTTTTGAAAATTTTATTATCTTTGCAATAGTTTATTGTTAATTATTTGTTTTTTGTATTTTATTTTATTGGTAGATTTAGTTGGAAGTTCATATTTAATTACACTTGGGTTCATATTTAAATTAGTTATTTTTTTCTTTCCAAGATTTAATTTTTGTTTCGATGTTCGGTTTAGTTAGGACCTGTTTTATCAAAGTTCGTACTTTTATTTTCTGTCATTGTTCTTTTTTTTATGTGTTGCATTTTGGTTTGAGTTCTTGAATTGTTAAAGTTCCAATTTTTAGTGTGTGCTTGAATCTAATTGAGTTTCCATAGTGTGCTTTTAATTCTGTGTCTGAAGTTACCATCTTTAATTAGCACATGCTTCGATATTTCCTCGAGTAGGTTAGGGTTTCCATTAGTGTTCTTTAATTCACTGCATATTAGTTTTAGGACTTTAAATTGCGTGTCATTTAATTTGTCAAAAGTGAAATTGAACCATCCTGAAAATCCTGAATCTGAACCAAGTTCAGTGCAATTTAATTTCGATTGAAAGAACGTTAAATTTGAGATTAAACGTATTCCCTGAGGAGACGATCTAGCCCTTGGGCTTAATATTACACGACAGAACTCCTATACTTGGGGTAGCTTCTGAGCTGCTCATTTTTAGAGTGAGTCAATCGACAAACAAAACTAGAGAGAGAGAGTGTAGGGAGAAGTTCTAGAGAGAGAGAGGGAGAGTTTGGGGAAAACTTAACCCCAAAGTCTTTGACCCGAGGGAATTCGTTGACGAATTGACGTCCTCGTCGATGAATTCTTCACTAGCCTCATCGACGAATCGGCAGCCTCGTCGATGAGCTAGATATTCCCAATTTTTCTCGGACTTCTCAGCATTAACTCATCGACGAGCTTCTGAATTTCATCAACGAGAAGTCTTCAGCCTTCGTCGATGAATTATGGCCTCGTCGACGAATTCTGTGCAAATTCCATTTTCACCCCTCTTTTACATAAAAGTCCATACATCATGGTTCGGGTTCTTACAATTTCTATAAACCCATTTAGTTTCAATAATAGTATGATCATTAGGCCTAGGAAATAGGGTCCAAACTTTGCTTCTTTCAAATTGGTTAAGCTCTTCCTACATAGACATTACCCAAGACTCATCCTCTATGGCTTCCTTAATATTTTTGGGCTCTTCCTGCGATAAGAATGCAAAATGACTAACTAAATTTCTTAAGAAAGATCAGGTGGCTACACCATGTGAAGGCTCACCTATAATTTAATCTAAAGGGTGGTTCCTAATGAATTTCCAATCCTTAGGTTGTTCATGAACCTCACTTTCAACTTTACCATTTTCAATTGATTTATAATTTTCTTCTGAATTGATATCCACAATGTTTTCATTAGATAACTTATCTAAACCTTTTCTAATATCAATATCATCTTCATCATCTCTTTTAGAAAATGGATTAGATTCATCAAACACAACATGAATATATTCAATAATAGTTAATGTTCTTTTATTAAAAACTCTATATGTTTTATTGTTAAGTGAATAACCTAGGAAAATACCTTCATCAGATTTAGAATCAAATTTTCCTAAGTGTTCATTATCTCTAAGTACAAATCATTTACAACCAAAAACATGAAAATAAGAAATATTAGGTCTATGGTTGTTCCACAATTCATATGGAGTCTTATTACGTGAAGGCTTGATTAACACTCTATTCATGACATAACATGCAGTATTCACAACTTTTGCCTAGAAATATTTGGGTAATTTGTGTTCATTTAACATTGTCCTACCCATCTCTTGGAAGGACCTATTCTTTCTTTCTACAACTCCGTTTGTTATGGGGTCCTAGGTGTAGAAAAATTATGTGAAATGCCCTCTAGGTCACAATAGTTTTCTATGCCATCATTTTTTAATTCAATTCCCTTATCACTTCTTATGTGTGTGATTTTGTAGCCTTTTTTCATTCTGAATTCTTCTACATAGTTTAGCGAATTGTTCACATGATTCATCTTTATGAAACAGAAACAGCACCCATGTGAACCTAGAATAATCATCCATAATAACAAAGGTATACAGTTGTCCACCTAGACTTTGAACTTGATTAGGGCCAAATAAATCTAAGTGTAGCATTTCAAGTGGTCTAGTGATAGATATGAATTTTTTTTTTCTTAAGACTTGATTTTGTTTGCTTACCCATTTGACATGCATCACAAATCTTATCTTTCACAAAATTTGTTTTAGGTAAGCCTTTAATCAAATCCTTTTTCACAAGTCTTGAAAAAAATCCATGCTTGCATGTCCTAAATGTTTATCCCTTAACCAGCTAGCTTCATTGATTGCATAAAAACATGTAACTTGTTAAGAGGCTAAATTATCAAAGTTAGTTGTATACACATTTTCATGACGTTCAGTAGTAAAAAGTACTTCGTTATCAGATTTAATCTCAACAATGCATTTATCATTTTCAAAAGATAATTTATATCTTTTATCACACAACTGGCTAATACTCAACAAATTATGTTTTAAACCATCAACAAGCAATATATTATCAATAACCAGGGAAGGTTCCTTACCTACGCTGATGATTCAGCGGTCATATGTCGTGAGCAACCACTATCTAGGTACCACTTATCCTTAGATGAGGACGATCTCAAACACACCTCATCGTACCGTGCCATTAGGCACAAGTTGGCAATCTCAGAGTCGCTACAATCTGAATCTGAATCTGAGTCGTTGTTGTTTTGTCTATCACACGAAGTACCTGCTTTCATGGCTTTCTTCTTTTTCTTAGACTCCTTTTTCAGCAACGGGCAATTAGGTTTAATATGCCCGACCTTGTCACAATTGTAACACGTAGGAGCGTTTGATTTTTCTTTTCTTTTACTAGGCTCTCACTTCTTAGATGCTGAATCTCTAAACTTTCTGTATGGCCTACTGTTTTTCCTGAAGAACTTGCTGAACTTCCTATAAGCATAGCCATGTCATCTCCAGATTCAAGTTCACTGCACTCACTAGATGTATTAGTAGACGTTTTTAAGGCAGTTACTTTTCTCATCCTATTTTTCCCATTCAATTTCTCATTAATATCTAACTCATAAGTGATAAGTGAACCTATCAGTTCATCTAGTGACATAGCCTTAAGGTCTTTACCCTCAAATATGCACGTAGCCTTTGCTTCCCAAATTGGAGGCAAACCCCTAAGGATTTTTCTGATCATTTCATACGTGGGATAGGTCTTACCTAATGCATGCAGTGAATTAATAATGCATGTGAATCTAGTGTACATGCTCTGTATGGACTCACTAGTGTTCATCCTAAATGCTTCATACTCACTGGTCAACATATGAATCCTACTATCCTTCATATCTCTAGTACCCTCATAGGTGACCTCTAATTTATCTTATATCTCTTTAGCATAAGAACATGTCATAACTCTATTAAATTCATTAACATCAAGTCCACAGTAGAGATTATTCATGGTAGTAGCATTTATACTAAGAGCTTTCATATCATCATCAGTATATTCCTCTTCGGTCTTAGGAACTCTAATTTCACCTTCGGTTTTCATAGGAACATAGTTTCTCTTAGAGACAACTCTCCTCACCTTCCAGTCAATATTCTAAAGGTAAATACGCATCCTTTGTTTCCAAAGGTGTAATTGACACCGTTGAAAACCGAAGGACGTGTGGAATAGGGTCCCTTGGAGAAAGGGGTTACAGTGTTATAAGCCATATAGATCTTTTACGGAAAAATGTTTAAGTCTAAGCTACTAGGTTCTAATACTAATTTTTAGTTTTACTATAATCCTAAGAGGGGGGTGAATTGGTAGTTTAAAATTTCTTCCCTAGGTTACTTAACCAACAGCAGTATTACACAACCCTAGAGTCAATCTAGTGTAGATATAAAATAAATCAATACATTCAGCTGAAATTAAATAGCACAAGTAATCTAATTAAGCAAGCACAATAAAGCAATAAAGAGATATGACATGTAACGACCTTCTTATTTACCATATATTTTTTATATATATACATCCAATATAATAGTCCTGGAAATTCATAATCCACCTAGATCCAAGGGCACCAAGGATACACCTGAAATTCAACACGGATTCCTAAGCCGCAGGAAACGTAAATTCATATACATATTAAATTGTCCATCTAACACAATACCAGAGTTACTATATCCATCATATGAATATACACAATCCAAAGTAACCAAAAGAGTCCCAGGGTCACCTCCCAAAAATCCATCTGACCCTAGCAAAATACTTACCCTTCAAAAAGGGTAGATCAGTTGAGTACTATTACAGCGGAGCTTTATCCGCTCTCCTATTTGGGACTCTTGAAATGTTTATATAATTTGGGGTGAGACACCTATCAATAAGGAAAAATAAACTAATACCAGTGTGTGGCAACATAAGTATTCTTGTGTTATACATATATAATCATAACATGGTAGAACATACTGAATTTCTATAAACATATTTCATTTCATATAATAATAATAGAAAACATCATGGAAGGTTAACTGGCCGTTGTCATGTCTTACCCCCACAAGACTGGGTTGTGCGCCCCGAAGGAGGGACCCGACAATGGCTGGCCAACCACTGCTAGATCAAAAGTAAAATTCTGTAAGTACGATGGGTCTGCCCTTATTGGTCCATACACCAGGGGCGCCAACTCTACAATAAACCACATCAACTGCCATTCTCCCTCTACCCCGTACGGCTAGCGGTAGCACTAACATATCATGATCGTGATCATATAGCTACAGTACCGTGCTCGTGAAAGCCTAAACCAAGGCAACTAGGTTCTAATAACATATAACATATTTCCAAATAATGATACATGGCTATTTCATAATAATAATTGTCAAGTTAACATCATCATATCATTTTCATAACATAACATGAAAATCTATGGCCCTTACGCTGGTATTTCGTATTTTATCAATCACGGCCCGCACGCCGTATTACATATCAAATAAAATTCTCAGTCCATACGCCAACATATCATATAAAAGGCTCTGCCCGTACACTAGCATATCATATAAGAAAATTCTTGGCCCATACATCGGTTTAGCATAATAAAACCCTCGACCCGTACACCAACATATCACACAAAAACTTTGTATCATTTAAACATTTTCCCAGAAACAATAAATCATAATAAATTTTACTCATGCCACACAAAAATGGGTATTACTCATATTTAAATCATATCATTATTTAAAGCAGTATTTTCCCAAACATAATGCTAATGTATATATTTATTTTCCTGAAATTAAATGTTGTAAGATTATACATACATTTTCAAGAAAACAACTAGCTTAGTTTATCCCCTTACCTGATTCTTGAAGAACCTCTAAAATATACCAGTCCTGCACCCGCAAGGTTCCCCATTCAACACCCTGAAATCAACATCTCCTAGAACAAAATTTTAGTATTTTCTTTATTACTACAATTTCTACAACTACAAAAAAAAAGTAAAATATTGAATAAAAAGCCTTGCCCTAAACTTGGGATGGAGTCCAAGCTAGCCCCACCGATGATCCACTCCAGCCGACTTGAAAAGAACTTCCCTAGGAGTGTCGTGGTGGCTTCGGATCTTTGACCCAGCGAAGAATGGACCCAGAAACTTAGAGAGAAGGGTGGGGAACCAAAGAAGAGAAAGAAAGGAAGTTTGTGCGTGAGTTTTTAGCCAAAAAAAATGAAGTTTAGGCTATTTATACACTGGCCTTCGTCAACGAGGTCAAGAAGGAAATTCGTCGATGAATGCTTACCCTCATCAATGAAATTCAGAACTGAGATATATTTTCTCAGTATCTTCTCGTCGACGAGACATGTCCCCATCGACGAGCCCCTCGTGTGTGCTCGTCGACGAATCCCCTGTGTCCGTCGATGAGACCCTATTTAAATATTCAAATATAATTTCTATTTCTCCCTTCTTTCATTATTTAAATACCATCATTTCTCCAGGTCACTACATTCTCCCCTCCTTATAAAATTTCATCCTCAAAATTTACTATCCACATGATTCATCATCCCTAAAAACAAACATTCTACTTATTTTATTACTTACTCTCACTTATGGCGGAGGAATACCATGGTTACATTCCAAGTTCTAGGAGATTACATATGTAAAATAAAATTCCCCCAAAACTAAAAGGCTACTTACTAACTAAACTACTCTATGTACCTGCAAAAGAAACATTACTTAACTACTTACATTTTACCCGGTTATAACTAAACCTCTTGGAACAATTGCGGGTATTTCTGCCTTATTTGTTCCTCAAGTTTCCAAGAAGCCTCTTCTATCGTGTGATTTCTGCACAGAACCTTTACTAGAGGAATCTTCTTATTACATAATTCCTGCTCTTTTCAATACAGAATCTATACTGGTACCTCCTCACAAACTAATGAATCACTGAACTCTAATTCACCATAACTAATTATATGAGAAGGATCTAGGACATATTTCCTCAACATGGAAACGTGGAATACGTCGTGTATCCTGGACAACATAGGTGGTAAAGCTAACCTATAGGCAACCGGCCCCAATTTCTGTAGAATCTCAAACGGGCCAATGAACCTAGGGCTAAATTTACCTTTCCTCCCAAATCTCATAATTCCTTTTAACAGAGTTATCTTTAAAAACACATGGTCACCGATATCAAATTCTGACTTCCTGTGGCAGTTATCAACATAGCTCTTTTGTCTGCTTTGAGCTGCACTAATTTTATCTCTGATGAGTTAAACCTTATCATACGCTTGCTGAACAAGCTTTGGTCCCACAACTCGCCATTCACTCATTTCATCCCAAAATAAAGGAGAACGAAATCTCCTACCATAGAGCGCCTCAAACGGTGCCATGCCAATGCTGGTATGATAACTATTATTATACGCAAACTCTACCAGCGGCATAAACTGGATCCAACTACCCTCAAAATCTAGCACACATGCTCGAAGCATATCTTCTAATTTATGTATCGTCCTCTCAGTCTGCCCATCTGACTGAGGATGGAATGTTGTGCAAAAGATAACTGAGACCCTAGGGCTTTTTGCAAGCTCCTTCAAAATCGTGACGTGAAATGCAGGTCTTGATCTAACACTATAGACACTGGCACCCCATGAGAATAGACTATCTTCTGAATATAAATCTCTACCAAACGGTTAAGGGAGCAACTAATCTTGATAGGAAGGAAATGGACGTTCTTATTTAAATAGTCTACAATCACCCAAATAGCATTCTAACCATGCGATGCTGATGGCAACCTTGATACAAAATCCATGGATATATGATCCCATTTCCACTCTAGAATACAAAAAGTGGCTGCAAGTGGCCTACTGGCCTTTGGTGCTTAGCTTTTACCTTTTAGCACGTCAAACATTGGGCTATATACTTGACAATTTCTTTATTCATACCACTCCATCAATAAAACTCTCACAGATCCCTATACATTTTCGTACTGCCAGGATGAACTGTGTACAAAGATCTGTGAACCTCCTCTAAGATGGTCTTCCTTGTGACAGCATTGATAGGAACACATAATCTAAAATGGAACTGCAAAGCTCCATCATCTGCAATATAGAATTCCTCTCCCTAACCATTCCGCACTCTGACCAACACCTCTGCTAATTCTAGATCTTCCTTCTGAGCAGCTTTAATCCTTTACTGCAGAGTAGGCTGCACCACTAGACTGGAAATACATGCCTGAGGATCACTCTTGATCAACATTATGTCGAGTCTCTCCAGGTCCATCATAATCAGATACTAAATTTTCATAGTTTCCAACACTAGTCCCACATACTTCCTGCTCAACGTATCAGCTACCACGTTTGCTTTCCCTGGGTGGTAACTGATGGTACAATCGAAATCTTTAATAAGCTCCAACCACCTTCTTTACCTCATGTTCAGTTTTTTCTGAGTGAAAAAGTACTTTAGACTGTTATGGTCAGAGAAAATTTCACACCGCTCGCCATACAGGTAATGCCTTTAAATCTTCAATGCATGTACCACTACAGCCAATTCAAGATAATGGCTAGGGTAGTTCCTTTCATATTCTTTCAACTGCCTAAAAGCATACACTACCACTCTACAATGCTGCATCAGTACACAACCAAGTATCTTCAAAGACACATCACTATAAATAACATAACCCTTACCTCCTAATGGGATGATCAATACTGGTGTCATGACAAACCTCTGCTTCAATTCCTGAAAACTCCGCTCACAACTGTCGTCTCATTCAAATCTAGTGTTCTTCCTGGTCAGTCGTGTCAGAGGTCCTAATAGCGCTGAGAATCCCTCAACGAAACAATGGTAATACCCAGCTAACCCCAAGAAACTTCTGACCTCCTAGACGTTCCTTGGTCTAGCCCAATTTAGTACCGCATCAATCTTACTAGGATCCACAGAAATTCCATCCCCTGAAATGAAGTGCCTCAAAAACACAACCTTCTCGAGCCAGAATTCACATTTTCTAAACTTAGCGTATAACTTCTTTTCCCTGAGCGTCTGTAAAACCTACCTCAAATGTGTTTCGTGCTCCTCATAACTCCTTGAATAGACCAGTACATCATTAATAAAAACAACAACAAACTGGTCCAAGTATTGGTGGAAGACTCTATTCATCAAGTCCATAAATACCATAGGAGCATTCGTCAAACCAAATGGTATAACAAGAAATTCATAATGCCTGTATCTGGTCCTAAAAGATGTCTTCGAAACGTCTTCTACTTTCACTTTCACCTGATGATAGTCTGATCTGAGTTCAATCTTAGAATACACACGTGTAACCTAGAGCTTGTCGAATAAATCATCTATACGGGGTAAAGGATACTTGATCTTGATTGTCATTTTATTAATTTCCCTATAATCTATAAACATCATCATAGTCCCGTCTTTCTTCTTCACAAATATAACTAGAGCTCCCCATGGAGAAACACTAGGACATACAAAGCCCTTATCAAGAAAATCTTGCAACTGATTCTTTAATTCTGCCAACTCTGCTAGCATCATTTGGTAAGGTGCTTTAGAGATTGGTGTTGTACCTAGAAGCAAATCAATAGCAAAATCTATCTTTCGATCAAGTGGCAAGCTTGGTAACTCATCTGGAAAAACATCCGTAAACTCCTTTACTATTGACGTACTAGTGAGCTTCACTTCATTCCCTTCCATTTCCTTCACAAATGCCACAAATCCCTAACAGTCACTAAGGAGCTGTCTCCTCGCCTAAATAGCTGAAACTAACTGGGGCGAGGATTGCACTCGCGATCCTATAAACCTAAATTCTAGTTTCCCCGTAGGTCTGTATATTACTTCTTTCAAACAACAATCTATGCTGGTGTAATTGGCTGCCAACTAGTCCATACCGAATATTACATCGAACCCATGCATGTCTAACACTAACAGATCGGCAGACAAAATTTCCTTGAATATCAACTGGACAACCTCGGAATACCCTACTACACCTTACTGCTGACTCGGTCGGTGTAGTCACTAATAATTCAATATCTAACAACTATATTTCTGTCCCCACATAATTTAATATACCCCATGGACACGAACTGATGTAGGGCTCCTGAATCAAACAATACAATAACTTTAAAAGAAAGCATGCTAACCATACCTATTACCACATCACTGGCTATCTCAATATCACCCGGCGTCAAAGTGAAAACTTTGGCTAGAGTCATATTCCTCTGCTGGCCTCCACCTGGCATCTGATAGCCTCCCCGGTAGGGTCTAGGAGCAGGAGCAGCATCTAGTGGTGTATGGCAGTCTCACACCAAATGTCCCTGTCTATCGCAACGATAGCAGATAACTCTCCCTACTCGACACTCTCCCTAGTGTCTCCACCCACAAGTCTAACAGACAGAAGGATTCTGCATTATATGAACCTCACGACCCTCAGTCTCCCGCCTCCATCCTCTATCATAGTTTCCTCTCCTCCACTGACCCTACCTAGGGCCCTGCTGGTAGCCTGAAGATGCAGATCTCTTCTTCTTCCCCTATTCCTTCACGTCTATATGCTTACTAACCTCTACAAAGGCTGCTCTGTCGACTAACTCAACAAAGTCCTATCTCTTTACCACTACCACTTGCTTATATATGCCTTACCTTAATCCTCTCTCAAAATGTCTCGCTTTCTTTATCTCATTAGGAACAATATATGGAGTGAAGTGATAGAGCTCTATAAATCGCGCCGCATACTGCTGGACTAACAACTATCCCTGCTTCAGATTCAAGAACTCTTCCACTTTAGCTTCCTTGACAGTAGCTAGAAAATATTTGTCAAAGAATAATTCTTTAAATCTGTCCCATGTCATAGCTATCGGCATCGTCCTCTGCTACTCCAGAAGTCTCACAGCAGTCCACCACCTCTCAGCCTCCCCTATCAATTTATAGGTGATGAAAAGGACCCTCTGTTCCTCCATACACTGTAATAGAGCCAGGACTTTCTTAATCTCCTGCATCCAATTCTCAACGGTTGCAGGATCAACTCCTCCTAAAAATTCTAGAGGATTTGTCTTAGTAAACTTCTCTATCATGCACCCATGACCTGCAAACGGACCTCCTTGCTCTTTAGAGCTCTTAGCAATCTAAGTCATAACCTACTGAGCCACGGTGCGTAGTACTGCATCAGAATTAAACCCGCCTACACTTGAGGGCCTTGCTCCATCACTGCCGCTTGCATGGGCACTACCTCCTCCTGGATCCATCCTGAAAAACAATAAACATAACTTAGAATTCCTACACTTATAATTTACACGCCTAACATAGTTCCTTATCTTAACTTCCTTAACTCATTCCTAACTCCAGTCCTACATTCTAGGAACACAACCCGACAATAGTTTACTATGGTTTTCCTAAAATCGTCACCTCAGGAAAAACACAGAAACCAGCATGGAAGTCCTGCCTCTAGAATGTAGAACAAAACATTAAATCATTTTCCTATACTCTGGTATCGTTTCCGCTACACTCTTAAGTCTACAGAACCTATCCACCTAAGCTCTGATACCAAACTATAACGTCCTTCTTATTTTCTATATTTTTTTTATATACATACAATATAATTGTCCTAGAAATTCATAATCTACCTTCACACAAGGGTACCAGGGATACACTTGAAATTCAACACCGAATCCTAAGTAGTAGGAAACGTAAATTCACATACATATTAAATTGTCCATCTAACACAATACCAAAGTTACTACATCCATCATATGAATATACACACTCCAAAGTAACTAAAAGAGTCCTAGGGTCACCTCCCAAAAATCCATTTGACCCTAGCAAAATACTTACCCTTCAAAAAGGGTAAATCGGCTGAGTACTATCATTGCGGAGCTTTATCCACTCTCCAATCTGGGGCTCCTAAAATGTTTATATAATTTGGGATGAGACACCTCTCAGTAAGGAAAAATAAACTAATACCAGTGTGTGGCAACATGAGTATTCTTGTGTTATACATATACAATATAAACATACTTGGTAAAACAATCTATATCATATCTAAGAAAACATAAATAATCATAACATGGTAGAACATACTAAATTTCCATAAAAATATTTTATCTCATATAGTAATAATAGAAAACATCCTGGAATGTTAGCTGGCTGGTTTCATGTCTTACCCTCACATGACTGGGTTGTGTGGCCCGAAAGCGAGACCCGACAATGACTGGCCGACCACTGCTAGATCAAAAGCAAAAGTCTATAAGCACAATGGGTCTACCTGTACTAGTCCGTACACCAGGGGCGCCAACTCTACAATAAACCACATTGACTACCATTCTCCCACTGCCCCGTACGGCTAGCAGTAGCACTAACATATCATGATCAGGATCATATAGCTACGGTACCGTGCTCATGAAAGCCTAAACCAAGCCAACCAAGTTCTAATAACATATAACATATTTCCAAATAATGATACATGGCTATTTCATAATAATAATTGTCAAGTTAATATCATCATATCTTTTTCATAATATAACATGAAAATCTATGGCCCTTATGCCGACATTTCGTATTTTATCAATCACAGCCCGTACGCCGTATTACATATTAGATAAAATTCTCAGCCTGTACACCGACACATCATATAAAAGGCTTGCCCTATACACTAGCATATTATACAAGAAAACTCTCAGCCTGTACGCCAGTTTATCATAATAAAACCCTCGGCCCATACGCCGACATATCATACAAAAACTTTACATCATTTAAACATTTTCCCAGAAACAATAAACCATAATAAATTTTACTCATGCCACATAAAAATCGGTATTTCTCATATTTAAATCATATCATTATTTACAGTAGTATTTTCCCAAACATAATGCTAATATATATATTTATTTTTCTGAAATTAAATGCTGTAAGATTATACATACATTTTCATGAAAACAACTAGCTTAGTTTATCCCCTTACCTGAATCCTGAAGAGCCCCTAAAATATACCAGTCCTGCATCCGCAGGGTTCCCCGTTCAACACCCTGAAATCAACATCTTTAAAAAAAAAACTTCAATATTTTCTTGACTACTACAATTTCTACAACGACAGAAAAGTCAAATACTAAAAAAAAAGTCTTACCATAAACTTGGGATGGAGTCCATGCTAGCCCCACCGACAATCCACTCTAGTAGACTTGAAGAGAACTTCCCCAGGAGTGTCGTGGCAGCTTCGAATCTTTGATCCGATGAAGAAGGGACCTAGAAACTTAGAGAGAAGGGTAGGGAACTAAAGAGGGGAGAGAAAGGAAGTTTGTGCGCGAGTTTTCAGCCAAAAAATTAAGTTTAGCCTATTTATACACTGGCCTTCATCGATGAGTCACGTCACTTTGTCGACAAGGTCAAGAAGGAAATTCGTCCACGAATGCTTACCCTCGTCAACGAAATTCAGAACTAAGATATATCTTCTTGGTATCTTCTCATTGACAAGACACGTCCTCGTCGACGAGCCCCTCATGTGTGCTCGTCGACAAATCCCCTATGTTCGTCGATGAGACCTTGTTTAAATATTCAAGTACAATTCCCTTTTCCCCATTCTTTCATTATTTAAATACCATAATTTTCCTTGGTCACTACATGACACCAGATATGTTATCGAGGTTCGAAAAATTGCCTACGTCCCCGACTTGGCTCACAAGTACAAGAATTACACTGAAGCTCACCTAACGGGTGGAGCGGCACCTAAACACAATCAGGTCAATTAGCACAGAGCTGACCTCAACCTTTACAACCAATCCTTCTGGGCTGGATTAACGCCCCCTCAGGCCATGCCTAGAATACAACCAATTTTCAATACAAGATGTGCATGAATATTATGCTTCTTAATCAAGCAGATTTGCACCAGTAATAATTAAAACACACCAATAATGTAAGAACAATAAGCTCAATGGTGTATGTGTGCAATCAACACTCAAAGTAATGACTGTCTCAATTTAAGCACAAGAGTGTATCAACAAGCTAATCTTTGAAACTATATATAGATAAGAATCACAATCACAATTTAGGGTTTCAAAGATTTGTACCAAGAGTAATTGGAATATCTCAAAAATATTTTCTCAATATCTAAGCACAAAGAGATATTCAAATATGAGCTTGTAAAAATATTTTTGCACACACAAAACTACAAGCTCAATGAGTCTTGCAACAATAATGCAAAGACTCACTTAGCTATAAGATTTTTCCCACCCACGGATTTATTAAATAAAATCAGGGGAAAATCTTTGCTTAACTCTCAATATGAAAATCAATCAACAAATGCAATGAGAGTTTCTAGCAATAACAAACAATGAATAAACACTCACAAAGCTTGATTTCTCAAAAGAATGGTAATATATGAGTGTATAGGGTTTGTATGAAGAAATAGAGTTTAGGAAATTTCAGAGGATTTTTGCTTAATCAATTCCTAATCTGAGCAAATTAACCCTTATATATAGAGGAGACCTAAATTATAACTGTTGGGGATACATAGGGAATTATTAAAATTATTTTAAATGGGTTTAATAAAATTAACCCTATTTAACCTCAATTAACTGCAGTAAAAATTTAAGTCAACCCAAAAGTTTCAGTCGACCGAGCCATAAGTTTGGTCGCCCGAATAGACACAACAGAAAAAATGAACTTTTGAGGTTTGTGTGCCTAAATAAGGGTTTAGTTTTCTAACCAAGGTGATTTTCCAATCTGTCTGAGGTTCAGTCGCCTGGTCTCAAATTCAGTCTACCGAACTTGAACATTTGGTCGCCCAGGGGTATTTTGAACGTAAAGTTTGGGCACTCGACTTGGTGGAAAAAGTAAGAACTTGAGTTCGGTCAGCCGTGGACACTCAGTTCATTCTAAGTTCGTTCGCCCGAAGTCAGGTCAACTTTTTGACCATTCAACGGTTCGGTCACCTAAAACCCTATTCTTTTGGCCTTTTAAGTACTATTTTAATTCAATTGATTCTCCTGATATTATATGTGATTTTGGGGACAATCTTACGTGTAAGTGCAAGGACCTAGGGTCATTTTAAGGTCTTTGAGCTTATTAATTCCTACATGCATGATATGTATTCATTATTACAGACCTTTCTTATATTACAATTACAAACCCAAAATGAAGATAATATAAATTACAACAAATGAATCTTCTAGGTCTTTATTTTTCAAGTGTTCACATGCCATCAAATGATCTTACTAATATGAACATACACACAAACTTGATAGACATTAAATACCTAATTATTTGTCATAATCAAACTAGGGTATGACCTATAAGGTCAACACACATTATTCTCATTTTCTAGGAAACTCTCATTGTGTTGTATATTTTTTTGACCTTATAGGTCATTCCCGATTTTGATAATGACAAATACCCTTTGTATTTGATGGCTTTCAAGTTTGTGTGCAGGATCATACTAATTGGATCATATTGATGGCATGCGGCACACAGTGGCTTGAAGCAAAAGAAGACCCAGAAGATTCATTGTTGTAATTTTATAAGTTTAATATTGGGTCTATAATAGTAATATAGGAACGCTTTATAATATTTAATGCATGGCATGCATGTAGGAACTAAAGCTCAATACCATAGTTTGACCCCTTTGGTTGACTAACTCCAGATTTTTTCGACAAGTAAAATGACCTTAAATCGACCCTTAGGTCCTTGTACAACACTTAGCATAGTCCCCAAGATCACTTATTATATCTGGGGAATTAAATAAGGAAAAATTAGACTTTAATTGAAAAACTTGAGAGAGCTCGGGTGACCGAACCTATGGCATTCAAAATGTCGGGCAACCGAACCATGGACAAGTCAACATATTGACTTGTGTTCGGCAGACCGAACCAAATTGCACATATCTTCCTTGGCCGACCGAACCTGTGTTAGGTTATTTTTTATCAACCCAGGTGCCCAAACCTTCACGTTCAAAATACCCTCGAGCGAACGAATTGGCAAGTTTGGGCTACCGAACATATAACTGGGCACCTGAACCATGGACAGAATGATTTTCGCCTTAGGTGAGCCAACCAAACTTGAACTTGGGCACCCAAACGTCCAAAAGTAGCTTTTTTGGACTGAGTCTATTCAGGCGACTGAACCATGGTTCAGCCACCCAAAACCTCTCGGGTTGCTTATTTTTTTACCATAGTTAAGGCGGTTAAATAGGGTTAATTTTACTAAACTTTTTTTAAAAAAAATTGATAATACCCATAAAGTCCCCAACTGTCATAATTTACCCATTCTCTATATATAGGGGCTCATTTGCTTTTATTAGTGGTGATTAGCAAATAGGATTAGCCAAAAACTCTCTCAAATGTCTTAAACCCTATTTGTTCATTCCAACTCCATACACTCATAATACTTCCATTCCTTTGAGAAATATATCCTTGTGAGTGTTTATTGTTTGTTATATTGTGCTAGAAACCCTCACTTGTATATTACAAATTTGATTTTCATATTGAGGGTTGAGCTAGATTTTTCCCCCGATTTCATTTCATAAATCTTTGGTTGAGAAAAATCATATAGCTAAGTGAGTTTGCATTGTCATTGCAATACTCATTTGGGCTTATACTTTTGTGTGCAAAAATATTTTACAAAACTAGATTTCAAACAACTCTTGGGCTAGATACATTTGAGAAAATATTTTTGAGTTCGTTTGAATATTCTTGCTAGCATCTTTGAAACACTAATCTCATATTGAGATTTGATATACTTTGTTGTCAAAGATTAGCTTGTTAGAACACTCTGCACATATTGGAGATTATACATCTTATTGAGTGTTGATTGCACACGTAGAGCACCGAGCTTATAGTTCATACATACTTGAGGTGCATTGATTATATTGTGCATAGTGGTACATATATACTTATGTAAGAAGCGTTTGTTTGTATGTAAAATTTCACATCTGTTGTATTCCAGGCATGGGCTCGAAGAGGGAGACTAGCCCTGTTGAATAGTCTCAAACTGGTATAGACTCTGTTAGAAAAGTTAGGTGCACCATCCTGATAAGGTATAGGTTGAGGTCAGCCCCACTAATTGACCTAATTACAACCGGTGCCGCTCCACCCGTTAAGTGAGCCATAGAGGAATTCTGATGCTGGTGTAGCCAACGTGGGGACATAAGCACAATTGGCCGAACCCTGATAACATTTCTTGTGCACACTTTTAATTTCCAAATTTTAAATTACAACACATGAATGTTTTTATTTTACTATTATGAATGATTGGGTTTATAATTGCATAGACAAACCCTAGGTTGAGTAACACTGTTACTAGATTAGTTGAACCTAGGATAATATTTTAAATACCCAATTCACGCCCCCTCTTGGGAACACACCAAAGCTAATATATTTGATTTTCGTATTGAGAGTTGAGCATAAGGTTTTTCCCCCTGATTTTATTTAATAAATCAGTGTGGAAAAAATCTTGTAACTAGTGAGTCTTTGCATCTTTATTGCAAGACTCATTGAGTTTGTATTTTTGAGTGTGTAAAAATCTTTTCACAAACTCATTTTTCAAATATCTCTTGTGCTTGAATATGAGAAAATATATTTTGTGATATTTAGAATACACTTGGTAGAAATCTTTGAAACCCTAAACTGTGATTAAGATTTACACCTTTGCATGTTTCAAAGATTAGCTTGTTGATATACTCTTGTGCTTGATTGGATATAGTCATTACTATTGAGTGCTGATTACACACATATAGCACTGAGCTTATTGTTCTTATATTATTGATGTGCATTGATTGATATTGATACAAATCTGCTTAGTTGAGAAGCATATATTTTGTACACATCTTGTATTGTGATTTGGTTGTATTCTAGCCATGGGCCTAAAAAGGGAGACTTGCCATATGAAAAGTCCCGGATTGGCTTTGACTAGTTAGGAAAATTAGGTGCACCATTCTGGTAAGATTTTGTAATTGGTGCCGCTCCACCCGTGAAGTGAGCCTTAGCGGAATCCTTGTGCTTGTGAGCCAAGGCGGGGACGTAGATAGTATTGGCCGAACCTCGATAACATTTCTTGTGTCTACTTTTAATTTCAACACTTTAAATTTTAGTACTTGAATCTTTGCGTTTAATTGTTTAAATATTTGATTGGGATTTCCATAGAAAGACCCTAGGTTGTGAAATACTGGTAACATCTGGTTTAACCTAGGAATAAGTTTAAAATTCCAATTCACTCCCTCCCCCTTTTGTGAATACACCAAAGTCAACAAAAATCACGCAGTTCATAAGTTTACAACAAAAACTTCAGTCGCCTGAACCATGAGTTCAATTTCCTAAACCAATTAAATATGCGCTTCAGAATCGGCAGTAGCAATTCAATAGCCTGAACTTGTGAGTTTAGTTGCCTAACCCTATTCGAGTGACCTGAATTCCATTCTGTCGCCTATACTAGCATTATTATAATTTCTTTACACTTGCAGTAGCAATTCAATCGACTAAGCATTTTACTCAGGCGCCTGAACACTCTGTAACTCAATGTATTCCATACTTTTTATTCCAAAACTTGTTTGTATTAATTTGAAAAGAATTTTGGACTTTGTAAAAATATTTTCCAAGTTCTCAAACAGGTCTCTAACTCCAATATTTATTCCTAGGAGCTTTATAAACAAATTTTATGTTTAAAAGTACTTACATGAGACTATGAAAACGTATAAACAACAATAAATCCTAAGTTTTCATGTATTGAAGCTCTAACATTGTCCAAGCTTTGTCAATACTTCAATATGCTTGTATTCTTCATGACTTGTGAATTTAGCTTAAGCTTCATCCAATCATTCATGAGTTTAATCATTGTTCTTGTAAGAAATGTAAAACTCAAAATTTCACTTGAAAGCACAATTAGAATGCCTTAATTTGTTATCATCAAAACGAGATTAAACCTTGTTAGGCCAACAACCTTCTTGCGCCCACTTGATAAGTCCAAGATATGCTCATATACGACTATCTCATATGAAGTTAACTCCGGGAGTGAGTTCTTATGCAAAGCCTAGTTAAAGCCTTTCCACCAGGTCTTTCTTCTCTAATTGAGTTCCCTTAAGGTGTAGAAAAATTTTCCCTTCCACCTATAATGTGAAGGAGGTTTGGCATGCACCAAACTCTTGCTTGGGCAATAAGTAAAATAACACCACCCAGATTCTTAAGGATGAGCCTTGATCTCGAAGAAAGCCCTAACCAAGTTCAAGATGGTGCACATACCTCATCAATTTCACCAAGGCAATGAGGCTAAAAAGGCTCAAATAAGAGTTTGGAGCTAGCTAACCTAAAACAAGACTGTAGAATTGGAGTACTTCGAACATGAGAGGATTTAAAGGAAGTCACAACCCATTTTTGAAGTAGTCCTCATACAGGCTCACCTCCCCCAAGCCCGTATCGGTGAGATCGGTCATTGCTATTTGGAAGACAAAGTTTAACTGAGGGAGGAATGTAAAATACCTTTTTAAGGCAAAGAAGAGACTCCCTAGACAAGGCACATGCCCTCTGGTTAGATGGTGTGTTGTTGCAGGCAACCAAATATAAATCCTATACTCCTAAAAATGTATGTAGTGGTGCGAGTAAGGATCGTTCCCACGGAAAGTGTCTAGCCTAGTTTTATGCTACGTGAACAAGGATTTTTGGGGGGGGGGGGGTTGAGTATAATGAAAAAAATTTTAAGAGAAACAACGAAGGAACAAATCAAATTAAAGTATCAAAATCAATCAAAAGAACAAACCTTGGTCTAAGCCAACATCCACCATCGAAATTTTACAACTGATCATCGATGCTAGTATATATCAATTCACACTTTGAATATTCACTATTGGAACTATTTTCCTGTCTCTCCTTAGTCACGGTTAATTAGAAAACACGCAATCTAATTAACCCTAACTACTAAACAACCCAAGAAAAGCACTGAAAGTTTAATCTAGTAGCAACCTTAAGAATTAGAGAGATCAATAAAACTAAACAACACAAGCACAAGCGGTTGCATTTAATTTAGTCAAGAATTCTTCCTAAAATCTAATAATTTATGATGCAACAAATTATTAAATCTTAGTTGCTTCACAAATTAGAGAGATCAAACAATTATGGATTTGAAATTTAACCTAGCAGTAGATTGCAACAAATAATAAACTAGTAGGCCTTCTAGTAATTAAACAAGACAATCATGAAAATAGGCACAGAAGAGCATCCGATACTCAAAGCATAAATTGAACAATAAAAACAAATTAGATCTCAAAGTTTTATTAATTTTGAGGCTTCCATTTCTTTCGACCAATTATAAAAGTTTAGCCACGCGAGGCCATGATGAAAACTCGAAGGAGGAGTTAGAGAAGAGGAGAGAGAGAGAGAGACGTGTGAGAAGAGGAGGTATGTGAAATATGATGATTTCTCCCCCTTTTAAATTTTCATTCCCCCTATTAGAAGCCAAAAAAATCTCCTAAAAATATTCTAAATGCTATCCTAAAATAACATTATCCAAATATAACTAACTAAGGAAAATATTAAAAATAAAAAATAAAGTCCTAAAAAATTTATAGCTGAAATTTTTCGTGCACTAGATATGGAAACTTCCAAAAATAAACCGCATCAGATCCGCATAATATAATTGCAAACTAAGAAATGTTCCAAAACGTCAGCAGTGCAGGTGCAACAACTTCAAACCCGATTTCAACCTTGATGTAGCCATTATATCTCAAAACTCAAAACATGAAAGTTGCAAAGCTTTTTTTTTTTGTGGCGTTCCATAGCACCTTTAATCATCTCAATCGAAAGTTGGATGAGAGAGTTATGCCTAGATTACGAAGCGAGTCAAAACTGTCCAAAATCGCCCAATTAGCTTCGTTTTGCCCTTAACGCCTCCATTTGCATCCTAAATCAAAATATAAGAATAATGAGTTCATTTAAGCACCAAATAAGTATAAAAGACTAAACATTAAGGGAGAAAAATATGAAATTTTGAATTTTTATCATTAGACTGATGAGAAGACAAAGTAGTTTGGTTGGTAAGTTTGAACTCACTCTGAATCCTTACCTTATCAAACTGTACCTCTCCTTGCTAGAGCTCATCCTAGTAAGCCCCTTGATGGCTCCACCTTCGACCCTCCATACCAACCTAACAGCCCCAAAGGTATTAAAGGAATGCTAGAGCTCATCCTAGTAAGCCCCTTGATGGCTCCACCTTCGACCCTCCATACCAACCTAACAGCCCCAAAGTATTAAAGGAAACAAAGAGACACATAGTTACCAAAAAATATAGTGGTGGCAAGGAAAGTTAACGATCGATAATGGCACTCCAAGAAGCTAAAAGAGAGATCGAAAATAGGAAGTGGAAAATGAAATAATGAAAGGAATCGATCATAGGGAAACATGGCCCCTCTATTGGTGGGAAGATTTGGGGCCAAAACTTAGGTAATGGTGAGAGGACATGTGTCCCTCGTGTAAAAGCACCAAAACTTCCATATTGAGAACTTAAAATATATCCTATCAAAAGTGGTGTGAAGAGGGAAATCTCAATCCAAGGTAGACTATGTAAAGAAACAACACCAAGATCTACTTTGAAGAAACGATTAAAGAGATAATACAAAGTTTTATTACAACAATCGGATTACAATAATCTGTCTAACCATGCACTCACTAGATGAGTTTCAATGGCGAAAGGACAACAAATAGAAAAATAGAAAAGGACACAACTTGCAGTTGAGATGTGTGCTTTGTTCTGGTGGGGAGGGGGTCTTATTTATAGCCTTTGGTTTGTGGATGAAACATATAGGCGGCTCACCTACCATGGTAGGTGGTGGCAGCTCACCTACTATGGTAGGTGACGGTGGCTCACCTACCATGGCCACAATTCACATTAGTGGTCGTCATTCACCAATCGCGGCTACCGTTCACACTAGTAGTCATCGCTTACCTACCGTGCCCACTATTCACACTAGATAGGTCATGCTGTCTCGGGGGTGTTGCCCCCCATAACCCCCACTGGTGGCGCTGCCCCCAGACCCCTATTTCTTAGAAGGGAACATCTTCTATCTTCATAGTACCATTGCGGTATACCACTTTGACCTCATCTGAGTCATACGTCAAATAAGTGTGCCAATCAACTCATAGGAGGTGGGCATTGCACACATATATACCAATAGACTAAGCATGGTCAAAGATTGGTGGCACCTTGATTAAAAGGAACATGCAAGAAAATTTGCTCATTTTCCAACAACTTAGTTCAAGTTACCAAGCTATGGAAGAGCAAGCATCTGTTAAGGCTAAAACCAATCTAGGACCAAGGTGCTCACCTTGAGAAATAACCTCCGTATATGGGCCCTACAATCAAGGTGCTCACTTTAAGCAATGATCATATGGGCCCTATGACCGAGGTGCTCACCTTAAACAATGACCTCCATATGGGTCCTACCATCAAGGGGTTCACCTTAACCAATGACCATCACATGGGCCCCATAACCGAGGTACTCACCTTGGGCAATAACCTCCACATTGGCCTTATAATTGAGGTGCATCTGCTTGATGCTTTAACAACCTCCACGTAGGTCCTATAACCAAGGGGCACCTTCTTGGTGCCTTAACTACCTCCATATGGGACCCACGACTAAGGTGCACCTCCTTGGTGCCTTAACTACTTCCATGTGGACCTTAGGACCAACATGCACCTCCTTGGTGCCTTAACTTCCACAACGTAGGCCCCACAACCAAAGTTTGGTGCCTTAACTATCTCCACGTGGAGCCCACGACAAAGGTGCGCCTCCTTGGTGCCTCAACTACCTCCACATGGGCCCTGCGATGAAGGTGCACCTCCTTGTTGCCTTAACTACCTCCACATGGGCCCCACGATGAAGGTGCACCTCCTTGTTGCCTTAACTACCCCCATATGGGCCCCACAATTGAAGGACTCTAGACTCTCAATAAATATCCCATAAAAAGAATAGGTAAATTAACTTAGAAAAGGGGTATTCATTCTTTCCCAATTCTAATCCCTTAAGAGGCCATTGAGACCTCTTAAGTGCACCTTTGATTTTGCATAGCTAAAGTGAGAGGGATATTTCATCAACTTTGGACTCAATCGACCTTGAAGCGTGGACCTACTTCCAAGCATCAACATATATAAACAAATATATATACTAACAATTAAGGAAATAAATTAATAATTTATTTTCTAATACAAAAAAAAATATATTCAAAAGTTATCTTAATAATTTATTATTATAATTTATTTAGTTCTATTTTACTTACTTTTTTAAAGGTTTATAATGAATTAGTTATATTTTAATTTATTGTTTCATTTAAATTCTTAAAATATATTTTAATAGTTATAAATTTAATAAATGCCAAAAATTATTTTATTGAATAGATAAATAAAAGTATAATGATAACATGTTGGTATGTAGACATTTGATTCAAACTCAAGGGTCTCTTTTCCAATTTTGTCCTTATATAAAATGCAAATGACAAAAAAACTCATTATCCAAGTGATTAAAATTAAATAATAAATTTTATTTATAATTATTAATTGAATATATGACCAGAAAATATTACTTTTCGTTAAATTCCAATCTTTAACTCATGTAATTGCTTATTAATTTGATCAAATATTTATATTCTTAAGCATTGAGAAGGTTAAAATTGAAAAATAGAACATATTTAGATATTAGATATCAAACAGACAAAATAATTCACATTTTAGATTTAATGGTCGACTCAAATTCAATTTAAAACTGATTCACAAAATCAAATTTGAATTTAGTGTTCAAAACTTAATACCTATTCTTACGAAACAAAATTGAGTTATCTTTCTCTGAACTCAAATTTAACTCAATTTGGGTTTCATGGCCAAAAATTGGGGACCTATAATTTTTTATTAGGTTTTATCAATTTGATTTGTGATAATCATTCTAGAGATAATATTTTCTTTGAAGAATATTTATTACTATAGATAATTATTGCAATACATTAATTGTATGATGGGTACATAAAAATAAAATAGAATAGAATGAAATAAAATCAAATTTATAAATTCATTTAGTCATTCTCTCTATTCAAATTTTCTTGGTTTTGGTTGTTGATAATGATAAACTGAAAGCATCTCTCCCTCAAAAATTATCCTCTCTCATCCATTAGCCCTCACAAGTCTCACCACTTCCTTCATGGCCAAAAACTCCAACAAAGCTACAATTGAAAAATTCCACTTCTTTACACCATCCTCCTAACACAATTTCAAAAATGATCTATAAAAAAAAGACGCGAAAATGTATACATGAAATGCAAATAAATGAATAATACGGCTATAAGAATGTTTTGATTTTGATTTCTTATGTTATACTATTTGAGTTCGGGGACTAATGAACTTCTGGACCAATTTTTAAGCTACTCATTGATCTCTTAAGGTTTAACCTTAACATATCAATGCATTTTTAGGTCTTAAAATATATAAACTTAAACTTGAACTAGTAAGGGACCGTTTGGTATTATTGTCAAAAATTAGAGAAATGAAAACCGGAAATGAAAACTAAAAACCAGAAACAAAAACTAAAAGCTACAAACCAATAACCTATTTGGATAACATTTATAAAACTAATACAAATTGAAAACTTAATTAAAAAATGCTCATTTTCATCTTTACATCAAATAATATTATAAGAATATAATTAAAATAATAAAATTACAAGCATACACATTAAAAAATGACTATAATAAAAATAAAATGTATTATAATTATTTTACTTGATTGTTCTACTTTCAAATCTTACTTTACAATAAAATTTTATTAGATACTACAATTGAAAAATAGTGAAAGTATTTTGTAATTGACTTTATTATTATTTTTAAAAATTTATGTATATTTTTTTTTTATTATATTTAAATTCATATGAAAAGTTAATTATGGTTTTAATTTAAAAGTGTATAAAATGAATAATTTTATATAAAATTATTTTTAGATATTAAAATTTTTGGCAAAAAATAACTTAAAATTATAAAATCTAATTTTTCAGTTTTTTGACAAATAGCGAAAAATCAACCAAAGAAATTAAAAAAATAAAATAAAATTAACAACATAAACAAGTATGTTTTTACAATTAATGACATCAAATCAAAAGGCTCTGAATTATTGATATGAGTTTGATTTTCATTTAATTATTTCTTTGGCTGGAGAAGGTCAATTCTTGTAGGTTTTGACTGACCCATGAGTTTGATTTTCATTTATTTATTTATTTCTTTGCCTTGAGAAAGTCAATTTTTGTAGGTTAGGGGGAAGCTCCCACTTGGAGAGCTGTTTTGTTACAAGTGACGGGAAAATAAACTTTTTTTGGTAGAAAAATAAAAGAAAAAACCATCCATCAAGGACGAGGTTTGTATGAATAAATCATAAAAAAGAATTAACATATGCTCTGACATAGGAATTTATGCGTCTGTATGTGCATATATTTTACAAAATATGTTATTTTAATTTTTGAAAATTAGAGTATCCTAATGAAATGATTAGCAGTAATTTTAATTGAACAGGGTTAACGCATTCCACAATCCAGAAATAAACCAGAAGATTGCCAGTAATCAATCTTCCATCTTTATTGATGCACACTCACAACCACGCATTTCTTACACACATTGGGTATGAACAATGTCCCAAAATTATTATTTAAAAGAAAAAAAAAAAAAAAGAGGTATACAACAGATTACATATATATTAAATAATACATGCACACCCTTACCCTTGTTTGACTTCTTCCCCTCCATCTCCGACATTATTTAACTCCAAATTCTGGAAAAATAAACTGCGAAAAAGACGCGAGGCCCCGTAGGATAGATGCCTTCTGCCTGCCTGATGGTTTGCAATCTGAACTCCTCAGAAATGGAGCTCCAATCCAATCCAATCCCAATTCAGATCAAACCCCACTTTCTTTCTTTCTTTCTGTACTGACCCACTTCTCAAAAACAAGCTTCACGCACGCACGCACGCACGCTCGCTCTCCATCATCATCTTGTCCCCTCACCCCATAACCGCCATTGAAGACCCCGAATTCGGATTGTTAATGTTGGCCACAATCTGATACCCTTCTCCATCTCTATCTCCTTCCTCTTCTTCATCCTCCTCATCTTCATCGTCTCCGGTTTCCTCGTGATCCCCATCCGCATTCTCGCTTTCCCCGTCATCCTCCTCCGCCGCCGGCTCCCGCCCGTGCTCCTGTCCCGGACGACCCATCATCTGCATTAGCAGTTCTTCAGGCTTCAAGTGGTCATAAGCGGCCCCGGAATTTGCCAAACTATCACCCTTCTTACTCGTCTTCTTCTTGTAGAGAGCTTCAAGCTGGTGGAAGTAAGGACACGTTTTTGAATCTTCAGGCCTCTTCTTGTTGCTGTCTTTTACCCTCTTGAAGTATTTGTTAATGTTCTCCCACTTCTCTTTACATCTCTTCGAGCTCCGGTAGTGGCCTAGCTTTTTCATGCCCAGCGAAATATCCTCCCACAATGGCCCTTTGGGCCCATTTCCCTGATACTGCAAATCCAGATCTGTTCTAAGCCTAATCAAAGCTTCTACTTCAGCTTTAGGCCACCGAGACGATGTTGAACTACTTGTCTGATTTATATTGCTACACTTTTTATCGGTATTACCGCTTGAACTTTGATCGGGTCTTTCTACGACTGCGATCGGAGGCGGGTTCGCGGTCTCCGGCGCCGATTGCACCGGAGGACTGGCTTTTTCCGAGATCTTCTGCAGAAATGCGATGACGGCGGCGTCCTTAGCTGCGGCGATGGCGCGCTCATGGGCCAAAATCTCTTGATCTCGTTTGATTCTGGCGAGCTCCTGCATCTTCCAAGTTTCTTCTCTCGCAACTCGATCGTTTTCGCACTTCTCCATAGCCTCGATGAACTGCTTCTGCAAATTCTCCTGTTTCTTAATCACCTCCCCCATCAGCCTCTCGAAAAAATGGGACAATTTTCGCTTTCGCTTGCGGGTGCCTTGGGCTTCTTTGCCCGATGACGAGGCAGTGGAAGTGGAGGCAGTGGAGGCGAATCCCGCGGTTGGGTTTTCGGAAGAACAAGGCATGGACTCTTGGTAAGCATTTATGGGCTCCACCATCATGGCCGCCGGAGTTTCCGTGGAGGGAGGAGTTTGAATCTTTTCCGGCGACCGGGGTGGATGTGGAACAGCAGGCTGTTGGTCCAGAGCTTCTAATTGCTCGAAAAACCGGTAGGTCTTTCCGTTGGGTCGACCGGATCGGCCATCTCTGGTTCTCCTGTGGTATTTGTGTATGTTCTCAAATTTCTCCTTGCATTTTTTTGCGGTCCGGTGAAACCCACGTTCAGCTAGTTTCCTGGTGACAACAGTACCAAAGACTGTTTTTTTTCAAATTTACTCTAAATTATAATTGCTGCGGAGAGAGACGAAATATGGGATGATAAGAAAAGCGAGTTTAAAGGGGAAGGAGGAGGAGGAACTGAAGATATAATTAAATTCAAATCATACCTAGAATTACACAGGAAATTAAGCAAAAGAAAACACTCGAGAGCAGATAAAAATACCAATTGACTGATTGAAACCTCACAGCTTGCGCTAATCGGGATATGAAGAAACAGAAAAATCACGTGTTAACATATGAATTGAAACTAAAATGGAAGTGAATTCTCGGAGAAATTCATAGTAATGAGTTTTTTTGGGTAATATTGCAAGCAAAAGAAAGAAACGGGTACTTAGGACAGGAACAAATTCATCAAATCCAACACCAAAATTCTGCAGATTTTTTAGGTAAATAAGAAAATTTAATAAAAAATATAGCTATATGTAAGCGTTTTCCTGCTGCTGAACTCTCTCTCTCTCTCTCACTCTCTAAAAAATCTGTGCAATTGAATTAAGTTACCTAGAAACCTCTTCCCATAGTGGAGCTTTGAGGCTTGAGTCTCTAAACGCGACGTCCATATCAGACCTAATCTTCAACAAAGCCAAGGTCTCTTCACGAGGCCACCGGTTACCGGCAAAATAGCGTTCACCCTCTACCCCTCTCCCTCTCTCTTCTTCTCCGAACTCGCCGGAGACCGAGCCACCACCGACCCCTTCGTCTACCACCACCACCACCTTCTCCTCGTTCCGCCGCGCCACGGTTGCCGCTCCTGAACTTTCTAGCGGAGCAGAAGTCGCCAGCATCATTACCCCGGAAAATTACAGCCGGAAATCCAAGGAAAAGAGAAGGTGAATTCTATGGGTTTGCGCAGAGGGGCTAAGCCTAAGGGTAAAAATTTTCTTGGGGTTTTTCAGAGTTAGCTCAGCCTCTCAATTCTTTCTACCATTTGCTTTGTGGGTAATTAGGGTTTCTTATCTTTAGCTTGAAATATAATATAGATAGGGATCCCGATCAGGTGGGCTCGGCAATTAACTCTCCTCCCACGTGGCATGAGACCATTGGATAAGCGAAAAGTCATTTTCTCTATTGTTTAACTTCAGATTTTTGGGCCAGTCAACTCATGACATTGGTCAAGGCATGCGGGCTTGAAATGTACTGAAAAAGTGATAAGTTAGTAATACTGGGAGAAACGACGGGTAAAAATGGAAGGGAAAAAGTTTTAGCGAAGGAGAATGGTGATAAGGGCAACAGGTGGAGATTGGTGACGATGGGGATCAACCAGTTGGTTTTTTGGTGTGAAGTGTACAGCTAAGCGTAGTTAGAAGGCGGCCCACGCTGCCCGCCTTTGCCTTATACAATAGGCTTTGGCTGCATTCACACATGAAATTACTAATTTACCCTTCTGATATTCCGGCTGTCCAATTATTATTTTTGGGTCAATTATTGAGTCCAAAAATTACGAAAAATAGAAATTACGTAGATATTTTATGGGCTCCCTCTTTCTCTCTCTGCTTTTAAAAATACTTTATGAACTTTTATAAGAAAATACAAAGCCACTAGAGAGGGAAGAAGAGATTAGATTACATGAAGGCCGGTGAAAGACAGCATCGAAGAAAAGAAATGTTCATAATTGTAGAATCTTTTGTTCCTTTCCTAGAAATGAAAGGAAATGCTTTTTTTTTTTTATTAATACTACTTTTCTTCTCTGTTTTTTTTTTTTTTTTTTTTTTTTTTATAAGAAAATTAAGCAATAATTTGGTACATTTTTTTTTTTTGTTTGTTTAAAACTGTTTTATTTTTATTGTGGCTGAGTGAAGAAATAAGTGACTGTGACACATTTATTTACGTTGTTATTTCTTATATTTTTTAAAAGTTTTACAAAATTCTTGGAGGACTCAAATATTAGTTTAGAAAAATGCAATAATTATGTAAAATAATATAATTAATTTTATATTTTGTTATTATTATTTCAAAATTTTCTTTTGCATTTAGAAAATAACATGCTTTTAATTATATTTTTTCTATTTTTAATTTTAAAAATATTAACCAAATAGGCTACCTCTTCAAATTCTTAATTTTATTTATTTTTGTTTTCATTTTTATCTTTTCAAACAATGATGCCAAAATAACCAGCATATATATATTATAATTCCACAGGCCCCATTTAATTGGTTGAAAAATATCGTAAAACTTTTCTTTGTAAATATTTTACAAGAATAAATAATTTTTTAAAATTTTTTTCTTTATGTGTGGCAATAAATATGAAAACAAGCAACCTAATAGAATGGACATAACAAATTATTCCATTAACTTTTTTTTCTAGGATAACATTTCGTAATTTTTTTGGAGAATAATTCATAAAAATATTTTAAAATAAATTATGCATACAAGTTCATTATCTTCCCACTATGATTCATGGCTTAATATTGTTTGTCCTGTTTGATCTTCTAGATCTAAACTATTATAAGATTCACTTGCCATTAAGATATCAAAAGGTATAACCCTAGGGAGTTTGGATTAGTCAACATCTTACGGTCTTACAAAGGCCTACCCATGGCCACACATTGCCAATCCGACGTAGTCCTACTAATCCTGGGGGAAGATCGTCTTCCTAATAACAACGTGACTCTAATGTTGACTTTTTAAGTCTGATTTTTGTTTTGATGTTGACAAACACAAGTGTCTTATATGTGTATTTAGTGCTTGAATAGGTCATAATTCAGGACACACATAAAGGACATGAAATGGATGCCAAGCTAGGAGTTAAAGCGCATAAAACTTGGCGTATTCCATAGAGTCTTCAGAGCAAAAGAAGAAGACATATTTGATTTGTATTTGTAATGCATTTAAGTTTTATTATTTTGGTCTGTAATAATGTATGCATCTGCTTGATATGTCTTGTTGGCCTATAGCCTGGCTTTCAAATCTCATTTTGATGATAACAAATGAAGGTTGATTTAACATGTGTTGTCAAAGTGATGATGTTTTAGGAATGCTTAAAGACAAAGTTCAAAAGAAAGAATAGCAATAAAAGTTCAAGATCACTAAGGACTAAAAAGTCACATTCATATTTAAAGTAACCCAAAAGAAACTCAAGCAACACCAAAATGAGTAAAGTATGTAAAGCTGACTCAAGGTCAGGTCAAAAGGGGATTCAAAGCAAAATACCATGGAAGACTTGAAGATTAGAATGTTTAAGACTTTAAAACAAATGATGTAAGTACTTCATATTGAAATATCACATGGAAATATTTTGAAACTCTTTTAGGGGTTATTGTGGCCTTAGAAACTTTATTTTAGAAATCCCGGAAAAAGTTTTATGAGTAATCAAAGCAAAAAAGTAAAGAGTTTTTGAAAACTAAACTGAAAAACCAAATTTTTAACTGTTGAGATGACTGAAGTTTAATCTCAGAAAACTGAAAAATTTCCTCAAACGACTAAAGATTAAGTTCAGTCTGCTAAAGAATTTCCTGATGAATTCTTGAAGAGGCAGTATAGCCTCAAACGACTGAACTGTGTCACCCCAATCGACTGACCCTATTTTCAGTAATATTTTCAGTATTTTAAAGAACTTTAGAAGATTGAACCCGATGCTTCAGTCAACTGAACACTGTTAACAACTATAATTTTTAAATGTTTTAAATTTCAAACTTAAGTTTCTTGTGCCCCTAATTTCATAAAAACTTGGGAAATACTCCAAGTAATTTTGGGCAACATGAAAATACCTTTATGAGTCTATAAATACATGCTTTATCAAATCAAACCATGCCAAGTAATTAAAAATTTTGCTCAAAAGCTGAAAGCTCTCTTGCTCTCTCAAAGATCTCTCTTGTTCACTCATGCAAATCTGAATTGCTAAAGAATTCTAAAGTATTGCACCATCCTTCTCTGAGTTCTAAACTTTTGAATCGTTGATTCTCATCTAGAGAAGAAATTTGGTGAAATCACTCTTGAGCTTCAATTCTATTTCCTTTGATATTTTATATTGAAGTATATAGTGCTTTCAATTGTACTAATCTGCTCATTTGAGAGTATCATTGTACACTAGATTGTCTATTATCTTTCTTGTAGTTGTTGACGATTCAAGGATTGTTTGGACCAAGCGTGGGGTATCGTTTTAAGAGGGGGCTCTACCCTTAAAGAGTGGTTTGTAAAGGTTTTCTCCGCCCGAAAAGGAGTGTTATAGTGGAACCTTAGGTGGTATTGGCCTAAGGCGAGGACGTAGGCCGTGGATAAGCCGAATCTCATAAAAATCTCGATCTCACTCTTACCCTTCTCTTTACTTTCAACATATATATATTGTGTGGTGTGTATGTAAAGTGCAGGTTATTGAAAATAAAAAATCGAGATTAAGAAGACTCTTAACTTAAGAAAGTACGTTTGATTAAACTTTTGCCGAAACTCAAAAGGGAGTACGTTGTTTAATTGTTTACGAAAATCTTAGTTAAGAGAGGACAAGCAAATTTCATTCATTGCAGGGCTTGAAACAAACACATATTCACAGGGCTACAAATGAACTTTATCTTGAGTTTTTGCTAAAACTGAAAAGTGATACATCTTATATCTTAATTAAGTATGTTGTGTTTGATTGGATTGTTTGGTTATTGTTTACTTGTGTTGAGATTAAGTGTCATTGTGGATTAATTAAACAAACTAAGTTTTTTTTGAGTGTTGCTAAAGGTTAAAGAATTCTTAAAGAGAATTAAAAGAAAATTTTAATAACCCATTTCACCCCCCTCCCTCTTGGGACTACACCTTGACTTTCATGTTTAAATGCTCAGATTCACCGTAGACAGATCTTAGGGCACCTAAAGTTTAACCAAAAACTCTTTTCATAAAAACGAAAATCAAACAAAGGTTTTGGAATAGCCTTAGGCTGGTTGACCGATGTTAGGTTTTTAGGCTTAATTCAAAAGCCTTGGTCGACTGAACCATTTAGTACAAATCAGCTTGGTCGACCAAACCAGCCCTGAGTCAAAAGTTTGACTATCTCGGTCAACCGAACCCTTAGCAGTATAAATGCCACGGTCGACTAAACCAGTTAGAAGTCAATAAATTGACTTCTCACAGTCAACCGTTCTAAAATGAACGTACCGTGCGTGGTCGACCGAAATAGAACGTGTTCGACACCCTAACTACTTGGTTGACCAAATGTATAGTTCAAAATAACCTTGGTCGACCGAACCTCAAAGATGGTCAACCGAACTTTGTCTTGGTCGATCGAACCTATGAAGGGTTCGAAATTGCCCTAAGACGGTCGAAAAATTTGTAGTTCAAAATTGACACGGTCGACTGAACTTAGTTATATGGTCGACTGAACCTTAAATATGGTTGATCGAACCTCTCGGGTTAGAAATTTTTTAAAGGGTTTTGTCATTAATTTTTTAATTAATTTTTTTTAAAATACCGAGCGTGTCCCCAAATGGTCATATGTTCAAGAAGTCTATATATACCCCTTCATTACTCCAAATTAGTAACTTTTATTAGCAAACTTTTTCTCTTAAATTTTTTACTTAATCAAAGTTCCCTAACATACTTTTTTATTTAAAAAATCATTTTGAGATTAAAATTTTTACTCTCCAACTCTCTTTGTTACATTTTTTGAAATATTTTTTTAAGGAGAGTATTTTATTTGGGCATTTTTTTTTGTATTCATTGCACAAATATCTTTGAGCTTAACTTTGAGATTCTCCAAATATTTTTCATTTGCAAAAATCTTTGTTGCAGAACATAATACTCATTTTTCATATATATTTTATTTGTGCAAAAACTATTTAAAAAGCAAACTCTAGGTTCTCCTACTTAGTACTGAAAATATTTTTTGGAGAAGTATTTTATTAGGGTTCAAATCTTTGATGCATTTTATCATATATGTTTTTCATCAAAAATTGGAATATTTGTTTTACACCCTTTCTCTACTGAACATAAATCATATCATATTAGAGTGTACATTTTATGAGCTTAAACATGTACATCTTTGTTTGTATTTTCAGAAGCATTATTATGTACAAAAATGTTTTTTATGTATCGATGGGGTTCAACCCTAAATTGAACTGGGGAGTCTCAGCCCCGTAAGTGAGATCGGTTGGGTTCGGTCTGAAAATTGAATTAGGGAGTCTCAGCCCCGTAAGTGAGACAAATTGGGTTCAACCTTATAATTGAGCTGGGGTTTTCCTCACCCCATAAGGGGAGGATGTAAACAACTTCTACTTCGTCTGTTTAAGTGAGCATGGATAGTGGAATCCTTGGGGGGGTATGCCCAAGGCGAGGATGTAGGCTGGTTTGGCTAAACCTCGATAACAAATATCGTGTATTGTTCTCTCTCTTCATCTCATTTAATTACTATACTTTAAATTTCCATATGCGTATGCTCTTTTTTTTTCATAGTTCTAATTATTTGCATGCACACTTTTATTTAAATGAAATATGCTTCACGTGTATGTTTGAACATATGACTTTATCATTTTTCATATACACTATTATACTGAATGAGATATGATTTGTGGTAAATCGGCGAAATGCTTAAATTGGCCAAAATATTTTTAAAACCCAATTCATCCCCTCCCCCCTCTTGGGATCACACCAATTCCAATATCAAATACTAATTGAAACCCAAGGCATACATCATAGGATATGCAATATAGAACTATGATTTAACGAGACAACAATAAAGACAATAAGCACAATAATATATGTATAATCAAAACAATATATGATAGACAAAATATAATAATGATGACAATGAATTGGTCTTACTTTAATTCTTCACTATAATCAAACTAGAACAAGCTTGATGACTAATCTTGATATCTTCACAAGATTACAATGATGATCAAAGTAAAATAAAAACAATTATAATGAGAGGGGGAAAGACATAAAGGAGGAATTTGAGACATTTGTAAGGAGTATTGAGGTCTTTCAATTCAATCTACATTCAAGGGACTATTTTCGCTCAATTTATAAACAATATCTCTTTTTTTTTTCAAACCATCACAATTGTTCTTCAGACCTTTTCTTTTGTTGATCTCAATCGTTCTTTTTCGTCCTTACTTTTTTCCTTCTCAAACATCTTTGCTTTACTTTTATGCCTTCATCAGGTATCTTTATAGGCTAACAAGTTATCGTCTTGTTTCAACAATATTATTCTTCATAGAGACCCAAAGAATTATGGTTTGTAAATAATAAAAGAAAGTGGAAAAAGGAAATTATAAAAGGGGGTCACAACAGGTCCTTGTCGACAAAAGTGAAGCGTTCGTCAATGAAGTGGCTTATAGGGATCATCAACGAGGACACGTGTCTCGTCGATGAGAAGATACTGAGAGGTTATTTTCAGTTCTGAATTTTGTCAACGAGGAATAGGTGTTCATGGATGAATTTCCTTTGTGGCCTCGTCGATGAAGTGATGTGGCTCATCAACGAGTGTAGGTGTATAAATAGCCTAAACTCGAATTTTTCATCATAAATCATGCGAAGAACACACAATCTCTCTCCTGTTCATCCATTTCCCCTTCTCTCTAAGATTTGGGGCCGGATTCTTGTTGGTTCGACGATCCGAGGCCACCACGACACTCTTGGGAAAGTTCTCTTCAAGTCTGCTGAAGTGGATCGTTGGTAGGATTAACTTGGATTTCATCCCAAATTCAAGGTAAAGCTTTTTATTCAATATTTGGCTTTCCTACAATTGGAATAAATGTAGTACTTGAAGAAATACTGAAATTTTGTTCAAGGTGTTGAACGGGGAACCCTACGGGTGCAGGACTAGTTATTTTAGGGGCTTTCCAGAAATCGAGTAAGGGGATAAACTAAATCAGGATTTCATGAAAATGTACTTATCATTTTATAATAATTAATTTCAGATAAATATGTATATTGTAGAATTATGTTGGAAATAATGCGATTGATCAGAAATATGGTTAATACCTATTTTGTGTGGCATGAGTAAATTTTATTATGAAATATTATGTTTACAAAATAAGTATGTTTTTACTGCTTCCACTAAAATGTTAAATGATATGTCGGCATACGGGCCGAGGTTTTTATACAAAATACCAACATATGAGCCAAAGGTTTTATGATATGCAATATCGGCGTACGGGCCATGATTTATAAAATACAAAATATCGGCATAAGGGCCGTAAATTTTATATGATATGTTATGCAAATATGTATTAAAATATTAACATGATAGATATGATTATGTAATAGTCATGTATCATTATTTGGAAATATGTTATATGTTATTAGAACCTGGTTGGCTTGGTTTAGACTTTCACGAAGCACGGTACCGTAGCTATATAATCACGATCATGATTATGTTAGTGTTATTGCTTGTTGTATGGGGCAATGGGAGATTGGCAGTCGATGTGGTTTATTGTAGCGTAGGCGTCCCTCTAGTGTCTGAACCAGGAAGGGCAGAACCATCATACTTACAGACTTTTATTTGACTTAGCAGTGGTCAACCAGCCATTGTCGAGTCCCACCTTCAAGCCGCACAACCCCGTCATGTGGGGGTAAGACATGACATCAGCCAGTTAACCTTCTAGAATATTTTCTATGTATTGTTATATGAGATGATTTACGTGTACAGAAATTCAGTATGTTCTACCATGATATGATAATATATGTTTTCTTATATATGACACAGACAATTTTATCAATTATGTTTATATACTGTTATATGTATAACACGAAATTACTTATGTTGCCACGCACTAGTATTAGTTTATTTCCCTTACTGAGAGGTGTCTCATCCCAAAATATAGAAACATTTTAGGAGCCCCAGATAGGAGAGCGGATAAGGCTCCGTAGTGCTAGAGTTTGATAGTCCTACCCTACTTGAAGGGTAAGTCATTTTGCTAGGGTCGGACGGATTGTTGGGGTGGCGACCCTAGGACTCTTTTCAGATATTTTGGGATGTGTGTATTCCTATGAGGAATGTAATAAACTCTGGTATTTTGTTGAATGGTAATTTGATATGTATATGATTTCACGTTTCCTGCTGCTTAGGTATTGGTATTGTATTTCTGATTTTCCCCTGGTACCCCTGGGTCCATGTGGATTATGGTTTATCAGGATAATTATGATTTGACAAGACTTTTATATGGATATTATTATTATGGAAAAAAAATTATGATAAAATAAGCAGGTCGTTATAGTTTGGTATCAAAGCCTAGGTTGCTAGGTTCTATAGACTTTAAAATGCAGCGGAAACAATACCAGAGTATAGGAAAAGGATTTAAGGTTTTATTCTATAGTCTAGAGGCAGGACTTCCATGGTAGTTTCTGTATTTTTCCTAAGGTGACGATTTCAAGAAAATCATAGTAAACTATTGTCGGGTTGTGTTCCTAGAATGTAGGACTAGATCTAAAAATAAAATGAGGATGTTAAGATAGGGGACTATGTTAGGCGAGTAAATTATAAGAATAGGGTCTCTAAATCACGTTTATTGTTTTTTTGGATAGACCCTGGAGAAGGTAGTACTTATGCGAGTAGAAGAGATGCTGCAGGGCTCTCGAGTGCATGAGAAACTAATTCTGATGCGGTACTATGCAGTGTGGCTCAATAGGTTATGACTGAGATTGCTAGGAGCTCCAGAGAGTAGGGAGGCCCGTCTATAGGCCATGGGTGCATGATAGATAAATTTACCAAGATGAATCCCTTGGCGTTTTTAGGACGAGTTGATCCTATAGCCACTGAGAACTGGATGCAGGAGATCGAGAAAGTCTTGGCTGTATTATAGTGTACGGAGGAAAATAGGGTCCTCTTCGCCACCTATAAACTGGAAGAGGAGGCCGAGAGGTGGTGGATTGCTGTGAGACTTATGGAACAGCAGAGGACGATGTCGATAGCTATAATATAGGACCAATTTAAAGAATTATTCTTTGATAGATATTTCCCAGCCACTGTCAAGAAAGCTAAAGTGGAAGAGTTCCTGAACCTAAAGCAAGGATAGCAGTCGGTCCAGCAGCATGCGGTGTGGTTTATAAAGCTTTCCCGCTTCACTCCATATATTGTTCCTAATGAAGTAAAAAAGGCGAGACAGTTTGAAAGAGGATTGAGGCGAGGCATATACAAGTAGGTGGTAGTGCTAAAGATACAGGACTTTGCTGAGTTAGTTGACAAAGCATCCTTGGTTGAGGTTAGCAAGCGTATGGATGCAGAGGAGCAGGTACAAAAGAAGAGATCTGTGGCTTCAAGTTTCGAGTAGGGATCTAGGCAGGGTTAATGGAGGAGAGGAAATTATAGCAGAGGATAGAGGCAAGAGACTGGAGGTTGTGAAGTTCAGGCGGTGCAGAATTTTATTATTTGTCATAATTGTGGGAAGAGACACTGGGGATAGTGTCGAGTGGGGAGAGCAGTCTACTATCGCTACGGTAGATAGGGACATTTGGTGCGATATTGTCCTACACCACCAAATATTGCTCCTACTCCTAGACCATACCGGGGAGGCTACTAGACGCCACGTGGAGGCCAACAAAGGAATATGGCTTCAACTAGAGTTTTTTTCTTAGACGTCAGGTGATGTTGAGACAGCTGACGACATGGTGACAGGTATGGTTAGCATATTTTTCTTTAAAGTTATTGTATTATTTGATTCAGGGGCCACACATTCATTTGTGTCTATGAGATGTATTAAATTGCGTGGGGTAGAAACACAGTTGTTAGACACCGAACTATTAGTCACTACACCAACAAGGTCTGTAGTAAGGTGTAGTAAAGTGCTCCGAGGCTGTCTAATTGATATTCAGGAGAGAATTTTTCTAGATGATTTAATAGTATTATACATGCATGGGTTCGATGAAATTTTTGGTATGGATTGGTTGGCAACCAATTACGCCTGCATAGACTGTCGTTTGAAAGACGTAATATTCAGACCTCCGAGAAAACTAGAATTTAGGTTTATAGGGTCACGAGTGCAATCCCCGCCTCAGTTAGTTTCAGTTATTTAGGTGAAGAGACTGCTCCTGAGTAGTTGTTAGGGATTCGTGGCCTTTGTGAAGGAAATGTCAGGGAATGAATTAAAGCCCACAAGTATGTTAGTAGTAAAGGATTTTACAGATGTTTTTCTAGATGAGTTACTGGGCTTGCCACCTGATCAGGAGGTAGATTTTTCTATTGATCTGCTCCCATATATAGCGCTGATCTTTAAAGCACCTTACCGAATGGCGCCAGCAGAATTGGTAGAATTAAAGAATTAGTTGCAAGATTTGCTTGATAAGGGATTTATATAACCTAGTGTATCTCCATGGGGAGCTCCAGTGTTATCTGTGAAGAATTAAACGGGTCCATGAGGATCTGTATAGATTATAGGGAAATTAATAAGGTGACAATCAAGAACAAGTATCCTCTACCCCATATAGATGATTTATTTAACCAACTCCAGGGTACACGGGTGTATTCTAAGGTTAACCTCAGATCAGGCTATCATTAGGTGAAAGTGAAAGCAGAAGACGTCTCAAAAATAGCTTTCAAGACCAGATATGGGCATTATGAATTCCTCGTTATGCCGTTTGGTTTGACGAGTGCTTCTGCAATATTCATGGATTTGATGAATAGGATATTCCACCAATATTTAGATCAGTTTGTTGTTGTTTTTATTGATGATGTATTAGTCTATTTAAGGATTTATGAGGAGCATGAGACGCATTTGAGACAAGTTTTGTAGACGCTCATGGAAAAGAAGTTATACGCTAAGTTCAGCAAATGTGAATTTTGGCTCGAGAAGGTTGTGTTTTTGGGGCATGTCATCTTAGGGGATGGAATTTTTGTGGATCCTAGTAAAATTGATGTGGTAGTGAATTGGGCTAGACTGAGGAACGTCCAAGATATCAGGAGTTTCTTGGGGCTAACTAGGTATTACAGTCATTTTATTGAGGAATTCTCAACGTCATCAAGACCTCTAACATGACTGACTAGGAAGAATACCATATTTGAATGTGACGACAGCAGTGAATAGAGCTTTCAGGAATTGAAGCAAAGTCTTATCACAGCACTAGTGTTGATCATTCCGTCAGGGGGTGAGGGTATGTTATCTACAGTGATGCGTCCTTGAAGGGACTAGGCTGTGTATTGATGCAGCATGGTAGGGTGGTAGCATATGCTTCCAGGTAGTTGAAAGAGTATGAAAAGAACTACCCTACCCATGATCTTGAATTAGCTACAATAGTACATGCACTAAAGATTTGGAGGCATTACCTGTATGGTGAGCGATGCGAAATCTTTTCCAACCATAAGAGTTGAAAGTACTTTCTAACTCAGAAGGAAATGAACATAAGGTAGAGAAGGTGGTTGGAGCTAATTAAAGATTTTGATTGTACTATCAGTTATCACCTAGGAAAAGCAAACGTGGTAGCTGATGCATTGAGTAGGAAGTCTGTGGTACCAACGCTGGAAACTATGGAGATTTAGTATCCGATAATGATGGATTTGGAGAGACTTGGCACAGAGTTGGTCGAGAGTGGTCCTCATGTATGTATTTTCAGTTTAGTGTTGCAACCTGCTCTACAGGAAAGTATTAAAGTTGCTCAGCAAGAGGATTCGAAGTTAGTAGAGATAATGGTTAGAATTCAGAATGGTTAAGGAGAGGAATTTTGTATTATAGATGACGGGGTTTTGCGGTTCCGTTCTAGATTATGTGTTATTGCTGATGCTAATATCAGAAAGACCATCTTAGAAAAAGCTCATAGATCTTTATATACAGTTCATCCCAACAACATGAAAATGTATATGGATCTGCAAGAGTTTTACTGGTGGAGTGGTATGAAGAAAGGGATTGCTGAATATGTATCACAGTGTTTGACGTGCCAGTAGGTAAAAGCTGAGCACCAGAGGTCGATAGGCCAGTTGCAGCCACTTTTTATCTCAGAGTGGAAATAGGATCATATATGTATGGATTTTGTTTCAGGGCTGCCGTCAGCATTGCATGGCCAGAATGCAATCTGGGTGATTGTAGATAGTTTGACTAAGACTGCCCATTTTTTTTTCCATTAAGATCAGCTACTCCATTAACAGATTGGTAGAGATTATATACATGAGATAGTCCGTTCTCACGGTGTGCTTGTGTCTATAGTGTTAGATCAGGACTCGCGTTTCATGTCACGATTTTGGAGAAGCTTGCAGAAAGCTCTAGTGTCTCAGTTATCTTTTAGCACGACATTCCATCCTCGATCAGATGGGCAGACTGAGAGGACAATTCATATATTAGATATGCTCTAAGCGTGCATGTTGAACTTTGAGGGCAGTTGGACCTAGTTTATGTCGCTGGTGGAGTTTGCGTATAATAACAGTTATCAGACCAGCATTGGCATGACATCGTTTGAAGTACTTTACGGTAGGAGATGTCGTTCTCTTTTATATTGGGATGAGATGGGTGAGCAGTGAGTTGTGAGACCAGAATTAGTGCAACAAGCGAATGATAAGATTCAGCTCATCAGAGGTAGAATCAGTGCAGCTCAAAGCCGACAGAAAAGCTACACCGATAACTATTGCAGAAATTGGAATTTGATATTGGTGATCATGTGTTTTTGAAAATAGCTCCGTTAAAAGGGGTTATGAGATTTGAGAAGAAAGGTAAACTTAGCCCTAGGTTCACTAGCTCGTTCGAGATTCTAGAGAAAGTGGGACCGGTTGCCTACAAGCCAGCTTTACCACCTATGTTGTTTGGAATATACAACGTATTCCACGTTTCCATATTGAGGAAATACGTCTCAGACCTTTCTCATGTGATTAGTTATGGTGAATTAGAGTTCAATGATTCACTAGTTTGTAAGGAGGTACCAGTACAGATTTTGGATAGAAAAGAGCAGGAATTACATAATAAGAAGATTCCTCTAGTGAAATTTCTGTCGAAAAATCATGTAATAGAAGAAGCATCTTGGGAGCTCGAGGAATAGATAAGGCATAAATATCCACATTTATTTAGTGGAGCTCGGTTGTAATAAAAAAAAAAAGTGGAAGTAATTATGTAATGTTCTTTTGCAGGTTAGTCTGTATATGTAATAGTTTAGTTAGTAAGTAGTCTTTTGGATTTGGGAGAATTTTTTATTTTGTATATGTAATCTCCAAGAACTCTGAATGTAACCATGGTATTCCTCTGCCATAAGTGAGGGTAAGTAATAAAATAAGTAAACTGCTTTCTTTAGGGGATGATGAATTATGTGGATAACAAATTTCAAGGAAGAAATTTTTATAAGGAGGGGAGAATATAGAGACCCGAAGAATTATGGTATTTAAATAATAAAAGAAAGTGGAAAAAATAAATTATAAAAGGAGGTCACAACAGGTCTTTGCTGACAAACATGAAGCATTTGTCGATGAAGTGGCTTATAGGGATCGTCGACAGGGAGACGTGTCTTGTCGACGAGAAGATACCGAGAGGCTATTTTCAGTTCTGAATTTCATCGACGAGGAATAGGTGTTCGTCAATGAATTTCCTTCGCGGGCTCATCGACGAAGTGACGTGGCTCCTCGACGAGTGCAAGTGTATAAATAGCCTAAACTTGAATTTTTCATTAGAAATGACGCGAAGAACACACACTCTCTCTTCTGTTCATCCCTTTCCCATTCTCTCTAAGATTCAGGGATGGATTCTTGTCGGTTCGACAATGCGAGGCCACCATGACACTCCTGGGAAAGTTCTCTTCAAGTCTGCTAGAGTGGATCGTTGGTAGGATTAACTTGGACTTCATCCTAAATTCAAGGTAAAACTTTTTATTCAATATTTTCCTTTCTTACAATTGTAAGAAATGTAGTACTCAAAGAAATACTGAAATTTTGTTCAAGGTGTTGAACGGGGAACCCTGCGGATGCAGGACTGGTTATTTTAGGGGTTTTCCAGAAATCAGGTAAAGGGATAAACTAAGTTAGGATTTCATGAAAATGTACTTATCATTTTACAGCAATTAATTTCAGATAAATATGTATATTATAGAATTATGTTGGAAATAATGTGGTTGATCTGAAATATGGTTAATACCTATTTTATGTGGCATGAGTAAAATTTACCATGGAATATTATGTTTACAAAATAAGTATGTTTTTACTGCTTCCACGAAAAATGTTAAAGGATACGAGGATTTTATATGATATGTCAGCGTACGGGCCGAGATTTTTATATGATATGTCGGCGTACGGGCTGAGAGTTTTATACAAAATACTAGCGTACGGGCCGAAGGTTTTATGATATGCAATACTGGTGTATGGGTCATGATTTATAAAATACAAAATATCTGCGTAAAGACCGTAAATTTTATATGATATATTATGCAAAGATGTATGAAAATATTAACATGACAGATATGATTATGTAATAGTCATGTATCATTATTTGGAAATATGTTATATGTTATCAGAACCTGGTTAGCTTGGTTTAGGCTTTCATGAAGCACGGTATCGTAACTATATGATCACGTTCAAGATTATGTTAGTGTTACCGCTTGCCGTACGGGGCAGTGGGAGATTGGCAGTCGATGTGGTTTATTGTAGCACAGGCGTCCCTCTGGTGTCCGAACTAGGAAGGGTAGACCCATCATATTTACAAACTTTTATTTGACTCAGCAGTGGTCGGCCAACCATTGTCGGGTCCCGCCTTCGAGCCGCACAACCCAGTCATGAGGGGGTAAGACATGACATCAACTAGCTAACCTTCTAGGATGTTTTCTATGTATTGTTATATGAGATGATTTACGTGTGCAAAAATTCAGTATGTTCTACCATGATATGATAATATATGTTTTCTCAGATATGATACAGACAGTTTTATCAATTATGTTTATATACAGTTATATGTATAACATGAAATTACTCATGTTGCCACACATTGGTATTAGTTTATTTCCCTTACTGAGAGGTGTCTCACCCCAAACTATATAAACATTTTAGGAGCCCTGGATAGGAGAGCGGATAAGGCTCCGCAACGCTAGAGTTCAATAGTCCTACCCTACCTGAAGGGTAAGTCATTTTGCTAGGGTCGGACGGAATGTTGGGGTGGTGACCCTAGGACTCTTTTTAGATATTTTGGGATGTGTGTATTCATATGAGGGATGTAGTAAACTATGGTATTGTGTTAAATGGTAATTTCATATGTATATGATTTCACGTTTCCTACTATTTAGGTATTGGTATTGAATTTCCGGTTTTCCCCTAGTTCCCCTAGGTCTAGGTGGATTATGGTTTATCAGGTTAATTATGATTTGACAAGACTTTTATATGGATATTATTATTAGAAAAAAAATTATGATAAAATAAGCAGGTCATTACATTCTTGAAGGAAATTAATCCCATAGCAACCATCTTCACTGTCCTGAAGGTAGTTCAACTAAGAGGCATCGTCATCACTAGAACAGGTGGACATTGTCTCATTCAAGATCTGAATTATTTCTTTTTTGGATTTAGCAATAGATAATCTTGTCTGCATCTGGACTTTTTTCATTAGAAATTTTTTTTGATCTTGTGATTTGTTTAACTAGGGATTTTGCTCAAACCATTTTGCAATGGAAAATTTTGTTAAATTACTCAAATTCATATTGTTCAACCATTTTATCTTAATTTGTCTTCCAAAATATGAAATTTTGTGTTGTCCAATAATTTCATCTTGGATAGCATATTCCATCATTACGACTTAAGTTAAGCCAAAAGCTTTGTAAAATATGAACAATAATGGAAATTCTAACCAATGATCGGTGAGATTGATATTATCACTCCAAAACTTGTAGCTCTCTTAAAGCTATTGGGGAAAGAAGATCACAGATGGTCCAAACATATCCCACCATTCATGAAACCAAGGGGTCTTCAATTGTCATTCTTTTATCAAAATATATGAACCATGAAAAGGAGTGCCCCTTATTTTTTTGATGCGTGTTCTTTGTCCAGGCATCCCTATAGTCCTAATAATTAAACTCGGTTAGGGAGAATGGTCGAGAAAACTTCTTTGTCATATTGGAGTTGCTTCCCCATTGCTTTAGAGACAAAATATGATTATTTTTCATTTTTATAAATGCTAATTTTTTCAGATTATGTTTTCCAAGGACTTCAAATATCTCAGCTAATTCGATATCGACTAAGATGAATTCATAAAAATTTTGTCCTTTTTTAACATTTTCAGGAGTCTGATGAAATTCCTTGTTAATAAATTTGTTTGCAATTCTTCTAAGGTTAAGATATTTCGGGATGAGATACTCTGGTTTGAGAGGAAAGAATCTATCAAACTATGGTTTTATTACATAAGTAGAATGGGCACAATTGGAAGTTAGGACACAAGAGGCGAATTTGGTTGTTGTGTCTTTTGTAGGCGGTTCTAAAGCTTTGTCTTTGTAAGAGCTTAACTTGGTATGAAGAAGGGGAAAAGATTGTCTTGATTGTTCCAAAATTGAATACTTATTTGTCAAAGGATTAGCTAGTCTTGAAGGAGATGCAAAAGACATAAAGGAGAAGGTTGATCCTAGGGGATGAGATACTCTAATTCGAGAGGAAAGAATCTATCAAACTATGGTTTTATTACATAAGGAGAATGGTCATGATTGGAAGTTAGGACACAAGAGGCGAATTAGGTTGTTGTGTCTTTTGTAGGTGGTTCTAAAGCTTTGTCTTTGTAAGTGCTTAAATTGGTATGAAGAGGGGGAAAAGATTGTCTTGATTGTTCTAAAACTGATTATTTATTTGTCAAAGGAATAGTTGGTCTTGAAGGAGATGTAGAAGACATAAAGGAGAAGGTTGGTCCTTGGGGCAGCCTTTTGCGACTACATTGGTCATGGTTCGGCCAATTTAAAAGAATAATTTGTCATAATATTTGTGCCCTGTAGACTTGTCAAGACATATTTGTCTTTTGAATTCGCTTTTAGTTTTGGTCTTTCTATCATGTTTTCCTCTACAAAAATTCATGAGTTAGAAAATCAGACAAAGAATTTATCTCACCTATTTTCAATATCAAATTCAAAAAAAGATGTTAAAGCTTGTCATAAATATATGTTTTGAAGCTAAATTTTTTTTATATCCTTGGTTAAGACATATTTGGCCGATTTACAATATACTCTTAATATGATTTTTTTTGTTTAATAAGTCATCTTGAAATTTTGTAATGCATTAAACTATTTCCTATGTTTCCTTTTTGACTATGGAATATTTCTTCTAAGTTTCATTCCGTACTCTAGAGTGAAATCTGACCAATTTTTCTTCATTGTCAATTACTTGTTTCAAGATACCATCATATCCTATGTTTGAGGCATCCGTTTCAACTATTTTGAAGGTTTGGGGTTACAATTTGTCATAAGAGGAAGATTTTTGATATTTTGTTTTATTTCTTTAACTTTTTTCGTGTGGTTTGAGGACCATGGTGGAGGATCCTTTTTTAATCTATCATAAAGAGGTTTACAGACTTTTCTTGAGCCTTTATAAAAATATGAAACATAATTTAAACATCCTAAGAATCTCTAAAGTTATGTTTTTGTCTTTGATTTCATCTAGAAATTTGTCAACAAATTTGACAGTCCTTCCGGTATGAATTATTATTCAAGTTTCTATAATATGACCAAGGAATCTGATTCGGATTTGGAACAAAACAATTTTCTTTTCAAAAACTACTAATCCACTGGTCTTGATTATTTTTAGGAAAGTATTTAGATATTTGAAGTGTTTGTCTAGACTTTTGAGAAAACTAAAACATCATCTATATAAAATAATTATGAAGTCTACATATGGGTCAAAGATTGTCATTTGTATTTTCTGATTCATCACTATAGAGTATTATTATTAATTTGTCCTTGATCTCTTGATTTATATCAAGAACATTTATAATGTTTTTTAGTGTATATTTATTGGCATAATGTCCTTTTTCTCTAAAAATGTAACACGTATCTTTCTTCTTGAATTTTTTAGATTTTCAATTATAATTAGATGGTTGCCTTTTGTTTTATATTTTACAATTTTTTTAATATTTTTTTTCAAGAAACTTGTACTTCTTACTCATTTTTTGTTTTCTCGTTGTAGGTGTCTTGAGTTTTTCAAACCCAAAATATTCACACCAGCTTCCTAGTTCTTTTCTACTTGTTATTTTTTGTCTTTCTAATTGATTTTTTAACCTTAAGTCATTATAGACATCCAATCTTGTCATATTTATGACATGGATTATTTCTCCATATGTCCAATCTTCTAAGTTTAATTGTACATATTGGTTTCAGCTTATCCTTTTATAAACTTTCATTTTATTTCTTCCTTTGGCCAAAAAGAGAGTTGGCAATCCTGAAATAAACTTGTCTTTCCAATATGAGACTCTGTGGTCTGTTCAATGCATTACTTTAGTAAAAAATATATCTTTATACAACTTGAAGTTTTCCAATTTTCTACACTTTAGATTTTGTAGAAGTTCATATTGTTTTTCTTCATTAAAGGTAGCCTTTCCTATAAAATGAAATATAATTGCCATACACAAGGTAGTTATTCCTTTATGTATCACATTTCCAATTTTTGTCTTAATTGGCTCACCACCTTCTTTTGTTTTTATTGAAAAAATTACTCAATTCCTTTGGTCTTCCATAAGATAATTTACCACCAAGTGTTAAGGGATCCTTCAAATCCCATTATTAAGGAATTGGTAGCTTCTAGGATAGATTGCTTTTGTTTTTGAATGTATATTTGTCCCATCACAAACATTCGTTTAATCAAGATAAGAATTTGGTACTTAGATAGCCTATAGATATTCCACTGATAGCATGTATTTCTTGAATAGGCTCTAAATTGTAGACTTTCCTCAAATTGTAAGTCTGGGGTCATTGGTCTAGGATAATAGTTTTTTGTTTGGGATATTGGTATAGTATAATTGTTAGTGAGTCTTCTATTTGTTAATCCTACAAGATTTAAGGTCTATTCTTTTCTTTTCTTTTTTTTAAATATTTCCTCTATCTTTAAGATATCATCTTGGTAATTTTCTTGGTAGTCTCCTTGGTCAGATTCTTCACTAATATTTTCATTAAGAGCTTGTATTTTTTTTAAAATGAGGGGATTTCTAAATTGTTTTTTCTATTTGATTTAGGATCTTATCTTTATCAAAACACCCTTTTATATATGATGGATCAAGAAATTTGAATCCCATACTTAATTCTTCTTTTTTTCCTTTTCCATTTTGGCTAAGTGGAAATGTTTGTGGCAAATGGTTGTGGTGGTCTTGTTGTTTTATGTTTTGCTTACCTCTTCCTATCTTGTTTATTTGCCTATCGTTTTTCTCTAGTTTCTCCATTTCATAACTTTCTATTCTATCTAATTGTTCTCCTAGCGTAGACAAGTATTCATTTGCATAATTATTTTGTCTAACCATGATTTGAACATGTTGTTGCATGGTAGGTTCTGCTGAATCTAAATTATCAGCCATTGCAAATAGAACTCTCTGGATTTCATTGTCTTTATGAAGTAAATAATTTTTTTCTTTTGAGGGATGATTTCCTGTAACAAGATCATGATTTATTTTGTAAACGTTTCATGTTTTTTTCAATAGCAAAACAATATTTTTTTTTTTTTTGTATTTTTCTCTATTTTTAAACAACTCAAAGAATGAAATACTCTTTTTTTCATTCTAATAATATCTTCATACCATCTTTGTTTGTATTTTTGATGGGGATCAACATGCCCCCTTTCCTTTGTAGATATGGTGACACATGGACAGCCTCTCGATGTCCACTCCTTTGTTGACATGATGACATATGGATGACCTCCCACCTCCCAATGTCCACTTCAGCTTATGATTATTTTGTAGGTTTGCATGGATTATTTGACGACTTATGATGGAAGACTTTATTATTATTTTACTTGGATTTGTATTTGTTTGGACATTTCATTTCAAGATTATTAGGTGCTTGAAAACCCAAGGAAGTGTTGAAGCAAGATCCATCTCAAGACCCATATGGGCCCCACACGACTCCAATGGGCTCCACAAGGATTTTACTTCCCTTTGACTTATGTTTTATAATTAATTTTTAATATTGCAAGATAATTAAGCTTGCTTGCATGTGCATGTTTAGTAACTTGTAAGATTCTTTAATATGTTAGTAAGTTGTGTGTATTTATTTTTTGTGTCTCCCATGCTTGTGTGGGAAGTATAAGTGTGTTAATACCTTGTCCCCCTCATGCTAACTTAGATAGTTAATGTCTTGTCCCCGCTCCCCCCCCCCTCCCCCCAAAATATTAGCTTATATATTTCATTGTAAGAACTCAAAAATAAACTAAGTTTGAATATTGAATATAAATCCATTGTTAAGCTTGAAAGCTTGTCAAATCTTTCGATTGTGTAGTGTGAGGCTATGACATTCTCTTCGGAGATCAAGTGTTGTCTAAAACCTTTACTAACCACTAGGGTGTCTACTCAAGTAAGGAATCCTTGCTGAGGTCATCGTACTAATGTTGAGAGAGATGCCTCAATAGATGAGTTTCAAGATCAAGTCAGTGACTTGAATCAAGAGCTAATTGAGACTTGTCAAAGACTAGATAGGTTGGAAGTCCAATTAGTCCATAACCCACCCCAAGACAATTTAGAGCTACACATTGAGCTAAATAATGATGATAAGCAACCTAGAGAGCCTGAGGAGGATCAAGTATATGTTCCTAAAATTGCACCTAGTAAGGATGAATTGTCAATTAAGGATAATGAAGATGTTAATCTGAATGTTTTGAGATGCATCATGGTGACCCCTTGTGAACAAGAGGATTGATGATACACTTCTATTTTCTATACTTATATTAAGTGTGAGAATAAAAGTTGCAAGATGATCATAGATTGAGGAAGTTGTATGAATGTAATTTCAAAATTAGCTTTTGAAAAATTGAATTTAAAAGTTGAACCTCATTCCCATCCCTACAAAGTTACTTGGGTAAATGTAGCAACAATGCCCATGAGCCATAGGTGCTTAGTCACCATCAAGATTGCGGACTATGAAGATGAAATTTGGTGTGATGTCCTTCCTATGGATGTTGGCTATATTCTTTTGGGAAGACTGTGGTTGTATGATTTAGATGTCTCACATAATGGACATGCCAACACTTATTCATTTAGGTGTAATGGCAAAAGAATTATTTTGAGTCCATTAGAACTGAAATGTGAGAAAAAGAAGAAGGAAAAGACAAAAACAAGTGGAGAACCATTGAATATCATAAGAAAAAATCAATTTGAGCAGATGAGTCAAGATAAATAGGCAATGAATGTGGATGATACTAGGAAAATTGAGACACCATTTCTTGAACATGAGACGCCACTAGGAGTATCACTTATACCTTCCAAGTTTAAGGATGTCATTTCTGAGCCACTGAGTGAGTTACCTCCCGTAAGAGAGATTCAACATGACATTAACCTTGTTCCTAGTTCATATCTACATCATTTACCACATCATAAAGTGAACTCGAGAGAAATGAGGAGTTGACAAAACAAGTAATGAAATGAGGGAACACGACTTTATTCAAGAGAGCATAAGTCAATATGCCTACCCTGTTCTCCTTACTCCCAAAAAAGATGACACTTGGAGCATATGCATCAATAATAGAACAATCAACAAAATTTTCATCAAGAATAGGTTTCCAAAAATTATTATTTCTGATAAGGATGTAAAGCTTTTAAGCTACTTCTGGAAAACCTTGTGGGCCATGTTAGGTACCAAATTCCAGTTTTTTAGTGTTTACCATTCCCAAATTGATTGGCAGATTGAATTGGTAAATAGGAGCCTTGGCGACCTATTGATATGTTTGGTAGGAATGAACATAATAGCTTGCAATTTATGCCTTCCTATGGTTGAATTTGCATTCAATAGTTTAGTGAATAGGATCTCATGCCTTAACCAATTTTAGGTTGTCACAGGATATAGTCCTAGGAATTTTGTAGATCATATTCCACTACCACCTAAGTGTAGAGTGAGTGAGCTGACTAATGCTTTTTGCAAAACACATACATGATCTATACTTTGAAATAAGAATGAAAATTAACTTAAACAATGAGCATTATAAATATAGTGCTGATATACATTGCAGGTTGTAAGAATTTTCATAGGGTGATATTGTTACGGTCCGTATTCATCTTGAGCGGATTCCATTAGGTAAGAAAGTTGCATGCTAAAAAGATGGGATCTTTCAAAGTTTTAAAGAAAATTAGTTCTAATGCTTACTTAATATTCCTATTGATTTTGGCATAAGCAATGTTTTTTAATTTTGAAGATCTAACCCCATTTCTTTAAGCATCTTCTTTTGTGGAGCCTTCTGATTCTAACCATGCAGGTGACCATATTCCATTTCCCACTCCTTTTGAACCTGAGATTCCAAAATTACCTTTGCCTCCACCTATATCCCTACCCAAGAAACTTGATGAGATTGATGAGATCATGGATGACAAAACAATGTATACACTAGCAAGATCATACCAACAGTTCTTGGTCAAGTGGAGAGGTAAGCCGCTTTCCAAGAGGAGGTGGATTCTTAAGGAAGACCTCCTCCGTCTTGACCCGGAGTTGTATTCCTTGTACTTCACTTCTCATTCTTCAGAGAAGAATTCTTTTGGGCTCGAGAGAGATGATGGGGATCAACATACCCTACCCCTTTCCTTTGCAGACATGGTGACACGTGGATGACCTCCCGATGTCTACACCTTTGCCGACATGATGACATGTGGATGACCTCCCAATGTCCACTTCGGTTCATGATTATTTTTTAGGTTCGCGTGGATTATTTGAAGATTTATGATGGAAGACTTTATTATTATTTTTCTTGGAATTGTATTTGCTTCGACATTTCATTTCAAGATTATTAAGTGCTTGAAGACCCAAGGAAGTGTTGAAGCAAGATCCATTTAAGACCTATGTAGGCCCTTTAACGACCCCAAATTTCTACTATATATATATATATATATATATATATATATATATATATATTCACGTACTAATAATACTCTGATACCATAAAACATAGTCAAAGTCAACCCGGACCCATAGGAGGATTTACCTATTTATACATACATGTCATCTAAGTAGTGGAACTATAATACACTTAACTTATATACAATACCAGAGATTCACTTTTTTACATATACACATATATATCCCAAAAATCCATCTTGTCTCCGACACAATTACTTACCCTACAACTGGGGTAATACTAACGAACTCCTCTATCATGGAGCTCACTCCACTGGTTTGTGGGGATTTCCTGAAATATTTGTAATGCTGGGATGAGATACTTCTCAGTAAGGGAAATAGACTAATATCTTTGTGTGGCAATATGAGTTTAATCGTGTTATAAACATACACTGCAAATAATATAATTATAATATATATATATATATATATATGTAAGTACCCGAAATGTGTTGTACAGGTTAATTATGTAAAAGAGGGGTAAAAATGGAATTCTGCAGACTTCATTGACAAGGCCATAATTCATCGACGAAGGTAGAAGGCTTCTCGTCAACGAAATTCAGAGGTTTGTAGATGAGGAAAAGCCGAGAGGTTTGGGAAAATTTAAATATCAGGGTTCGTCGACGAAATCGCTGTCTCGGCAATGAAATCCTTGAAGACCTCATCGGCGAGGACACCAATTCATCGACGAAATCCTCCGGGTCAAAGGTCTTTATAAGGATATTTTCAGTTGCTTCTTGGCTAAGTTTTGGTTTTCCTCTCTCTCTCTCTCTCTCTCTAGGATTTGAAGTGCTCTCTCTCTTTCTCCTCGATTGCTTCGCTATTTGTCACCGGAATCATAAATCCAAAGTTACTGCGAGGATCAGTGAAGGATTCTCTACGTTTCTAGCGGATCAGAAGTCCATTTCGAGCGTTTTCGGGTTTCAGGCTAAAATTGAGGTAAGGCTCGGTTTTCATTTCTGATTCAGTATATGTGTAGTAGTATGGATTGTAAGCATGTACTGTACTGTGGTTTGTAGGTTTTGAAATCTCGGTTCGTAGTTTTGAGGGCCTTAGAGTTCGTAGTTGGGATTTGGGTTAAGGTAAGGGGATTTTGTTTATATCAGTCTATTTTTGAAATCAGGATCGGTAAGCCTATAGGCTACGATCATATGTATGTTTTGGCTACTTATTTGGGGAAATCTATCGGGTAAAAATGCAGGATTTTTGGGTTATAGTTTTCGGGAAAATTGGGGATTTCGGGTATCATCTCTATTTTGTTTGGAAAACTGGTGGTTGTGTTAAAACTGTATTATTGAGGTGACCGTAATCCATATTTGCATAAACTGTATACTTGAAATTGTAATTGATATGATTTGCCGTAAACCAAATAAGTGTGGTATGTATGGATGTATGTATTTGTTCCAGGTATTTGTAAAACAGCTATGTGGCGGCTAATTAACGTACGCTGAAATGTATAGGGACGTGAGTTCCAAAATGATTCCAGGTTTTGTGAAATCGACTAGAGGCGGCTAATTACCGTATGCTGAAATAGTTACGTGGCGGTTAATTACCGTACGTTATTCCATGGATAGGTTAACTACCGTAGGCAAGAGTGTCCGGCTCTATATCTGAGGATGTGAAATATCACCAATCTAATTCCGGTTGATCGCCGAAGTGGTGTGAGCTATATGCTACATCGTATGAAGCAATGGATTCACTGTGGGCCTAGGTCGTCGCAGCATAGTTTTGCATATGGCAATGTAATCGTGGTGAGACTAGGTGACCTTGTGTAGTTGCGTATGTAGCAATGTAATCACTATTGGGCCTGAGTCGTAGATCTTCGTAGTTGCATGTGTAGTAATGTAATCGCTGTGAGACTAGGTGACCTAGTGTAGTTGCGTATGGAGCAATGTAATCACCATTGGGCCTTGATCATTGCAGCGTAGTTGCGTGTATAGCAATGTAATCACTGTGAGACGAGGTGACCTTGTGTAGTTGCGAACTGGTGTGACGACACTGACCATATATATGTATGTATGTATATTTGGGTATCGTATGAACTGGAATGATTTTCTGAAAATACTGGAACTGTATGGAATTGTATGAAACTGTACGAATTGTTTCAAACTGTATCGTATGTATAGTGTTATGAAGTATGTAAAATGACACTAGTATGCCACACACTAATATAAACTATTTTCTTCCTTACTGAGAGGTGTCTCACCCCGAATGTACGTACAATATTTTCAGGGCCTTCAGGTAGCGGTAAGTAGCATCCTAGCATCCAGAAGCAAGGGGTGTCGTAGCTACTACTAGTACCTTTTAGGTACAAGTTTGGTATCCAGGTTGTCGGGATAGTTTATGTAGACACCTGGGTTATGTTTGTACTATGGGAACGTATAATCTAGCTTGTGTAGACTCTGGTATGATACTGGTTGTGTATAAAAGACCATATTTCGCTGCGTATTTTGATGAGTATGGACGTTTGTATATATGTAAATCGGGCATCCGTTCACCCCATGGGGTCGGACCCTCTTTTCATGTTGTATCATGTATGTTTTAATTGATATAGAGATAGGTTAGGTTACTAAATTCACCCCCGGGTCCCATTTTCGGGTTTAGGGCGTGACATATATATATATATATATATATATATATATATCTTAAGCTGTAATTGATAACATTAAAATCTGTACTTTTATACATAATCTTACTATATCATAATGAATTTTGGTATCGTTTAAATTGTCTGTTAAATCTATATATTAATGAAATCATACCATGGATGTATACCTGCATATCATGAATTAACCTCGCATGATTCGGGTTGTACGGCTCGTAGGCTGGACTTAACGTTGGCTAGCCTACCGAGTTAAGTCAAATATGATATATCTATGCATGATTGCCCACCCATCCTGGCCTAGCCATCCTACTCTCCGTCAAACCTCTAACGGGTCAGTACACAAAGGGTATCCTACTCACTGCCTACACTTCGGGGCTAATTGGCCTCTGGCCCACACTTCCTGAATAGTGTGGTTGCACTGTCGACTATACACCAATCTAGTCCACCCATCCTACTCTCTATCAAACCTCTAACGGGTCGGCACATAGTGGGTATCCTACTCTCCGATCTGGCTAGCTAGCAACGGTACCACGCTTATAACATACATAACCATCCAGGTTCTGCTACTATATAATACATTTCACATAATATATTTATGTTCATAAATAACATTTTCATATTCCTGAAATAAAATATGGCTTTTACATATTTCTGAATAAAAGCTGTTATTTCATAATTTCTGAATAAATTGTCATATTAAAACTGATCACGACATCTGCATTAGCTATTATATCACGACATCTGCGCCAACTGTATTAATACAATATACTGAAAAATATCTTAATTTCTGTACTGATCATCATCTTTCTAAAACTATTGTCAAATCATACTTGTTATGTGAAAACATAAAATATTTTGACATGTTATAAGTCTATAGTAAAATCATCTATACTCACGCCACACAAATGAGTACTACTATATCATATTACCTGACCTGGAAAACATATTTTAGTGACAAAATAATATTAAATCTAAAATCAAGGTTTCCTCAATTCAACATCAATATTCCCAAAACTAATTATTTCATACATATAATTTTTGAAACAAATACTGTATGATATACGTTAAATTTTTCTAAAAATACCTGACTTAATCTTTTCCTTTACCTGTTTTTTGAGAAGCTTGTAGAAAAACCCTAAATCACGCCGTCGGCGTTCAGAACTCCAAACCCTAATGTAACGACTCCGAAGAATAATGATATTTAAATAATAAAAAGAAAGGTAAATGGAAACAGAAACATAAGGAGGCAGCCGACTTTGTCGACGAACACGAAGTGTTTCTTTGACAACGTTGTATTTTGAGTGTGATAATCCCAAGAAATTTTCCAAGTCTCGTCGAAGAACACAGGGGTTTCATTGACAAGGGTTCTTCAGGATCTCGTTGAAAAAGTTATGTCTCGTAGACAAGAAGATACCGATAGAGGATTTTTGGAAGTCTGAAATTTGTCGATGAGGGTTTAGGTTCATCAACGAACTTTCTACAGGACTAGTAGACGAGGTGATGTGGCTCGTCGACAAATCCCGTAGTATAAATAGTGTCAAACTCATTTTCTTGCACAGAAAATTCACCGAAACCCTCTATTCTCTCTCTCTTTCTCTCTCTACGGTCTCTCCCTTCTCTCTCTCTTCGATTTCAGCCCCATTAGTCACCAGAACAATGATCTGAGGCCACCATGATGCTCCTGGGAAAGTTTTTTGCAAGTCTACCGGAGCAGATCGTCAGTGGGGCTGAGTTGGAAACCATCCCAAATCCAGGGTAAGACTTTCTACTCAGTATTTGCTTATTTGACAGTTGTAGAAAGCGTAGTACGCGTAGTAATACTGAACTTTCATTTTGGGAAATGTCGTTTTCAGGGTGTTGAACGGGGAATCCTGTGGGTACAGGGCTTTTCAGGACTCAGGTAAGAGGACAAATAAGTTAGTTATTTTATGAAAATGTATGTATGTTATTATAACATTTAATTTTAGGAAAATAAATATATTTATATATAATTTATATTTAGGAAATACTGTTGAAAATGATGGTATGTTAAATATACGAAAAACCTATTTCATGTGTCATGAGTGTAAATTATTATGAAATACTATTTCTTGGGAATATGATAAAAATATGGATTTTTATAATGTGAAAAACCGGCGTATGGGCCGAGATTTTTATATGATATGCCAACGTACAGGTTGAGCTATGGATATGTTTTGCCGATGTACGGGCCGTGCTATGTATATAGATAGTTAATGTCTTATCCCCCCCCCCCCCCGCCCAATGTTAGCTTATATATTTCATTATAAGAACTCAAAAATAAACTAAATTTTAATATTGAATAGAAATCCATTGTTGAGCTTGAAATCTTGTCCAATCTTTCGATTGTGCAGTGGGAGGCTATTATGTTCTCTCCAGAGATCAAGTGGTGAGAGACCACTATCTATCCAGCGACTCCATCACCATATCCTCCCATCTAACACCCACACGACCAGCACCTTCATACACCCACACGCCCATCATCCCTCCAATGCATTGTTGCGTTCATCTCGGTGATTCAAAGCTTGTACGAAGGACTTCGGCATGGTCTAACTTGTGTTGAACAACGTCAAGTCATCCAAACATAGCTATTGGTAATTTCATCACTTGTGTTTGAATCCTTACAATATTTTGTGAACCCTTGCTAATAGATTAAATCACATTTTTGAATAACCCTTTTGAATCCATAGATTGCAACATTGGTACTTACTAGATTTAATCAATTAGATGAATATTAGTTTGCTAACATAGATCTTATATTCTTGAATCTTTAAAATAGTAACTTTTCTGCATATAACTTGATTCCTTTGTGAAAGAACCAATTGTGACTTAATTGCTGGACAAGTCATACACTCTTCCAAAATCCTTGAATATGTGAAATATTGCATAACTTATGTTGTTCATGTTTAGTTAATTGAATTCTTAATTTAAAGTGTTTCGTGTGTACGTGCTTGTGTGAGGGTTGAACAGCAGGACTAGGTCGATTCATCCCATCCTACATCAAATTTTCAGCTTTTTATTTGGTAAATCTTTGAAAGAATTTTCCCCTTAGATCTTTATTTTTATTTTTTTGTTTATATAGAAATTCTTTTTTAGTCTAGCTTTATTTATGACAATTTTTTTTTTGTCTAGAACATTACATTTATAAATTTGAGATTAGGTGGTAAACGGTTTTGTTTGGGTTCTTCATACATTGGCTAGACTATTTGTTCTTTTTTTCTTTTATTTTAATAAGCAGATCTTCTCTTGACGTTAATGGTCTATACTTTTCAAAATTGTTATTCTGTCTAGGAATAGAAAAAAAAATCTTTATCTAGACATGATTTGAAATAAACGGATTATACGTCTAATCTATCACTTTGAAATCTTATTTTTATGTCTCCTGACTCATATTTTATGTATCCTCCAAAAAGTTATATTTTGAGGTTGGGCTTGTGATGGAATATCTCTTCAATCCACCTTAGGGTTCTTGGTCTCGTGACATTAACATGGGGTGAGGCTTCATAGCATATTGTTTGTCCATGAGGCACTCTTGGTGGATTAAAGTGAGAGATAGTTCCTGAACTTAAGAGTCTATAGTGAATTTTATAGACTAATTTGTATGGACTTGATTCTCAGAGGAATTTATACTTGTATGCTTGTATATCTAATACTAAGCATTTTTTCTTTGTGTTTGTCAACATTTAGTCCTATGGTAAAGTCTAGAAAACACTTAAAATAAATTGGTCCATTGGTTAGGGAAGTCTCTACCATCCCTAGAATTGATTCCATATAATACGTAATTTTAGCATATCTAAGACAAATTAGTAATACATAATTTATTCTTGCTTTTGCTAAAGGTTTAATGCCTATTTGAATACATCCTATTTGAATATCGTTATATCCGAGCTTAACGTACTTCTTTATAATCTTTTTGGAGAGTAGGTTTACTTCTTTAGAATCTTTTTGGAGAGTAGGTTTCTAGTGTATGTTCATGTCTGAAATTTTATTTTTGGTAGAATAAATTACTCACTTAATTAAAACTCTCTCTCTCTCTCTAAAACTTGATTTAAAACATGCATGTGAATCGCAAAATTATAAAAATAAAATTGCATATTATCCTTTTTTCTTAACCGAAATTCTCTCTTCTCAAAATTTTCAAAATATTTATTCTTAATTAAAAAATGCTTAAAAATATTTCAAAAAATAAAAAATCAATTTTTTTTATCACTAGTAGAAAATTCTCAACCTCTATATATATTGTATAGGTAAATACATGTTAATATATCCAATCTATTTCTAATCATCACTTCTATAATTTTAACGTGTCAAATAAGTTGTCTTTTGTGCATGCACTGATACTTTTAAAATCAGTTTTGAAAATAGAAATCAATCAAAAATCATTGCCGAATGCGAGTCCAAAATTTATACGCAATCACAAAAAAAGTGACAAAAGAAATAAATAAATATGGAATTCCAAAGGAAATCACCTTATTTGACCTTCCACCCCCCCTGTATTTCCAAAAGATCAAGTTACTTTACATTCCATCTCACATTAGGTGTAATCCTATTATTAATAAAGAAGAGTTAAAAAAGTATTCAAGGTGTATAGTTATATCATCATTGGACCCACCTTAATGAGATATTTTTAATAGTTTAATTAAATTGTTAGCTTATACTCTTCAAGTAGCTTACGTAATTCCATATTTTACTATTGTCTTTTCGCACATTACCGAAAAATTAAAGAAATATATTATATAAAATATTTAATAAAATGCCTACTTTTCATGCTGTGGTCCTCAAAGCTAGTGGGATAGCTACCATTACAAGTAAGCCAAACTAAATGGGACCTCACCACCATTAAATTCATGACCAAAATTTTTTAAGAAAAATTTATGTATTTTTGTAGACTTTGAAAAATGTGGGCATCTATCTTCTGCCCGGGGGTTAATCGTATTATTATTATAATGATTTAATATATAAGCATAAGATATAATTTTTAATTGCATCTTCTAAGGGCGACTAATGATGCATTAATGAAATGTTTTAGCAGATGGTCTATGGTGATTAGAAATGATTAATTAGTCGTATGTGTGATGCCATATTTGGGGCACCGACACTTCTCTTTTTCTGCCTTTAATGGACACAAATAGTAATTTTTTTTCTTTTTTTAAATAAAAAAAAAGGACCTATTACAAATCATGAGACGACGTCACTTTAATCCACATTTAAGCTTTTTGGTTTGAAAGGGGTGAAGGGGTTGGGAACACTGCATCAGTCGTTCCCCAATTGCCTTCATCCACTTTTGCCATTACAACGTCTGATATGCTTGTTTAAATAAGACCTGGGAAAGGTTTGTAATCATTTTTCATTTTGCCTGAATGGACCCACTCCACCCCTTTACAATAGCATCCATTCCTTTACATCTATGGTCTATACTAGTAGACTCCTGTAATATATATATATATATATATATATATATATATATATATTCCCAAGTACTTTACAATCCATTGTGATACTCTTTTGAGTGCCACACAATTATTACTTAGAATGTAGGATGCATGTTTGCTTCTAAAATTGTTGGGAATGCAAGTGCCAACACCGAGTTTAGATGACTTGTTTTAATTGTCAATAGTTTGGTAACTTTTTACAAACCAATCTTAGTATAGTCAACCAAAATGTTAGTTTCGTAACTTGACAATTTATTTTAATATATGGAGTCCCCACTTTATTTTAGTTTTGAAAATCCAAAATAAAAGAAAATCTTTTTAAAAAGAGATTAGGTTTGAGAGTACCATTATATTGTAAATAGGGAAAGTAACTCATTCAATTCCTTTTTGAATGAAATTCAAAGAATTAGTACCTTGTAACACCCATTTTATGAATGGTTATCGTACTTATCTTGTATGTATCTGCAGAGGCAAGTCGATCGCCCTCTGTAACTTTTCTCCTCTTTTGTTCATTCTTTTTAGAAATCTTCCAACCCTTAACCTCTTTTGGAAAATCTTTTGTAGAGACTATAAAAAAGGTTTAACCCCATGAAAACTCTACTACTTAGTGTCTCTCTAAAACATACATATAATCATACAAACATAGAAAATAAAGAGAAGCAAAAAGTTACTTCGTTGGTTCTTCATTGGTATGACTGAATCTACAAAGTAGTCTGCCCATAAAACCTTTAAAGAGAAATCAAGTCACGTGTAGTTTCCAAACAATATTTTCAATTTCAATTTTAAAAACAATTTTTAGATTATTTTGAAAAAAAAAAAAAAACTCTTGAACTTGAATGATTTGGTTTCTTTGGAAGGAAAAACCAACTTGAAAAGATTTTACTTCTTAGAAAAGAGACTTTTTAATCTATCTAACAATTACATCATGGATCATTTATTTTCGACACATTGTTCTGTCCGTAGTGCCAACAAAGAGGGAATGGCGGTCCCCAAACAAGAAAAGAAGATGTTTCGATGAAAAATGGTAAAATAATTAAAAAATAAATTGCCACTTTTTTTTAATGAAAACACAGGGAAAATAAAGAAAAACCCTACAAAAGGTCTTCAAAAGTTAGAAAATAAGTTTAGGAGTACATTTGTGCGAAGGGAAGGTATTAGCACCCCCTATGACACCCGTTTGCGAAACGATTACAGCAATTACGTAGGTGTTGCCTTTAAAAATAAAAAAATAAAAAAAAGGGAAAAATATTTTTTGATCATTCAGTGAAGAAATCACTGTACGAGCATTCTAATACGACTTTGTGAAGCCCAAAGTATTGCTCTAAAATGGGTTGCCCACAGAACCCTAAGTTTTGGTGAAACTGAGATGATGGTGATGGTGATCACTAATAAATGCATAAAAATAGTTGGTTATGAAAAATGTTGGACTGACATTGCCGACTTGAAAAATCAAAGTTTTAGAAAAGGAAAACCATGCTTGTATTACCAGTAAATGAAATAGTGAATAAAATAAGTGAATTTTGAAAGGTTTTGGTTTGAAAAATGTGGTGAGATGCATGATTTTTGAAAATCTAGTGTTTCATCATCAACCTTATTTAAGATCGAGAAAAAACGTTGCAAAAACATATTTTTGAGATTTAAAATATTTTTTTTGAATTTTCAATGAAGGCGGGATAAAATACGTAGTAATACACACACAGACACACACAAAACACACAACATACATACACTAATATACACATACATATTCCAGCGTACATTCACATTACTATATATATACCAACGCACCAAATACGCCACAAACACACACACACACACACACTCTCGTTCTCACACACACACACACAATGTAAGACACATGTTGTTGACCTTATAGGTCACACTCGGTTTTGATAATGACAAATACTGGTAATTGATGGCTATCAAGTTTGTGTGCAGATTTATATTAGCAAATCAATTGATGGAACATGAGGACTCTAAGTCTAAAGACCCTGAAGCTTTTCCTTTGTTGTAATTTAAATTATTGCTCTATTCGGGCCTGTAATAGTAAATAGGAAATGGTGTGTAATAATCAATGCATTACATGCATGATAAGTTCTAGTAAGCTAAAAAAGACCTAGACTGACCTTAAGACCCTCATGTCTGCATTAAAATATGCCCTATTGAATTAAGTTCAATCATCATATGAATATGGATAATTTTACAAAGGGACTAGGACCGAAATGCTTTAAAAAGGCGTGCTCGGTTGACCAAACTATAATGCAAAGAAGCATTCGGTTGACTAAACCTCCACTGGGTCAACATTTTGACCCTTCGGTCGACCGACCAAAACTATAAGGCAACGCTCTGGTTGATCGAACCCCCACGTGGGAAATCTCAACGCCACGGTTGACCGTCCAATCTAGTCCACTCTCATGTTGGTAGACTAAAGTTCATACAATTTGGTTAACCGAACCTAGTATGGACGGCCGAACCACACGAGTTCAGAATCGCCTGACATGTGGTCGACCGAACACTCAGTTCAAACTTTTGCTGGTCAACCGAAATGAGTTCCACGGTCAACCGTACCTTCAAGATGGTTGACCGACCCTCTCGGGTTGCTCTGAATTTACCGAGGTTAAAACACTGTTAAATATTATTAACCTCACTTAAACTTTTACAAAAATGACATCTATGTCCCGAACGGTTATAATTTTGAGGAATTCTATATATACCCCGTCATTTGAAAAAATTAGTATGAGATTAGCAACAATAATTAGCAAATATCCTCTGATTTTCAAAAATCCAAAATCTCATATTCAAGTCATATACTACTCCTCTTACTCATTTATATTGCAAATACTTTTTTGTAAGAGTTTTCTTGTGTTTATCTCACCAAGCTTCAACTCTCTCTTTCTTATTCTGATTGAGATTCAATTTTCATAGAGAGTAAGCTTCAAGTTCTCCTAGGGGGCCTCGTAAATAAGTCTTCTGTAGGAAAACTTCCTTGAGCATCTGAGTTTTGCATATTCATTGTAATACTCAAGAGTTCGTATTGCATTTTGTTTATGAAATAATATTTTACAAACCATCTTCCAAATATCTTTTGTGCTTATTTTTTTTTAGAAATATATTTTGAAATACTTGCTTGTGTGTTTAAGATCTTTGTTGTGTTATCTTTTGATTGATATTATCATCTTGACACAAAGATCAAATAATTTTTACAAACTGATTTTGATATCTCTTGTGGTTTATTTTGAGAAATTTTTTTGTTAAGATATCTGGAGTGTGGTTGAGATCTTTGTTACTGCACTTTGCGCTTAACATTTCATTTTTAACACAAAGATCCTAACTTATACACTCTCACGTACTGATTGCTATACTTGGATACATTTTTGAGAGTAGATATTAAAATTATATTGAGCTTATCATATCTTACCATTTGGTAGTGTGTTGATTATTGATACATATCTGCTTGTGTAAGAAGCATTTGTTTGTACAGAAATTTATTATTCGTTGTGTTCCAAACATAGGCATGAAGAGGAAGACTAGCCTGGTTGAATAGTCCCGAATTGGCTTAGTCCCAGTTAGGAAAGGTAGGTGCACCATCCTGGTAAGGTGTAGGTTGAAGTCAGCCCCGCTAATTGACCTGGTTGTAACCAATGTCGCTTCACCCGTGAAGTGAGCTTATAGTGGAATCCTTATGTTGGTGAGCCAAGGCGCGGACGTAGACACTTTAGCCGAACCCCGATAACATTTCTTATGTATGCTTTTAATTTTTGCATTTTAAATTTCAGCACATGAATTTTTGTTTTTTACTATTGTGAATGATTGAGTTTATAATTGCATAGACAAACCCTAGGTTGAGTAATACTGTTGCTATATTAGTTGAACCTATGAGAGAAATTTTAAATACCCAATTCACCCCCCCCCTCTTGGGAATACACCAAAGCTAACAACTAGTATCAAAGTCTCGTAGCATTGACTTAAACGTTTTACTAAAAGATCGATATGGCTCACATTGGTGTATCCCCATTCAGAGAGGGACAGTCACCTTTCAGTCCTCCATTGTTTTGTGGTGTAAACTACACCTACTGGAAAATTCGAATGAGCATATTTGTAAAATCTATGAATTGGAGGGCTTGTCAGGTGATTATTAAGGGAATTTGTATGCCTGTAGAAAATAATATTGATCTAATGCATGCAAATTCATATGCCATGGATTTATTATATTGTGCTTTAGATTCTCATATTTTTCATAAAATTATGGCATGCAAAAATGAAAGAGAGATCTAGGTTGAACTCAAAAAGAAGTATGGAGAAACCTAGGAAAAGGAGACCACCACTTCAGAAATATCAAGCTCAAAGGAACTGGAAGTGGTAAATCATGGGGTGATTGCATTAACAGAAGTTAAGGTAGATGAATCGAACTCTATATCTATTGATGATTCTTGTGCTAATTTTTGTAGTATATCATGTGATGAATCATCTGATGCCTCATGTGGAAATTCTGTTAAACCTAGTAATTACACTATGAATGAAGCATGCAATGATTCATATGATAATGATTGTAATAATTCCTGTGTTGAATCATGTGCTAATTTGATAAATGAAAGCATGCCATTTTACGAAGAACTAGAAAAGGATTTACTTAAAATACATAAGCTTCTAGTTCGGATGTTTAAGCAGGAGACAGTCATGAAGAAAGAAAATAAAAGGGTGGCAACATAATTAGGCAATCTAAAAGATCATCATGCCACACTAGAAAAGAGAAAGATTAAAAAGATATTGAAAATTATCTGCTTAGAGGAGGAAATAGATGATTATTCTAGAACTATATTCAAAACTAAAAATAAAAATAATAATCATAATAAACCCTTTGGAATCAAAAAGAAAATTCTTTTCAAAAAAGGTTCAGGCTTGATTCATAAATCCCATAGTCATTCATTTGCCTCTTTTTGTAAAAATATAACAAATAAGCAAAACCCTTCATGCATATACAAAATTTGCTTATTTTGTAAATTGATGTGGCACATTCAATTCACTTATCTATCTAGAAGTGCCAGAGGCTTAGATAAAGAAATGATGTGGGTTGTCATGATGGCTAATCCCGTAGAACCAAAGGAAGATCGAATCTCTATAGGAATTAAATAAATGCTTTTAAATTCTTCCATAGTTCTTGGGGTTGGGGTTAGTGGTGATTAAAATTATTAGGAAGTGGTTCGGGTTTAAAAATAAAAAAACTTAGTATATGCATCCACTTCCAAATGGACACAACATCTTCGCTAGGTGAGTAATTCTTAATGATTAACCAATATCTAAATAGGGGATATCTTAAGTTAAGCACATTTTGTCCATCACACAAGTTTGCAGTTTAGGGGATCCACCTCTCACAATATATCATTTAATCCTAAACTCACTTAATTATCATAAAAGCCTTGATCAAAATTCAGTCATCACTCTAGGTTTAAGCACTAATGATCATAAATGCCTATTATACAAGTGCAAATTAAAAGACATCCTTCTCGTAATCAAAATTAGAGGCATCCACTAAGAGAATCAAGCTCCTCATTGAAGTAAATCAAAATATTCCTTGAGCTAAAATGCAATTACAGGTTTTTATAGGAATTTTTTTAAAAAAATATATAATTATTTAAAAGTATTAGTGACGGTTGAAAAACCGTCACTAATAATAGCTTGATGAAGTATTAGTGACTATTTCTAAACCGTCACTAAAAGTCAAACGCCGTCACTATAGAATGAACATTTTCTCTACTCAAATTCGTCACTAAAGACCATGTATTAGTAATAGTTTTATATCCGTTACTAATAGGACATTATTAGTGATGATTTTGAATTTTGTCACTAAAATCATAATATTCGCGACAGTTTCGTTTACCATCACTAATATCGTCATATTAGTGAGTGTTGGAATTTGTGTATTCCTAAGAGGGAGGGTGAATTGAAATTTTAAAAATTTATCTCCTAGGTTAAACTATCCAGCAGTAATATATACACAACCTAAGGTCTATCTATGCAATTTCCAAATGTGCAGATAAATATAATGTGGAAATTAAATCATACGCCACATACACACTATAACATACACGTTCGGGAATATAAATTGCAAAAATATAAACATCGCACACACGATATGTTATCAGGTTTCAGCCAATACTGCCTACGTCCCCGCTTTTGGCACACTCGCACAAGGATTACACTATAAGCTTACTTAACGGGTGGAGCGGCACCATTTACAATCAGGTTAATTAACAGGACTGACCTCAACCTACACCTTACCAGGATGGTGCACCTAACTTTCCTAACCGAGTCTAAGCCAATCCAAAACTATTTACCAGAGCTAATCTCCCTCTTCAGGCCCATGCCTGGAATACAACGAATATGAAAATTTTGCGTACAAGGAAATACTTCTTACACAAGTAGATATGTACCACTACGCACAATATCACAAATCAATGCACACTACCAAATGATAAGATACGATAAGCTCAATGTACTCTTAGTGTCTATTCTAAAAAAATTATGCAAATATTTCAATCAGTACATGAGAGTATGAGTGATAGGATCTTTGTGTCAAAATAATATTCTCAATCACAATGTAGCAACAAAGATTACAAGTATACTTCAAATATCTCAACAAATGTTTTTCTTAAAATAAACCACAAAAGATATTTAAAAAAAAAATTAATCTTTGTATCAAGATAATGATATCAATTAAGAGATATAGTAATAAAGATTTTTCAGCACTCAAACAAATATCTCAAAATGTATTTCTCAAAGATAAGCACAGGAGATATTTGAAAACGATTTGTAAAATAATTTTCGCAATCAAAATACAATTTGAACTCTTAAGTATTGCAATGAAAATGTAAAACTTAGAAGCTCTAAGAAGTTTTCCTATGGAAGACTTATTTACAAAGCCCCCTAGAAAAACTAGAAGTTTACTCTTAAAGAAAAATTAATCTCAGTCAAAATGAGCATGTGAGAGTTTAAGTTTGGTGAGATGAACACAAAGGAACTTTTACAAAGAAGTATTTGCAATATGAATGAGTAAGAGGAGTAGTATATGACTTGAATATGAGATTTTGACTTTTTGAAAATAAGAGGATATTTGCTAATTATTATTGCTAATCTTACACTTACTTTTGCAAATGATGGGGTATATATAGACATCCCTAAATTTTTGACCGTTTGGGACCTGTTTGTCATTTTTGGAAATGTTTAAATGAGGTTAATTAAAAAAAAGAAACAACTATTTAAACTCGGTAATTCTCGCCAACCCGAGAGCGCCGATTGACCAAACTTATGGTTCGGTTGACCGAGTGACAGAGTTCGGCCGACTGTGCAAAAAATAAACTAAGAGTTCGGTCTACCATACATGTATGGTTTAAGGGCGATTTTCCAAATCCGCGTGGTTCGGTTGACTAGGTCATTTTAAGCTAGGATGTTCGGTCGACCAGGTGATTGGTATTTCCCACGTGAGGGTTCGGTCGACCAAGGTGTTGCCCATATAATTCTGGTCAATCGACTGGGAGGTCAACTTATTGACCCAAGGAGGTTCAGTCGACCAGATCTGCCTATATATATCTGGTCGGTCGACCAAGAGGTCAACCTATTAACCCGGTGGGCATTCGGTCGACCGAGGATCATAGTGTAACTGAGTTCGGTCGACCGAACATGCCAATTTTGATATTTTCGATCCTTTTCTTTTTAAAATATTTTTCCAATTCATATGATGATTAACTTAAATTTGATAGGGCACTCATTTATGCATGCATAGGGGACCTAAGGTCAGTTTAGGACTTTTTTGAGGTCTACCAAAAAAATTTGGCGTCGGTCAACTGAAGGTCATCCGAAGGGTGATCCCTAAGGTCCATCTATGGTTTTGAGCTTATTTATCCTACCATACATGTAAGATATTAATTATTACAGACCATTGAACTTAAATTATTACAGACCCAAAATGATAAATATAAATTACAATAAACAAATATGCCGTGGTCTTCAATTTTCTTCAAGTTGTCGCATGCCATCAATATAATCCAGTTAGTATGATCCTGCACACAAACTTGAAAGCCATCAAATACAAGAAGTATTTGTCATTATCAAAACTAAGAATGACCTATACGGTCAATAGTGACGATTATTGAACTGTCACTAATACTTGTGCTTTAGTGACGATTTTCAACAGAGAACATGTATCTTTTATAGTGATGGTCGTATGCTTTTAGTAACAACATAAAACCGTCACTAATACTGGACTTTGAGTGATAGTTTATAAATTCATCACTAATAAGTATTAGTAATCGCAAATATGACAACTAATTTTAAACCATCACTAATACTTATAAAACTGTTACTAATACTATTAGTGATGATTTTTTGATTATTAGTGACCATTTTGATCCGTCACTAAAAACGTTATTTTTTGTAGTGATTAGTGACATATCAGAACCGTCACTATAATGTATTATTTTGTGGGAAATAAAGGTTAAGATTAGTAGTGACAATTTTAATAAATAGTCACTAATAGTCGTAACATTTCTTTCCTCCAAAATAATGTATTATTAGTGACAGTTTTGATCCGTCACTAATAGTATTTTATGGACCGTCACTAATAATAGACTATTAGTGACAATTTTTATGAACCGTCACTAATAGTTTTAATCTTTATTTCTCATAATAGAATGCATTATTAGCGACGCTTTTGATTCGTGACTAATACCCAAGAAAACGTTGCTAATATTTTCTCACGATAGTTTGAGCGAGAAAATTGACTTTTATTGACACTTTGAATTTTGTCACTAAAAGTGCAGTCACTAATAGTGTAAGTATTATTGACGGTTTTGAAAACGTCACTAATATTTTACTTTTAGTGATGAAATTCAAAACATCACTAATATTTTCGTTACTAAAAACTAGTTTTCTTTTTGTAGTGCTTAATCCTCATTTTCTTCACTATGATTCACAACTATAAATCATTCCTTTTGATTTCTTCGTAAACAACTTAAAATATTTATATACACATTTTAAAGTTCAATAAAAAAATTATTTATTGATTATATTTTATCAAACAGCATAAAATAATTCACTCTAGGATTGAAATTAATTGTTATAATCATAGAAAAATGGTTCTAGATGAATTATAAAAACAATGGTAAATATACAAATATTATATTAGCTATATAAATAACTAAAAATACACAATTGAATCATCCACAGGTTAATAACAGCAATAACCCACAAATGAAATCTTAAATCCTTTTAGGTGGGGTTAGTTATAGGAATCCTTTTCAATCAATTTACACAATTATGAGTAATTTCCTCTAATAAATTTTGAATTATTAAATCTTTACTTATTATTTTTTCACAAGTTATTTTAGGTCTAGTCTTTCTCCTTGTTTCGTAACTATTATATATTATTAATTTAGAAAAAAAAATAATTCTCAATGCATATCATTTTCTCATTGTTCCTAAAATATTCTTTTTCTTATACATATAAAGTCATCATTTTCAATCTTCCTACAAAGCGGGGAAAAGTCATTGTTGGAATGTAAGAATAGTATGAAGAGCTTGACATTAAGGGCATGTTTTCTGTAAAGACAAGAAAGAAAAGGAAAATAAAAAGAGAACTCATTTTTTATTGTATTTTTTTTCTATATTAAATACTACTAAAAATAAAAGTTTATTCTAATAGAATTAATAATAAAAAAAAATTAAATGTTCATAATATATAAAATCAAAATTTAAATTCATTTATTTTTTTTTTTTCATTTTTTTTTCATATTTTTAAAGTTGGAAACGTGCCTAATTGAAATGAGTCAACTTCGTGCCACTAGGAAATTGAAGTTTTAATTTGAAAAAACAAATGATCATTAACCTAGGTACGGATGCTCTCTATCTTCAATAATCACTGCTGAAAATATGTGTACCATAAGCTCTGGGCGGTTTAATGAGTTGACTGATAAATTTTCAGTCCTCCAAAGACCACGTGGCAGACGGCGGATCTTCCCTCCATGTATCTACCTAACTATTAATCAGGGAAAAAGAAAAAAAACGAAAAAAGAGTCCCAGCCCATCCAAATTCATCCCATCCAAACGAAACCTCTCCCCCAAATCTTAGTTGAGAGAGGTTAAATATATTTTCCCCTTTTTCTATTCATGCAATATTTGTCACAGGTCAAACATTTTTATTTTTTTAAAACATCATTATCACTATTAAAAAGAAATATTCATTTATCATTTATTTTCATCATGTAAATTGATGAGTTTTTTTATTTATTATATTTTTAACAGTCTCCTCTTGAACAATTGTTTTTTATTTTTTCTAAAAAAATCATTCAATTCACCTATGTTATGTAATCAACGTTTATGCAATCACAAGACTATAATGATTAAAGTTGTATGTCCAGAATCTTGCGACAAGTTAGCATGAAACATTATTGGGTGAATGCATTAGGTCACATATTGACTATCTAAATCTAAACTAACCATTGTAAAAAAGTCAGAATTTAACATGTACTGCTATGAAGATTATTGTTGCACACTCGAATGTTAGACTCATGTGTACATGTGACCTTTTAGGGACAATCATGACTAGTATATATATAATTATTAATTATAAATTTTTTAGGAATATTCTTGATTTATATACCATATGTCACATACATATTTTAAAATATGCATGAGTTAGCTAGCGATCATCATAAAGTATAATATTAAAGGAAAAAAGGGAGAAATATTTTGCAAGAATTGCTGGTTCTAGGCTTTATTATTAGTGGCAATATGGCAAGGCAAGTTTATTGGGTGTCAAGTAAACTAGAAAGACGCCCTCGAGCAATGGCTTAGGTGGCAAGGGGCGTGCTTGGGATGGGCCACTTGCTGGTTTAAGTCCCAGGTTTGAGTCCTACCCCAGCGAGAAAATCCTGTATTTACCCCCAGAGCAGTGAGAGGGGCCTTATTGCGTGGGTATGGAAATAGTCTGAGTACCCTGTGATGCCACCAAAGTGTACCAGAGTGTGCCTGGTCAACGGGAGTGTCAGTTGGAGTGTCAACTGGATCAGTCGGGGAAGCTAGGACACCCGATGTAATAAAAAAAAAAAAGTACACTAGAAAGACTACAACTCCATTGGTGAAGTGCACAACAATAGGTCAAGGCTTGAGTAGCACAATAATAGACAACAGGAATATCAACGACAACAAAAAACAACATTAACAAAGTCTTAAAGTTTGACTAGTTGAAACTGATTGCATGAATTTGTTTTCAGTAAATAATTCCCAGAATAGAAATCGAAATTTTTTTTTGTAGCACAGTGCGAGAATTCAAGATGCCCATTTAGAAATGCAAAGTACCCCACCATGTAAGGGAGTGACTAGATAGGATTGATAAAGACTGCATAATTGTAGAATATATAAAAATCATAAAAGGATGAACAAAGAAGGGAGGATGAACAACAATGACAAAAATTGAAAAGTAGAGTGAAAGAGATAAATAGGAGCAAGGCTATGTTAACTGATTGGTCACATTGTGTGTATATGTCAAGATGGATTCTTTCACTTTTTATCATAAAGCTATTTATAAATAGTTTGGTGAGCCATTAAACTAGCATTCAGGGGATTTAGAGGTTTTTATCTTTATTCACTTTCCTTATCAATTCAAATTCAAACACATACTTACCTAAATGGCTGAATCTTGGAGATTTTTACCATTATCAAATTTTGAACCCTAGCTAGTGTAATTTGACTTTAAACTCCTACAACATCCCACATGATTTCCATTGCCACATTTTGGTTATATTTCTGATACCCATGATCTTGGTATTCTTAAAATATTCAATATTGATTTTTATGCAATATCTTGTAGCTATCATTTAATAGGTACTCAGGCAACTATCATTTATGAACAATGATTTTGTACTCAAGCAACATCTATCTTACCAAACAAAAACAATCTCACATATTTTACATATGACCAAGCTTTTAGGAATTCGTTGGGCGACATTCATTCTTTCATGTTCATACACTTAAGATCTTTAAAATATCACATGCCTGATTATTAGGTTTGAACATAACATTCATGGATGTGTGTGTGTGTGTGCACGTTGTTGATGTTCACCCCTCATGACATTATGTAACTTGGTTGGCCAATGGATGGGGTTTTGGTTCTTCGACCCAAATGCCAATGCATCGAATGATATCTTTTTGGGTCTTGCAAAATTTTCAATTTTATTTTCAACATAAATGGTTTCTTGCTTAGTTTAATTCCTTAGAGAATGTTTCATATCTAATCATCCTATTCCCAATTAACCCAAGACAAAGGGTGATTTTTGCCTATTTTGATAATTCCGCCAACAATACACTTATATTTAGTTTGCACCTCCTCTAATTGGCTAAGCCTTAAGATTCAAAACAAATCCCACATAATTAGCATGCTTAGTGTCATTATAATCATCAAATTAATTCATAATCTTGGGATCATAATCCTTGCCGTTAATGATCTCAAAGTCTTTTAATTTTGACATAATTGGCTAGCAATAAGCTTTCAAATTTTTCATACTCAATAGCATTAGAATCCTTGTTCTCTTTGACATAGTCAATTCATTAAAAAGTCTCACTTGGAGGGCCATTGCCTAAATTATATGGAGGTAAACCTTTGAGCTGCCTTGACTAGAATGGCAAACTCAAGATGAAAATATGTAAGTTGTTGGCCTAACAAGGCTTAATCTCAGTTTTGATGATAACAAACAAAGGATTTTAATTGTTCTTCAAGTGAATTTACAGGTATCATAACTCACAAGCACAATCGATCTTATTTAAAGCTTAAAAACCATGAAGAATAGAGGCTAAATTAAGATTGGCTAAAGCTTGGATGAAGTTAAAGCTTCAAGGCATGGGGACTTACAATTTATTGTTTGTTAAATGTATTAGAAGTCTCATGTAAGTACTTCTCAACTTTACGATTATTTATGAAGCTTATAGAGAAAAAAATTGAATTAAAGACCTATTTCAATAACTCGGAAAATATTTTTTCAAAGTTAAACTATTCTTTTAAAAAGAATGCAAAAGAGTATTGAAATAAAGAACATTAAATTTCACAAGAATTTGAACAAAATGTTCTAGTAACAGTGAGTTTAGGCAACCGAACACTTGGTTTAGTCGATTGAACAGGTACTGCCATAGTAACAAGCCAAGACAGTGTTGGTTCGGGCGATTGGACAAGTACTGCCATAGTTACAAGCCCAGACAGTGTTGGTTTGGGCGATCGAACAAAATATTTAGTTGACCGAATAGGTTTGAACGACCGAAGTCAAGGCTTGAGCGACCGAAAGGCTACTGCTTGTTTGAAATTATTAGTTCTTAAAAGGTTCGGGCGACCGAGGTATTAGTTCGGGCGACCGAAGTTTCGTGATAAACTTTTAAAATATAGCAATTTCTTTCTATTTTCAGAATATATTATTTCTAAAGTTTGGGAAAATGGTTAGATTTCAAAACCACCAATTTAAGGGTAACCCTAATCACATTAGGGCAACCAATCACACAAATTATTCATTGATTTCAACCTTCATAACTACTCTACGCCATTCTTCGATTGCTGAAATTAATTTTTGGTTTTGACTCTTGTTTTCACATCTTTTGTGAGCAAAATGTTGAACTTTTTTATGACGAAAAGGGGGAGAGGTTTGTTGAGCAAAATGCATGTGTGATTGTGCTTTAATGTTGAAACTAAATGCATAATTATTTGTAATGTCTTCTTTATTGATATGCCTGTACTGTATTGTATTTCTATTAAATTATGCAAATTCTTGGGGAAGCCTTTTTAAGCTAAACCTCATTTTGCCCTGATGCGTTTGTCATCATCAAAAGGGGGAGATTGTTGACTTTTTGAGTCCGATCCCTAGTATTGACTTTTTGAGTCTTATCTCGTTTTTGATAATGAAAAATACAAGGTATTTAATGTTTGTTGAGTTTGTGTGCAGGATCAATTGGTAATATCATACGACACATAGTGACTTGAAGAATATAAAGACCCTGAAGATTCATTTGTTGTAATTTATTTTATGCTCATTTGGGTCTATAATAGTAATATAGGAGAAGGATCTGTAATAATCACTGCACATCATGCGTGTAGGAACTGGTAAGCTTAAGACTGCTAAAATGACCTTAGGGAGGTTGACCAACACTAGGTTTTTAGGCATACTCTCAAAGACCTTAGAATAACCTTAGGTCCTTGCACTTTCACGTAAAATAGTCCCCAATATCACATATAATATTAGGGGAATCAATTGAATTAAAATAGGACTTAAAATGCTAAATGAACAGGTTTTGGGCGACCAAACCCCTCGTGTTCAAAACACTTCGAGTGATCGAACCTTTGACCAGTCAGAGTGTTGACTAAGTTTCAGGTGACCGAACCAATTTGAGTGTAGCATCCACAGGCAACCGAACCATTACTATGACTTTTCCCACCAACTCAGTAGCCCTAACTTCACGTTCAAAATTTCCTTGGGCTACTGAACACATGAGTTTGGTAGACCGAACTTAGGACCGGGTAACCGAACTGCGATTTTTTGAAATTGCCTTCAATTCAACAAACCAAGCCCATATTCGGGCACCCAAACTTCAAAAAGAACTTTTCTAAGTGTGTTTGTTTGGGCGACCAAACCAAGGGTCAGGCGCCAGAAACTCTCGAATTAAAATAATTTTAACTGCGGTAACACGGGGTTATTTAGGTTAAAATGGTTTAAAACTTTTTTAATTATTCCCATCATATCCTAACGATCAAAATTTTAGGTGAGGCTATATATATGATCAAGCTCATTAGCTAAAATTAAGATGTGATTAGAGATTTGATTAACATATTTTTCCTCTGATATTTTAGTGCCTCTCTTTCACATTCAAGCCCAAAGACTCCACCTATTTACATTCTCTTGCAAAATCATATTTGGTGTGAGTGCTTTGAGAGTTCCTACACTTCCTATACAAGCTTCTACTCTCATATTGCTTGTTGATTTATATTGAAAGTTAAGCCTAAAAGCTTTCTCCCTTGAGTTAATCAATATTCATTTTGTGGGGAAATTTTTTACTAGCCTGTGAGTCTTTTTGCATTTTTCATTGCAAGACTCTTAGGTTTGTCTTGTGTTTTGTAGAAAACTTTTTGACAAGCTTTCTTTGAAAATATCTCCTGTTCTTAATCTTGTGAAAATCATTTTGAGATATTTTGATTATATTCTTGAAAATCTTTGAAACCCTATTCGTGATTGATATATACTTATATATTGTTTCAAAGATAGATTGATAATACACTCTCACTCTTGATTGACTATAGACATTAGATTGAGTGTTATCACACATATTGCATATAGCTTATAATTCCTATATTATTGATGTGCATTGATTGATTGATTATACCGTGCGTATTGTAGTACATATCTGCTTGTGTAAAAGCATATTTCCGTGTACGCAAAGTTTTACAATTTGTTGTATTCCAGGCGTGGGCCTGAAGAGGGAGACTAGCCCTGTTGAATAGTCCTGAATTGGCTTAGACCTAGTTAGGAAAGTTAGGTTCCACATCTTGGTAAGGTGCGATTGTAGGTTGAGGTTAGCCCCATTAATTAACGTGGTTGTAATCGGTGCTGCTCCACCCGTTAAGTGAGCATTAGTGGAATTCTCGGGCTTGTAAGCTAGAGGTGAGGACGTAAGTATAGTTGGCCGAACCTCGATAACATATCGTGTGTGCACTGTTTATATTTTCGCAATTTATATTCTTGCACGTGTATGTTATAGTGTGAATGCTGCGTATGATTTGATTTTCGTATCTTACATTTATCTGCGCATTTGGGTTTTTGTGCATATAGACAAACCCTAGGTTGTATATTTACTGTTGTCATATTAGTTGAACCTAGGAAGAATTTTTTAAATACCCAATTCACCCCCCTCTTGGGAATACACCAAAGCTAACAACTGGTTTTAAAGCCTCGTTGCACTAGGTATAATAGCTTTTGTAAAAGATCGCAATGACTCACATTGGTGTATCACCATTCAGAGAGGGACGATCACTTTCCAGTCCTCCACTGCTTTGTGGTGTAAATTACACCCATTAGAAAATTCAAATGAGTATATTTGTAAAATCTATGAATTGGAGGATCTGGTAGGTGATTGATAAGGGAATTTGTATGCCCGTTAATGAAAATGATACTAATATGCATTCAAATTCATATGCCATGGAATTATTATATTGTACTTTAGGTTATGATATTCTTCATGAGATTATGGCATGTAGTAGTGCACAAAGGATCTGGTTTGATCTAGAAAAGAGATATGGAGAGACCTAGGAAAAGGAGATTGCCACTCTAGAAGCTCCAAGATCAGATGATCTGGTAGTGGTGAATCATGAGCTAGTAATCAATGAGGAGGTATATATTTCACCTCCTGCTTCAGTTTGTTATGCAGTTGATGATTCTTATGTTAATTGTTGCAAAATATCATGTGCTGAATCATGTGTCGAACTTTATGAAAATATTGCTGTTGTTACATGTTATGATTCATGTGAAAATTATTGTGTTAATTCTTTTGTTGAATCATGTGCTGAATTGAATAATGAAAGCATGTTGTCGTATGAAAAACTAGAAAAGACCTTATTGAAAATGAATAAATTTCTAGTTAAGTTATCTAAGTAGAAATCATTTCTGAAAAGTGAGAATAAAAGGATAGCAAAGCAATTAGATGAATTAAAAGATTATCAGGCTATTCTTGGAAAGAAAAACATTGAGAAGATTTTGAAAATCATTTGCTTTAAGAAAGAGATAAATGATTATTCTAGAGGTATAATTAAAACTAAAAATGACAAGAATAATCATAACGAGCTCTTCGTAGTTACAATGAAAAATATTTTCATAAAGGGTTCATGTTCTATTTATCAAACCCATAGTCATGCCTCATCATGTAAAAACAGAATAAATAAGCATATTCCTTCACAAAAATCCAAAGCCTGCCTATTTCAAAAAATGAAATGGCACATTCAGCCTACTTGTCCATCTAGAAGTGCCAGAGGCTTAGATAAGGAGATGGCATGGGTAGTTATAAAAGCAAACTCCATAAAACCTAAAGAAAAATGGATTTAAATTAATGCTACTTAATTATTTAATGCTTCTTTAGATCCTAGGTTTAGGTTTAGGGGTTGTGATGACTGTAGGTTTGGGAAGTGGTTGTTGCTTCAAATGAAAATCTTAGTATATGCACTCACTAAATAGGATCTTGTCATACTAAGAATCTTTATCCATTTCCAAATGGACATGACATCTTTGCCTGATATTTAATTCAAAATGCTTAACCCATGCTAACATGAAAATCACAAGCTTAAGCATATTGCTGTCCATTGCACAAAATTAAGCTTTAGGGTATTTGCCTTGCCTTATATCATTTTACCCTAAACTCATTTTGAATATGAAAAGCCTAAATCAAAATCAAGTCATCACTCTAGGCTTAAAGTACTATTGATCATAAATGATTAATATATATTAAGTGTGCTTTTTATAAGACATCTTGCTATAATCAAAATTAAAGGCAACCACTAAGGGATTCGAGTTTTATTGATTAAATCAAAATATTCCCTTTGAACTTAAAATATAAAAATCCTCTATTTTGGTTCACCATCCTATCCATAGGACTCCTTACCAAACCACGATCATATTCGGTAAGGTTTCACCCTCTCCTTGGTTTGTATCCTTGCTCTAAATTGTGATCATACTTAAAGGATACTTTCCAATCACCAACTAGCTATAGTCAAAATTCATATACTCTTTAGTGCTCTTTGTCAAAACAGTTAGGACAATGTATTTAAACTTCTTATCTTGAAAAATGTCCTACCTATCCTAAATACTCTTCTATACCCATTAGTGATTTAATTTTCAAGGAGTATTTACTCAAACTCCCTTCACAAGCTCTCAAAATTTAAGTCAAAACCTTTAGAGCTTCATCTTCGTGAATTAAATTAAATGGCAAATATGATTGGTATAGATTTCAACATGTATGAAAATGCAAAGTTTCAAGAAACCTATGCACGAACCTTAAAGTTTAATGCCATTTGAACTCAAGCCTCTCACATATTGAAATTCATAAGAAAAGAGGTAGACATAGGCTTATCACCTCAGCGAATATTTATTGTGACTTTTTGGTCCAATAAGCCTAATAATTCAAAGCCAAACTTAAATAATTGAAAATATTATAACTCTTGGTTATTGAACTTGAAGATGAAAGAAAGGCATAGAATAAATAAGTACATAACTCAGGGGGAGCATTTATCCTTCATATCTATATAAATTAAAAGGCTCTCACATTCTTATATCATTTATGTCTTTATGCCTATATGTGTATAGCATCGCAGCACTATCCATGATTCAATAAATGGTTAAAATTTCTTTGATGGACATTTTATGTATTTTCCTAACATGAACTACTATTGAGCTCTATTGAATATCTTGAGTTGATTATACTACTGGAATGCATACTTGGTCTATAATGCCTCCTACATGGTAGATGCAGTTGATGTGAATTGCATGCCGGTAGTGAATTATAGGTTGTTGTGTGCTTTATATGATCTATCTATTGAGAACAACCTATCAGGTACAGGTTTTATGGGAAAATGTCCGATTTACAGACGGCATTCTATTAAAATTTTGACAGGAATTTTCCCAAAGTAAAACCTTGTCTAAAGATGATTATAATAAAATGAAAGTTAAAATATTTTTGAAAGGATGAGTGAAAATCAATTAAAAAATTAAATTTCATCCTTGCATAATCGTTGAGAATAGTTAGAGGAGCTTAGCACCATCCCTAGGAAAAGAGCTTAATGGATTCATATACATCAATTCACATTTTTGAAATATTGAGACTCTTCTGAAAAACCTTGAACATTGTATCCAGCACTTAAAAACTTCATGATCTGATATGAACTATTCTTGGTTTATGAGTATCATATCATGCCTTAATATCACTTCTCTAATGCATGCATGAATTATAGAGATGATTATACTGGTTGCAAAAATCGATCAATATCCAGTATAGTTATGATAAAATATTTAAGATATGTGCTTATACTACTTGACATACTTAATGAAAATAATTCTTATTAAGTATAAGCAGTTTGTTGCATCTAGGCTAGAATTCAAATTGATAGGGGGAGCATGTAAAATTAAAATGTCTATCATATTATGCTCACAAACTTTTTAGCTTAGATTTGTTGTTGAATCAAGTGTGGCATGTGCTAAAATGTATTGACTTCATTAAAAATCTTAATGTGAAATATGTTGTTTGCCACTGTCACTTGTGTCACCATATGATCTTGTATTTGATTGTTAAATTAGTAAGATCCATATGGTTGTCACATTCTGGTTATTTTTTTGGTATGTGCTTAATTGACAAACCAGAAAAATATTGCTTGCTTGTTTTAAATTAAAGTTTCTTTTTCAGCAAGCACCCCCAGTACTTCATAAAAATATCATAAGGGGGATATATATTTATTATTATATACATATATATTTTTTAAATTGCATAATTGGTTCGATAATTTCATATGAAAATGCATACGAACTAGTTAGACTATTTTATGCTCAAACCTTCTACCTGTTATCATATGTCGTATGTTTTAAAATCAAATCTTTTACGGGTCTTATGATATGATTTAAATTGCTATGGTTTGTCGATAATTCTTGTTTAATCATGCTTGTTATGTCATTTTATTTTTTAATGACCAGTTATACTGTTTGTGTGCTTAATTGCTATAGTTTTCAAAAACAATTATATTTTTTTACATACCCTTTTTGCTGATGCCAAAAGGGGGAGAAATACACTTGCAAAAATTGGTATGCATATTTTTAGGGTGCGCTTTGTTTGGCTATTACCCATTTTTGCACTTGTATTTGTCATCATCAAAAAAGGGGGGAGATTGTTGACTTTTTGAGTCCTATCTCGTTTTTGATAATGACAAATACAAGGTATTTAATGTTTGCCGAATTTGTGTGCAGGATAAATTGGTAATATCATACAACACACAGTAACTTGAAGAATATAAAGACCTCGAAGATTCATTTGTTGTAATTTATTTTATGCTTATTTGGGTCTGTAATAGCAATATAGGAGAAGTTCTGTAATAATCACTGCACATCATGCGTGTAGGAACTAATAAGCTCAATACCGCTAAAATAACCTTAGAGAGGTCGACCGACACTAGGTTTTTAGGCGTACTCTCAAAGACCTTAGAATGACCTTAGGTCCTTGCAATTTCATGTAAAATAGTCCCCAATATCACATATAATATTAGGGGAATCAATTGAATTAAAACAAGACTTAAAATGCTAAATGAATAGGTTTCGGGTGACCAAACCCCTAGTGTTCAAAATACTTTGGGCAACTGAACCTTTGACCAGTCAGAGTGTTGACTTGGTTTCGGGCGATCAAACCAATTTGACCGTAGCTCCCACGAGCGACCAAACCAATACTCTGAATTTTCCCACCAACTCGGCAACCAAAACTTCAAGTTCAAAATTGCCTTAGGCTACCGAACACATGAGTTCAGCAAACCGAACTCAAGATTGGGTGACCAAACCACGGTCTTTTGAAATTGCCTTCGGTTTAGCAAACTGAACCCATATTCAGGCATCCAAACTTCAAAAAGAACTTTTCTAAGGGTGTTTGTTTGGGAAACCGAACCAAGGGTCAGGCGCCCAAAACTCTCGGGTTGAAATAACTTTAACTGTGGTAACATGGGCTTATTTGGGTTAAACTAGTTTAAAACTTTTTAATTATTCCCATCATATCCCAATGGTCAAAATTTTATGTGAGGCTATATATATGAGCTCATTAACAAAAATTAAGATGTGATTAGAGATTTGATTAACATATTTTTCTTCTTAAATTTTAGTGTCTCTCTCTCACATTCAAGCCTAAATACTCCTCCTATTTTCATTCTCTTGCAAAATCATATTTGGTGTGAGTGCTTTGAGAGTTCCTAGACTTCCTATACAAGCTTATACTCTCATATTGCTTGTTGTTTTTTTTATTGAGAGTTAAGCCTAAAAGCTTTCCCCCTTGAGTTAATCAATATTCATTTTGTGGGGAAACTTTTTACTAGCTTGTGAGTCTTTGCATTTTCATTGCAAGACTTTTAGGTTTGTCTTGTGTTTTGTCCAAAACTTTTTAACAAGCTTGCTTTGAAAATATCGCCTGTGCTTAATCTTGTGAAAATAATTTTGATATATTTTGATTATATTCTTGAAAATCTTTGAAACCCTATTTGTGATTGATATATACTTATATATTGTTTCAAAGATAGATTGATAATACGCTGTTACTCTTGATTGACTATAGACATTAGATTGAGTGTTATCACACATATTGCACAGAGCTTATAGTTCCTATATTATTGATGTGCATTAATTGATTGATTTTACCATGCGTATTGTAGTACATATATGCTTGTGTAAAAGCATATTTCTGTGCACGCAAAGTTTTAAAATTTGTTGTATTCCAGGTATGGGCCTGAAGAGGGAGACTAGCCTTGTTGAATAGTCTCGAATTAGCCTAGACCCAGTTAGGAAAGTTAGGTGCACCATCTTGGTAAGGTGCGGTTGTAGGTTGAGGTTAGCTCCGTTAATTGACTTGGTTGTAATCGGTGCCGCTCCACCCGTTAAGTGATCATTAGTGGAATCCTCAGGCTTGCGAGCTCGAGGCGGGGACGTATGCATAGTTGGCCGAACCCCCATAACATAACGTGTGTGCACTGTTTATATTTCCGCAATTTATTTCCCTTCACATGTATGTTATAGTGTGAAAGATTAAATATCCCACTTACAATTATAGGGACAAAACTTATGAGGCCAATCATGACCTAGCTTGAGTTTTGAAAGGGCTTTGGGCGATTGAACTTAGAAGGTTAAAATGGTTCGGGCGACCAAATGTGTAAAGAGTCAAAAAGTTGATTGAGGCTCGGGCGACTGAACCTAATTTGAACTGATTGTCCATGGTCGATCGAACGCTCCAAGTAACTTTTCCCATTGTCCTTAGGTAGCCGAACTTATAGCTCAAAAGAGACTCGAGTGACTAAATTGTGAAGTTCGGCAACCCAAATCATGGACTAGGTGACCGAAACCATGAAGACTTGGGAAATCGCCTGGCTCAGATTGTGTTTGTCGTTGTCCTCATCATTATCCGATAAATTGGAGACCCTACAAAGTAATAATTATATGAAAAATTAGTATAAAATTTTTGAATACGTACGTTGTTGGAATTGGTGTATTCCCGAGAGAGAGGGTGAATTGGGTATTTAAAAATTTTCTCCTAGGTTAATTCAAATGACAACAGTATTACACAAACCGAGCGTCTATCTGAGTGAAGAACCAATTACCCAACAATAATTTAACTAAGCAAATAATCAAAACAAGTATAGCAGGCTCAGTATTTCCCAATCATGCACAATATATAATCCATGCACACATTCATAATTAATTAAATACAAGCATACATGTGCAGGAAATAAAAGTGCAGGAATTTAGAAGCTGATACAAGATATGTTATCGAGGTTTAGCCAATACTACCTACGTCCTCGCCTTAAGCTCACAAGCAATAGGATTCACTACGTTTTCTTACTTATGGGTGGAGCGACAACGTTTAAAACACTCTTTCCTTACTGGGTAAGGAAATACCCCAGATCACATTCATAGGGCTAACCCCAACCTTTATAATAGCACCATACAAAGGCGCACTTGGTTTTCTTAACCAAGTCTAAAACATCTGGTGCACGTTACAGGCCAGTGCAATCCTATTTTGACCACATGTCGGGAAAACAACAGATAATCAAGTAACTTTTGTGTACAATAGAAGTGCCTCTTACACAAGCATATATTTACCACAATACAACCAATATGCACAATGCACTCACAAATGATAAGAATTTATGCTCAAGTGAGACTTGTCAAGTTATACGTCAACTCTAAAGAATGTGTGTGTGTGTGTGTGAGTGCATGCACGCGCGCGCAAGTGTGTGTGTGTGTGTGTGTGTGTGTGTGTGTGTGTGAGAGAGAGAGAGAGAGAGAGAGAGAGAGAGAGAGAGAGAGAGAGAGAGAGAGAGAGAGAGAGAGACCTTTGATTCAATATAGTATATTCAATAAATGAATAATCAAAGGTACCTTAAAAACCCTAAGCAAATATCTAATTTTTTTTTTTATCAAATATCAAGCACAGTAGATAATAGGCTTTAAGCTTGCAAAAGATATTTTTATCAAGAACACAAAACAAGCTTTTGAATCTTGCAATAAGGATGCCAAGATTCACAAGCAAGGTGGAGTTCTTCCAAAATAATATTTATTAATAAAATATAATGGGAAAAAACTGTAGCTAACTCTCAAAATCAATATCAAACAATGCAAGTATGTGAGAGTAGTTAGCTTAAACATAATGTATAAATGCCCACAAGATTTGAGTGTTTATTCAAGCCTCAAGTTGCAATAACTTTGCAGATGAAGATGAATAATACAAATGCACTCTTTCTAAAATATGCAATCAATAAAGTATGAGAAAGAGTTTTAATAATGATCTTATGAAAATATGGGAGGCTGTGCCTGACAAGGCTCCCCCTAACAATATGCATAAATAAAAAATGATATTCAATAAAGTTCACATATAAGCATGAAGACTTTAGAATTGTTAGCTTTGGTGCAATCCCAAAAGGGGGGAGGGGGTGAATTGGTATTTTAAAATTTATTGCCTTAGGTCAAACCACTAACAACAGTATTACACAAGCTTAAGGTCAATCTAGTGCATGTAAAATAAATCAATGTAAATATACAATGGAATTTAAACTGCAATAAACGTTTAACCAGGCATGCACAATAAAGCAATAAAAGAGACGACACCCAGAAATGTTATCGAGGTTCGGCCAAATTGCCTACGTCCCCGCCTTGGCCAACAAGCACAAGGATTACCACTATAGGCTCACTTAACGGGTGGAGTGGCACCTAAACAACCAGGTCAATTAGCACAGGACTGACCTCAACCTTTACAACCAGGTCAATTAGCGGGGCTGACCTTAACCTACACGCCTTAGTAGGACGATGCACCTAGCTTTCCTAACCGGGTCTAAGCCAATCTGGGACTATTCCAGGGCTAGTCTCCCTTTTCGGGCCCATGCCTGGATATACAACAGATTTGAAATACAACAAATGGTACAGTGATTGTACTTTCCTGTAAAGCAGATATGTACCCAGTTACGCATAGTATAATCAATATACTACCAAAAGATAGGATTTGATAAGCTCGATGTAGTCTAAGTGTCTACTCTCAAATATTTATACAAATATAGCAATTAGTGCATGAGAGTATAAATGATAGGATCTTTGTGTCAAAATAATATTTTAATCACAATGCACCAACAAAGATCACAAGCACACTTCAAATATCTCAACAAATAATATTTCTCAATATAAACCACAAGAGATATTTAAAAATGATTTGCAAAAATTTATTTGATCTTTGAATCAAGATAAAAAGATATAGCAACAAAGATCTTCAATATGCTAACAAATATCTCAAAATATTTTTCTCAAGATAAATCACAAGAGATATTTGAAATTTGTTTGTAAAATATTTGATCTTTGCGTCAAGATAATATTATCAATCAAAAGGTGCAATAACAAAGATCTTCACAAGAAAAATATCTCAAAAGTATTTTTCTCAAAAATAAGCACACGGGATATTTGAGAATGGTTCGTAAAAATTTATTTCATAAACTCTTGAGTATTGCAATACGAACTCTTGAGTATTGCAATGATTATGCAAAACTCACAAGCTCTACGAAGTTTTCCTACGGAAGTGTTATTAATGAAGTCTCCTAGAAAAACTTCAAGCTTACTCTCGGATAAAAATATATATCAAAGATTCTAAAACTAGCGAGAGTGTAAGCTTTACTAGATACTCACAATAGCACTCTTACTTAGCAAGATTTGCAATGAGGATGAGTAAGAATGAAGAAATAAGGCTTGGATGTGAGAAATAGAGCTTTTGAGAATCAGAGGATTTTTTGCTAATTGTTTTTCTAATCTTCTTGCTAATTTTTGCAAATGAAGCCCTATATATAGAGATAGGAAAAATTATAGCCGTTAGGACATGTAGGGTATTATTAATATAGTTTTAAACCAATTTAACCCTAATTAACCCTGTTTTAAAAAGTTAACTGCAGTAAAAAATATGGGGCAACCTGAGAGGTTCGGTCGACCAGAACAAGTTCGGTCGACCAGGTCTTATATGGTTCGGTCGACCAGGGGACTTTTGAACTAAGGTCGTGGTCGACCAGGAGAAGAAGATTTCTCAATTTTCCGAGGTTCGATCGACCAGGCCATTTTGAACTGGCTGGTTCGGTCGACCAGACCACTAGGAGTTCTCCTGAGGACCCTTCGGTCGACCAGGTAGTTGGAGTACAAAAAGGGTTGGTCAACCAGATGGTCAAACTTTTGACCCCAGGGGGTTTCGGTTGACCGGGGCCTTTTGAACTACCTAGTTCAGTCGACTAGGTGGTCAAATGTTGACCAAGAAGGGTTTCGGTCGACCAGGGATCTGTGAACAAACTGGTTCAGTCGACCAAATGGTCAAACTTTGACCTAGGGAGGTTTCGGTTGACTGAGGATTTTGAACTATAACGGTTCGGTCGACCGTACTGTGGTCAAACGGTTGACTAGGTCCGGGTTCGGTCGACTGGGAGTATTTGTACTGTGAAGTACGGTCGACCGAAAATACCCATTTAGAACATTTTGGTCCCTTTTAATCATGAAAACGAGCTATTTAAATGTCCATTCAAATATATGCATGAGTGAGTGTCCTAGGGTCATTTCTAGGCCTTTTTCAAGACACCAAAAAAATTTGGTTGCGGTCGACCGAAGAGTGTTCCCTAAAGTCCATCTATGGTTTTGAGCTTATTGATCCTTCCATGCAGGTAAGGCATTAATTATTACAGACCATGTTCTCCTAATTACTATTACAGACCCAAATGAATGATTAAATTACAATACAACATAAATAGGGTCTTCAGGTCTTCACTTCATGTATTGTGTGCGTGCACCATATTATACGTTCGATTGGTCCTGCACACAAACTCATCAAACCATTAAATACCGTATTTGTCATAATCAAAACAGGGTATGACCCATAGGGTCAACAAGAATTTTTCAAGATGTGCATTTAAGTGTAGTTCTCATTTTCCATTTTGAGTAACAAAAGGTTAAGGAGAAAAGACCAATTTTGCTCTCATAAAACATCTCCCCCTTTTGTCACTAGCAAAAGGGAAAAAAAAAAAAAATCTCCCATTTTTCAAGAGACCATAAACAGCAGAGCCCCGAAAAAAATTTATAAATTTCATGATTAAAAACATATAATTTTTTAACATAAGTCATGAATGCTTTCAAGCTTATACACTAGCAGCAAGAGATAAAACTATATCATTTAAAAGTTCATTTCTTGCTAGGAAAAAAAGAAAATTAAAAAAAAAATTCCCCTTTTGGATTTTAGCATCAAGTACTGGGGACAATGCTTGCAATAAAATAATTTTAAACATTAGGGTTCAAACAAGCTTCATTTTTCTAGTTAAGCATTTAAGTACAAATCACAAAATACAAGAAAAATCAATCATATGGATCCTAAGAATGTCAGAAGATTTAAAACAGGGATCATATGGCATTCATAGAATAGTTGTGGCTAAGCGAACCATTTTCAGTTAAGATATTCAATACAATCATCATACTTGAGCGCAAGCCATGGTGAATGCAATACATATTTAAGCCATAGAGTGGGTGAGCGCAACAAGATATTAAACTTAGTTCAAAAGCTCCCCTATAAATTTTGAATATGAGCTCAGATGCTATGAGTTTACAATTTACTGTGGGTTGAAAGAAATTTATTAACCACACATATGGGCCATAACAATCAATGGGTCTAAGCTGAAAGTAAGGTGAGCAAATGAATTAGGATTTTATAAAGTCTCCCCATTTAGATTTGAATTCGAGCTTAGATGAAATGACTACTTATACTAGATAAACACTGATTTTACTGGGAATGCTAAGTAGTATAAGCAATCATTTTGACCCTTTTTGAAGCAACTATACTAGATATTTATTGACCAATTTTATCACATGATCAGTATAGTCTTCCTATGGAAAACAAGTGCATCAGAAAAGATGTATTAAGGCATGATTTTGTGCTCATAACCAAGAACAATCCATATCTATTCATGTAGCTTTAAGAGCAGGATATGATGTTCAGGGTTCTTAGAGGAGCCTCAATATTCAAAAAGTTAAATGTGGTGCAGATGTGTCTTTTATGCTCTTTCTCTAAGACTGGAGCTTAGCTCTTCTAAATGTTCAATGATTATGTAAGGAGGAAGTTTAATATTCATGTGATTTTCACTCATCCTTTCAAAAATATTTTATCATTAATTTTATTATAATCATCTATGTACATTGTTTTATGTTGGGAAATGTTTAACGAAATTTCGGCAGCATGCCGTCTCTAAATTGGACATTTTCTCACAAAATCTATACCTGAAATCTGGTTGTTTTCAATAAATAAAACATATTGAGCATGCAACAACCTAAAATCCACTACCAGCATGCAATTCTCATCATTGGATCCACCATACAGGAGGCATTCAACACAGGCATGCAATCAGGTAGCTCAAATAATAGTTCATATGAAATATAAATTATCCATAAAAGAAATTTAATCACTTGGTACATTATGGATAGTTTGCTACATTTTTTATCTCATAAGGCATATAGTTACAAAATAGTTATGAGAGCATTTAATTTTTGTAGTTAGGAAAGTGAAATACTCCCCCTGAGTTATGCACTATCACCACCTTATGTTTTTCTTCCATCTTCAAGGTCTTTAGCCAAGAGTTATAAGATTTTCAATGATTCAAGCTTGGCTTTGGATGCATAGGCTTATTGGACCAAAAAGTCATGAAGAATATTCATTTAAGAGTAATAAGCCTTCTTCAACCTCTTTTCTTATGAATTTTAATTCGTGAGAAGCTCAAGTTCAAATGGCTTTCGATTTAAACTATATGTGCATAAGTTTCTTCGAAATTTATACTTCCTCTAGATTTAAACCTAGGCAATCATCTTTGCCATTTAACTTGTTCTAATGAGATGAAACTCTAAATAATTTGATGTTAACATTTGAGAGCTTATGAAACTAGTAGGGATAAATACTCTTAAAGATTAAATCTCTATTGAGTTCAAAGGAGTATTCAGAAGTGAGCACATGTGGACAATGTTCAAAATATTTTTATGCTAGCGAATATGTCCATTCAGCTTAGACAAGAAGCACTTAAGAGTATAGCAATTTATGATTATCAGTGCTTAAGCCTAGAGTGATGACTAACATTTTGATCAAGGCTTTTATGTTCAGAAATAAGTTTAAGAAGAATGATACATAATAGGATGGACTCCCTAAAGCTCAATTCTGTGCAATGGACAAGAGTATGCTTAACGTGAGAATTTCATATTAGCATGGGTTAAGCATTTAGAATTATGTACCAAGCAAGGATGCTTTTGTCCATTTTTAAGTGGATTTTAATCAAGAATAATATAGCCAATGTTTACATATTTTACCCAATCATTGTGATATATTATCATTAGAATGGATGAATTTCTTGATTTTTCATATTGCCTTGATTTTATGATGATCTTAGTATACAGAATATTGTATAGTGAGTGCACATACTAAGTTTTGATATTTTAGGCACATGCCACTTCCCAATCCTGCAACCAACACAACCCCTAAACCTAATCCTAAGATCTAAGAAAGAAATCAATGATTATTTTATACTTATTTGACTTCATTTTTCCTCAGGTCCTAAGGGGTTTGCTTTCATGATCATCCACATCATTTCTTCATCCAAGCTTCTGGCACCTCTAATTGTGAAGAAATATTTAATGTGCCCTTTTCTTTTACATTGTAAGAAGGTTTTGAATTTTTGTGAAGGGCTATGCTCACTAATCTTATGTTTCCATGATGAGGCATGATTATGGGATTTATATGATGAATATGAATCCTTTTTTAAAGGATTTTTCTTTTTAATTCCTAAGGATTTATCATCTCCTATTTCTCCCTCCTGGTAGATTATTTTCAATATTTTCTTCATCTTTTTCCTTTTTAGAATGACATGATAATCTTTTAGTTCCTCTAATTGTTTAGCCTTTTTTTTTTTTTTGATTTTTCAAAAAGATTTTCTACTAAGACGTTTTAACTAGAAGCTTATGCATTTTAAATAAAGTACATTCTTATTCTTTGTTAGAGGGTATGGCTTTATCATTAAACTCATTACATGATTCAACATATGATTTATCATGAAAATTATTACATGAATCAATGCATGAATTATTAGCATAAACATCACACGGGCTATCAGATGATTCATTATAAGATGTATCACAATATTTTTCACGAGAATCATTGCATGCATCAATAACAAAGCTACTATGATATTCAATAGATGATTTAGCATAAAATATACCACATGATTCAGCATAAGAATCACCTATAAAGGCAGAGAAAGGATCATATACCTCTTTGTTTGTTAATGGTATTACCTTATCATTTACCACATCCTGATCATTTGAACTTGACACTTCCGGAGTGGTGGTTTTCTTTTCCCTAGACTTTCCATATTTCTTGTCTAGCTCTTCCCAAATATCTTGTGCACTACAACAAGCCATGATCTTTTGAATGACATTAGTCTCTAAAGAACAATATAAAATGTCCATGGCATTACGATTAATCAAATTAAAACCATTTTCATTTATTAGCGCACAATTTTCTTTAGCAATCACTTGTTAGGTCCTTCAGTCCATTGATTTTATAAATACTCTCATTTTAATTTTTCAATGGGTGTAATTTACACCACAAAATATAGAAGGACTAGTAAGTGACTGTCCCTCACTAAATGGGGATACATCAATGTGAGTCATTGCGATCTTTTGCAAAAAAAAAATGTTTAAGTTTGGTACAACGTGGCTCTGATACCAATTGTTGGAATTGGTGTATTCCCAAGAGAGGCGGTGAATTGGGTATTTAAAAATTTTCTCCTAGGTTAAATTAGATGAAAACAGTATTACACAAACTTAGGGTCTATCTGAGCGAATACCAATTACCCAACAATAATTTAACTAAGCAAATAATCAAAGCAAGTATAGCAGGCTTAGTATTTCCCAATTATGCACAATATATAAACCATGCACACATTCATAATTAATTAGATATAAGCATACATGTGCAGGAAATAAAAGTGCAGGAATTTAGAAGCCGACACAAGATATGTTATCGGGGTTCGGCCAATATTGCCTACGTCCTCACCTCAAGCTCACAAGAAATAGGATTCACTACCTTTGCTCACTTACGGGTAGAGCGACACCGTTTACAACACCCTTTCCTTACTGGGCAAAGGAATACCCCAAGTCACATTTGCAGGGCTAACCCCAACCTTTACAACAACACCTTAGAAAGGCTCACTTGGTTTTCTTAATCGAGTCTAAACCATCTAGTGCACGTTACAGGCCAATGCAATCCTCTTTCAACCACACGTTGGGAAAATAACAAATAATCAAGTAATTTTTGTGTACAATACAAGTGCCTCTTACACAAGAAGATATGCACCATAATACAACTAATAAGCACAATGCACTCACAAATGATAAGAATTTATCCTCAAGTGAGATTTGTCAAGTTATATGTCAACTCTCAAGAATGTTTGTATATATATATATATATATATGTGTGTGTGTGTGAGAGTGAGACCTTCGATTCAATATAGTATAATCAATAAATGAATAATCAAAGGTACTTTAAAAAACCTAAGAAAATATCTAATTTTTTTTTTTATCAAATATCAAGCACAATAGATATTAGGGTTTAAAATTGCAAATGATATTTTTATCAAGAACACAAAACAAGCTTTTGAATCTTGCAATAAGGATGCCAAGATTCACAAGCAAGGAGGAGTTATTCCTAAATAATGTTTATCAATAAAATATAATGGGAAAAACTATAACTGACTCTCAAAATCAATCTCAAACAATGCAAGTATGTGAGAGTAGTTAGCTTAAATAGAATGTATAAATTCCCACAAGATATAAGTGTTTATTCAAGCCTCAAGTTGCAATAACTTTGGAAATAAAGATGAATAATATAAATGCATTCTTTCTAAAATATGCAATCAATAGAGTATGTGAAAGAATTTTAACAATGAGCTTATGAAAATGTGGGAGTTGAGAGCTTTAGCACAAAAAGATTTTTAGAGAAAATTTTCTAATCAAAATGCTAATCCCCTTTTTAATCAAGAAAAATGAAGGATTATATATAGAAATCCTTAAAAATATTACCATTGGGGACACAACGGTCATTTTTGAAAAGTTTAATTAAAATTAACCCCTATTTAATGCTGTAAAAAATTGCGAACCCGAGAGGTTTGGTCGCTCAAAGCTATGGGCTGGTCACCCGAATAGACATAGTAAATTTGAAGGACCTTATGGGTTCAATTGGCTATGGGAAAAGTTGGTTGGCCGAGCCAAGGCGATATTCAAAACCTTTGTAGGTTCAGTCACCTAGCCTAATGTTCGGTCTACCAGTCTTTGAAATCCAGTAGGCCGAGGTGATTTTGAACTATAGTATTGGTCGGTCGAGGATGGTAGAAAAGGTTAATTTTAAAGGTTGGGCGACCATGGGCAATATATTTAATAATAGGTCCCAAGTCAAACTTTTAACTTCTGGCTAGGTCAAACGACTGAGGTGTTTATAACGCCAAGAGGTCGGTCGATCAAGCACCTTGAAAAATCAAGGTATGCCCTAACTTTGACCTTGAACTATTTTCAACCCTATGGGAAAGGATGTGATATTTTGTTTTGAAAGGTTATGGGTCCTATGATCAATCGATGGTTTTGGTTTGAGCATTCAATCCTTATCATGCATGAGATGCAATTATTATAGACCATAAAATTTAGTACTATTACGATACATCTTGAAAGTATAAACAAAAATCCTTATGCTCCGCTCCTTTGCAATTTCATGGATTGCATCAAATAGTGTGCACATTTAAGTGCTTCTCGGTTTCCATTTCTCATCTATCATCCGTGCTTAGAAAAATGAACTTGTTCATACACTTAGTAATAGATGAGATACTATGGTTTGTTAAAATCAAAACAGGGATCGGACTGAAAAGGTCAACATACATACTATAGGTACATATGATTTGGTAGCAAGAATGATTATACATGGTTAAATAAAAAATGATACAATTTTAAATATCTAAGTTTGATAAGTCGGGGAAGAGTTTTTGGGCATGGTTAGCTCTGGCACGTCCAGCTCAATGTCACAGACATGTCGAAACTGATCTCACTCGGTTTGGACCTCATATGCCAAACTTGGACACCTGAGTGCTTAAATTAAGTAAGTATATGTAGATCTACTTGCTTATATTCTATTTTTGCTTCTTAGGGCATAGTTTTCTGCCAGGGAGGAGTTTTTGGGCACTGTCACCTCCGACATGTCTAGCTCAATATCATGGACATGATGGAACTGACATCACTTAATTTTAACCTCATATGCTCGAGTTGGACACCTGAGTGTTTAAATCAACTAAGTATGTATAGATCTACTTGTTTGTATTGTAAGTTTTCTTATAAGCGCACAATTTTCAGTAAGGGAGGATTTTTTGGGCATCATTAGCTCCGGTATGTCTAACTTATTGTCATGAACATGTCGAAATTGACCCCATTTGGTTTGGACCTTGTACGCCCAACTTGGACACTTGAGTGCTTAAATAAACTAAGTATATATAAACCTACTTGCTTGTATTCTACGTTTTCTTCTAGGCGAATAATTTTCAATTGAGGAAGGATTTTTTGCACCTTCAACTCCAACATGTCCAACTCAATGTCACAGACATGTTGGAACTAATTTCACTCAGTTTGGACCTCATATGCTTGACTTGCAAACCTGTGTGCTTAAATTAACCTAGTATATATATAGATATAATTGCTTGTATTCTAAGTTTTCTTCTATGCATATAGTTTTCAGTTGGGGAGGATTTTTTGGGTACTGTCAGCTTTGGCACTTCTAACTTAATGCCACAGATGTTTCGAAACTGACCCCAGTTGTTTTGGACTTTGTATGCCTAACTTGGAGACCTGAATGCTTAAATTAACTAAGTATATATATAGATTTACTTGCTTGTATTCTAAGTTCGCTTCTGAGCACATAATTTTCAGTCGAGGAGGAGTTTTTGAGCACCGTTAGCTCCGGTATATCCAGCTTAATGTCACAGACATTTCCAAATTGACCCTAGTCAATTTGGACCTCATATATCGACTTGGAGACCTAAATTCTTAAATCAACTAAGTATATATAGATCTACATGCTTGTATTTTAAGTTTGCTTATAATTGCATAATTTTTAGCCAGGGAGGAGTTTTTGGGCACCATTAGCTCTGGCATGTCCATGATAGTGAGGTGTACATGCCAGAGTTGATGGTGTCCATCCCTATTTAGATAAACATTGGCCAAGTGGTAAGTTATACCCAATATATACATTTGTTTGGTTTATCCATGTACTCAATGAGGGATGGTTCAAAGGGGTACACTTTCAAATAAACTCTTAGCAACTTACTCTTACAACACTTTTATTTGCAACTGTAAATACTTGATAAGGTTTTAGAAAAGTGTGCCCCTTTAAAACGGCTGTATTAAGCACGTGGATAAACCATACAAACCTATAGGTTGGGCATAATTTACCACTTGGTGAATGTTGATCTAAAGAAGGATGAACACCGTCAGCTCCGGCACATCCGTGACAGTGAGGTGGATATGCCAGAGTTGACAGTGTCCATCCCTATGTAGATCAACATTGGGCAAGTGGTAAGTTATGCCCAATCTATAGGTTTGCTTGGTTTATCCATGTACTCAATGAGGGATGGTTCAAAGGGGCACATTTTCATATCAACTCTCAGCAACTTACTTTTGCAACACTTTTATTTGCAGCAGTAAATACTTGACAAGGTTTTAGAAAAGTGAGCCCCTTTAAGTGTTGACTTTATGAGTCCTATCCCGTCTTGATTATGACAAATTTGTTGGCCTAACAAGGCTTACAATTCTTATTTTGATGATAACAAATCAAGATAAGTTTGATATGGTTTTCAAGTTAAATTGTTTCAGGAAGCAGGCAAAGCTCAAGTATTTCAAAGCCAAACTCAAAGGTCAATAAAGCTCATGATGGACATACTTTATAAAAGCTTGAAGAATGAAGGATGATTGAAAGCTTAAAGATGATATATGATCGTGGAAATATTTCAAAACAAAGATTTACATGAAGATCAAAAGTTTAGAGTTTTAAGGATGTCTCTATGTAAGTACTTCATGTAAACCTCAATATAAATTGAATTGAAGCTTATACGAATAAAAAGAAACTAAGAAACAAATTTTTTAAAGACCCTAAAATATGTTTTAAATAAAATGATAAAGGTCTCAAGTAGGGAAGAAAGTTTTCAAAGTGAAAGAAGGATTTTATGAGAGAGAGGTGACTGCCCAATATAGGCAGTAGACTGCCAAAACTAAAGGAATTAAATCTGGGAGATAGAAGGGTCCCAATCGACTTCCTGAGCCTTGTCAGGAACCTGGGTGGTCAAGCCAAGCAACTGACTATGTCTTGGCAGGCAACTGCTAGCCTTCTGGTTGTTTCGTTTTCACTATGGTAGGCAACTGCCAGGTCATGATAGGCGGCTGCCACTCGAACAGAATTTTAAAAAAACTCAATAAGAAAATTTTTTAAATGGATTTCTTAGACTCTACTCTTTTTGAAAACTTGATATTTACTCCAAGCAAACTTGGGGGGCATGGAATTATCTTTTAAACATCTACAAATAGCCCCAACTATAATGATTTTACACATAAAGAAATTTTCCAGCAATCAAGAACTCTCAAAGCTCTTAATCTCTCTTGTGCTCATTCTACTTTCATTACTGAATTGCTGCTGATCCCAACTCCGAATTTGAGTCTTCAAATTCTGAATCTTTCAATACTTTGAAGAAAAATTCGGTGATATAAATTCAGTTAAGCTTCAATCCCTTTATATTGTTTTACATTGAAGTATATTTGTGCTGAATATTGTACTAACCAGCTCTATTGTGAGAGTGTCTCTTGTACACAAATCTTTCTCTACTTGTTTCTTGTTTCTAAACGATTCAAGGTTGTTGGATTGTCATGCCAAGTAAGGGGATATCGTTTGGAGAGGCGGGCTCTAGCCTAATCGAAGGAATGTTGTAAACGGTGTTGTTCTGCCCGGAAAAGGAACTGACCTAGTAAATCCTTTGGTGGTTTGCTAAAGGCAAGGACGTAGAAGCCAAACCTCATAAAACCTTGTGTTCCTCTCTCTCTCTTCCTTACTCTTTACTTTTCAGCATACTTTATAAACTGCGTGGATGCTTTATAATTTCTGAATTCTGAGTGTTTGGTTATTAAATAGAGTGGAAGATAATTTGTTTTGATTTGATCAGCATTGATTACGAAAACCGAAAGGGACTACGTTGGTTGATCATACCAAATTTATTAAACTGAAGGTTTATTTAAAAACTGAACATTGGGAAAAAGTGTGATTGTGAATTTCAACACAGGACTTACACAAATCCAACAAGCATTGCATATTACTATAGAGCTATTGTCACAAGAATCAAGTGCTTGATTGTGGTTGATTTGGATTGATTATTTTACAAGTACTTTGTGATTGTGTTTGGGTTGTGTTTATTGTTACTTTGTGATTGTGTTTTGTTTATTGTTGTAATAAAACTTTTAAAAAGAACATAAATCTTTTAAAACCCAATTCACCCCCCCTCTTGGGAACTATATCCTATTTTCAAAATCCAAAGTATCTCACTTGTGCATCTAGTGCTTGAACATATATTTCTCTTAAAAAGCACGTAGAGTTGAGGTACGATCAAAGCCATGAGAATCTAAAGCTCACTACATGATGGCAATCAGAAGAGCAAAAAGAATGAAGATATTTTATTTTTGTATTGTAATGCATTTAAGTATTGGTCTGTAATAATGCATTCCATGCATGATGGGATTGAAAGCTCAAACACAACACCATAGACTGACCTTAGGTTCCAAAATTTCCATAGAAAATCCTTCACTTAAAATATCATACTCATGCACATAAGGGTTGAAAATTTTAGGGTCAAAATTAGAGCAAAAACACAGCTTTTCAATGACCTCGGTCGACCGACCCTTACACGTTCAAAATGCCCTAGTCGACCGGCCTGAATATTTGGGCTTATTATATTGCATCGGTTGACCGACCATTTTTTCACTTAGGAAGCCCAGCCGAACGACCTATGTTTCGGCCTGTTCTTAAAGCACCCATCCAACTAGCTATCTCAATGTTAAAAAGCCTTATCCGACCGGCCATTCAAAAGCCCAGCTGACCGGACCTTGGCCCAGCCGACTGTTTCTTGGTCTTTTGCAAATCGCCAAGGGCCAGCCGACCAGTGCTGTACCCAACTGACCGACCCTTCAATTTTTTTGAAATATTTACAAAGGTTGGTCAACTGACGCACTCCCCAGCCGACTGGACCTCTCGGGTTGATCCAAATTTTCAGCGCTAATCATCATTAACTTTTTAATCAAACTTTTATAAAATGACGAGTGTGTCCCTAACGGTTATAATTTTTTGGAGTTCTATATATAGCCTATTCCAAAGCTTGATTAGTACTTTTGATTAGAAAACAAATACTCTAAAAGTTTTGTGCTCTCATTTCATATATTCTTACATATTCAAAGCACACATTCAATCCCCTTCTCTTGTACGCTTGTTTTTATCATTATAGAAAGAGATCATTAAGTTCATCTACTTCATTTGCAAAGTCATTGCAACTTCAAGATAGATTGAATATTCATTATTATAAGTATATACATTTCATTGCTAAGCTTTTACTCTCTCATTCTTTAATATTTGAATATTAATTTTTAGAGAGTGAGCTTGAATTCTTCCCATACTATTTGATTGATAAATATTGTTGGGAAAACTCTCTATAGTTTGGGAATCTTTGCACACTTATTTGCAAGATTCAGAAGCTAGTTTCTTTATGCTTATTCAAAAATAGTTTTTGTAAAGCTAATCATCATTATCTTCTGCACTTTATTATTGAAAAATATTTTTGGAGGTTTTACTTGAAGTTTAAATATCTTTGTTAAGAACTTAGGAAATATTATATATTTGAAACAAAGATAATATTTATCATAATCTCTCACAACATTTCATAAATACATTTTTTGAAAGATATTTTATAATCTCTATTGAGCTTAATCTTCCATCATACAAGAGTATATTGAGCTTCATTTTGTACACATTTGCTTATTGTAGAAGCACTTTACTTGTACACAAAATTTTATTATCCTTGTATTCTCGGTGTGTGGTCAAAAAGAGGAATACACCATCCCATAAGGTTTACTGGTTTGGCTCTAGCCCGGTTAGGTGAACTAGGAAGCACCGTCCTGTAGGGTGTAGGTTTGACTTCGCCCGTAAGTAAGCCAAGGAGACTCCCCCTCATAAGGAGTAGTGTAAATGGCATCGCTACGCCCGGTTAAGTGGGTATTTAGTGAATCCTCAAGTGGGTTGACTTGAGGTGGGGACGTAGGCACGGTTGCTGAACCTCAAAAAAATCGAGTGTCACTCTTTTCCTATACTTTTTTTTTTTTTTTCGTATTTTCCTGCTTATCTTTATCTATTGAGATTACTGCGTTTATTTTAAATACTGATTTGTGAGTGTTTGGGAAATACTGGAATTGCTGTAACTGCTTAAATTATTTGGACGTTCATATATATGCTAAATCTCCATTTGATTAGAAAAGATCCTGGGTTGTGAAATACTGATTGCTAGTGTAATTTGGCCTAGGATTTTTAAAATATCCAATTCACACCCCCTCTTGGGATTACACCAAAAATCACATTAAACTCACTCGTTTTAAGTACGTGGATAAACCATGCATACCTATCGGTTGGGCATAATTTACCACTTTGCGAATGTTGATCTGAATGGGGATGAACACTGTCATCTTTGGCACGTTTGTAATAGTGAGGTGGATTTGTCGAAGCTAATGGAGTTCATCCTTATTCATACCTAGCTAACCTAACCTATATGTTAGGGCTAAAGCAATGTTGAGGAGAAGGTTAATGTGAAAAACATGAATTGTCTTAAAAAATCATCACAGTTATATTCATATGCACTTAACCATAGTTATGTTCATACACATACACACACTTACATGGATACTAAGTAGAGGAGGAGCCACTCAAAAAATCTTCTTGACATAAGTGGAGCATTTCATCAGTCTCCACTTTCCGACGAATCATGGAATCAAGTCGCTGCTCCATGTCATTGTTTCCTTATTTGAATTTGAATGCTTGTTAACACTCTTTGGCCCCTCTTTGGTTAGTGATAGACCTAAAGTGTCTTTGGGTGCCACTTAGAGTAGATTTACTACTTTCCTTTCAATTCCTTGTACTGGTTCATGCTTGGATTCTTTGAAGGTCTGTGACAACCTTCGAGTTATAGGTGCTTCTACGTAGATTAGCCAGTTCTTGATTGTATTCCCGATCGCTAGTAACAGACCTTCAAACTGCAATTGAAGCAATTTTTCAATACATGCTCTTTTACTTTGCTTTTATTTAAATATACGCACTTTAAATTTCCTATCTTTAATTTTCATGCACTTTTACTTCTCTGATTGTGATGAGACCCTAGGGTAAAGGATAACATAGCTAGGGATTCAGTCACTTATATGTAATAGGCTATGATTCATGTATAGGTGTTCTCATGATCGATGTATAGGGTATACACTGGTTCTCGATCATGCTCTAGATGATTGGTGCACCTTCACTACCCTATGCCACTCGAATGGTTCACTTAACTGTTTAGCCTAGTATGGATAGCTTAGCGGACATAGCTATTGCACACGATAGCCTAGGCTTAATTCATGATTTGAGGTTTTCTTTGTAGTAGTAGTGTTAATATTATTTTACTTACTTCCATAGTTGATAGAAAAACACTTTCAAAATCTCACATATTTCCCTTTTTCACAAAGCATAGTAAATTAGGCTAGAAGTGGCAAACAACTGCACTAGAATCCCTAAGGATTGATACTCGACTTACTCATTGTTCTACTGAACTTGGGGTTAGTTAGATTATAAATTTTATCTTTATTAGTTAAGGACCTAAGCCTTGGCGAGCCTACCAAATTTTGGCATCGTTGGTGGGGACTTTGTTACGATAGTAAGCCAATTTCTAGTTTAGAGTACTACGTGCTTTGTTTTTTTTTTTTTTTTCTGTTGTTTTTATTTTTATTTGATACTCTGAAGTCTTGATTGTGTGCTACATATGTATATGCTGGGCACTCTTTGGATCCTGAGTTAGTGCCTATAGCCCCTGAGATTAAGAGATCTCGTAGGTTAATTAGGAAATCTACCTCTGATCCTGAGTTAGCCCAGTGGTCTGAACCCAAAGTCATGGCTTAAAGTCAACTGGTTCCCATCTTTCAATACCCATAACCCCAAGCTCCCCACCAACCTATGGTGGAAGAGCAACCTCTTTGGCCTCTTAGAGACTACTTCACACCCAATACATACACCTCGTTGTCTTACATCCGATTTTCGGAGGTCGAGGCAGCACAATTTGAAATTAAAACTTCTATCATCGTGATGCTTCACAATCTATTTAAGAATTATATTGAAAATACAAACAAACATCTAGATGAGTTTCTTGAAATCTATTCCACCATTCGTATACCTCACTTTAGTGATGATGCCCTCCATTTAAGGCTTTTCCCGTTCTCTTTGAAGGATAAAGCTAAATATTAACTTAATTCCTTTGACCCTAACTCGCTAACCATCAAGGTCACCATGCAATATGAATTCCTAAAAATTACTTCCCCATTAAGAAGACAAACCAGCTAAGGAAGGCAATCACCAGTTTCTCCCAATTGGATGGGGAACCATTTTTAGACAAAGGAGCGCTTTAGAGACCTCCTGCATAAATGCCCATACCAACAAGTTCATGGATGGAAATTAGTTCAGACCATTTATGAAGGATTAGTTGAGTGTGATAAAGCCACGGTAGATGCATTTTATGGAGGTACTTTCCTCACAAAGCATGAGAATGAGGTCTAGGCTCTCTTTGAGAACCTCGCTTGAGAATTCTTAGCAGTATATTGTTGCTACTCGTAGACCATTCCAACCTTCCTCTTTTCTTCCTAATGGAGGTTATGAGTTAGTTGTGGGCCATGACCTTGCTCCCACACTATACACCATTGTTAAGAAATTAGATCAGTTCTTGTCCCTATAATAGCAACCTCAGCCTGTGGCATGTGCAAAGGTGTGTGCCATCTGCTCTAATCCCTTACAAACTTGTTATAATTGACCCCATGTGCCTTCCCAACCTAATTTTGTGTAGGATGAAGTTAAGGCCACCCATAATCGGTATGCCATGCCGACCAATGATCCCTACTCTAACAAGTACAATCCTGGGTGGAGTAAACATCCTAACTTCTCCACGAGGCCACAAGATCCAGGTGTACAAGCTCAAAGACCTCAGTAATCACCCACTACTCAACCTCTTCGTCCATTCCAAAACTCTCAAAATCCTCTGATCTCTGCCCCTAGACAACCAACATTTCAACCAACTTCTCCTCTTTAGCCCTAATACGTTAAATCTTTTTAGGAGATGGTGTTGAAAGCCCTTAAGGGCATTGAGGTTGATTTCCAAGTCAATCGGCAACTACTCCACTCCCATTCCTAGTATATTGCTAAGGTAGAAGCCACCATGGGCCAACTAGCTACATCTTTGAGTAGAAGATATGAGGGTAATTTTCCAAGTCAGCCTCTAGTGAACCCTAAGGGTCAACATGAGGTAGAATGTGAGCTGGCTACTAGTCCTTCGACGCATCATGGGCATGTCCTGGCTCTGACCATTCTTTGGAGTGGTAAGGAGGTAAATAATAGGGTTAGGGAGAAGTTAGACCAACAAAAGGGTAGGGAGAAGATGAGGGAAGAACCTGATGATGAACCATGTAATCCTCCTTTTACTAATTTGGTAGTCGATACCAAGATGCCTACCCCCTCCAATGATGGAGCACTTCACCATTATGTTCCTACAGTTTCATTCCCTACAGCTCTTCATGTAGCCTCTAAATCTAAGAAGGAAACCAATACTGAGTCCATCATAGATACATTCAGGCAAGTCAAGGTCAATATTCCTCTATTAGATGCTATCAAGCAAGTGTTTGTGTATGCCAAGTTCCTCAAGGACCTATGCACACAAAAGCATAAGTCAAGGGTGCAAATGAACAAGCAAGTGAGTCTGACCGAGCATGTGAGCTCAATTCTTTTAGTTCACATTCCTCCAAAACTTAAAGATCCCGGTGCTGCCATCATCTCATGTGTAATCGGCGATTACATTATTGATAAGGCTTTTTTAAATTTGGGAGCGAGTGTGAACCTACTTCCTTATTCGGTCTACAAGCAATTCAATTTAGGAGAGCTAAAGCCCACCCCAGTCACCTTAAGTTTCGCTAAACGATTGGTAAAAAGGCCCTAGGGTGTGATAAAGGATGTCTTTGTCAAAGTCGAAGAGTTCTATTATCATGTTAACTTCATTATCGTCGATATAGAACCTTTGAACCCAACCAAAGATCCAATCCCTATCCTATTAAGACGACCATTCTTAGTTATGCCTAATGCCTGCATTCAATGCAGAATCGGGATCATGGATGGGTCCTTTGGCAACCTGCAGCTTTGACAGAATGAATTTTATAGTTCCCAACATCCATCCGATGACATCCAAGTTGTGGACTTTGACATGATTGATGAATGTGTTGAGGAAGTGGTGCCCTTGATTTTGTGGAGGGACCCCCCTTAATGATATATTTCAGCCAAATAGCCCTCCATATCTAGACTGGAGGACTCGTATAAGCAAATCTTTGCCATTTTGACCCGCTCTCTAGCTTGAAGGGGCGACTTTGGGTAAGTAAGAAGTGGTTTAATGAGGAAATGGTAGATGAAACATCTATTTTCGAACCTGGGTGAGTTTGAAATTAGCATTCATTGTATCAGGTGGAAGACGGTAAACTTAGCGCTTTTGGGAGGCAAACCAATTGTATTTCTTCTTTTTCTTTCATCTTTGAGTCCATAGGTTGCACATTGTAGAGCATATAGGGTTTAGGGTCCTTAGAGTAGGTCATAGGATAGTAGGGGGTGCGACTAGGACGTGACCAGCACGCACATGTGTGACGTGGTCAAAGCCCTGAAAGTTTTTTGAATTTCCAAAGTCCCAAGAAGCTCGCCAGGGGCGCGACTAGCACAGCTTTGGCCCGACCTAGTCGAGCCTTTGTGTAACAGCCCAAGAAATTTTAAACAATTTAAAATAATAAGGAAGATGGAAGGGGAGAAGGAATAAATTTGAAAGGTGGCAGCAAGCATTCATCGACGAATCGTCGATGAATGTTCTTCTTATCTCATCGACGAGGGTATGTGTCTCATCGACGAGGAATTACCGAGAGGTGTTCTTCGCACGACTGAAATTCGTCGACGAGTTGGCTGTCTCGTCGATGAACTGTACACTAGAACTCATCGACGTGTCTCGTCGACAAATCCCTACCTATAAATAGTGGATTTCTTTTATTTATGCAGGAATTCTCTGCATGTTTTCTCTCTTTCTCACTAAATTTTGGCACTACCACCTTCTCTCTTCAATTTCGGGCTGGATTTTCGCCGGTTCGACAATTTGAGGCCACCACGACACTCCTGGAAGAGTTCTCTACAAATCTGTGGGAGTGGATCGTCGGTGGGACTAGTTAGGAATTCATCCCAAATTTAAGATAAGATTTTTTATGTAAAATTTGGCTTTACCCTAGTTGTAGGAAATATTATATGTAAAGAAATACTGAAGTTTAGTTATGGGAGATGTGGTTTTCAAGGCGTTGAACAGGGAACCCTGCGGGTGCAGTACTGATTATTTTAGGAGGCTTTTCAGAAATTAGGTAAGAGGAAATATTTTATAATAATTTTTTAGTAATTATTAAAATGACTAATTTTGGGTAAAAATTCTACATATACAAGTATAATTTTTTTGAACCAAACTGATACTGGAAATACTGTTTTAAGTATATAAGTATTAAATTGGGAAAAATTGTGTGGTTGAGACCATTTTGGTCATTAAATGATTGTTAAGCTTAGTGGAATGAGGAAATTGTTGAGATTGTGAATGTCATTTGATTGAAATTTGTCTAGTTGAATACACTGATTGGATTGTGAACATTGTTTAGTTGAAAATACTAGATGGTTGAGTATACTGTGGTATTTGTGTGGACATGATTGATTGGTCAGGTTTGTAATTGATCTGTGGTGTGGTTCTTGTAAATGATGATATAACGTTGGCAGTGGTATGAGGAGGTTGTTATATCGTACCTAGTATAATCATCATATAACGTTGGTAGTGGTATGACGAGGCTGTTATATGGACGTTTATACAGGGAGGTAAACATTGGCAGTGGCATGAGGAGGTTGTTTACCTATTTATCATGAACGGGGTGTTTGTTTTGTAATCTGTGTGGTTTGATTAGTTCTGTGTGGACCGTGTAATCTATGTGATTGGTTAGTTCTTTGTGGACTAGTCTTGTGTGGATGTATATGTTGTGTGTGCTAGAGTCCTGTGTGGACGATTATGTGATGTGTGGATGTGAACCCTATGTAGGTATGATTGAAACGTATATGGTTGACTATGGGAGACTATAATTAATTAAGTATTTAAGGCAAAGTATATCACTCCACCCAAGGGCTTGCTAAGGAAGGCGAGCACTTTGGTAATCACTCATGGATACCAGGGTAGAGGAAATCCACTTGTATGGGTGGGTGACCTTCCCTATTCTCAGTGACTTTACCTGGATACATAGCTGAGGGCTTACTAAGAAAGGTGAGTGCCCTGGTGCTAGCATCAGAGCACAGGGAATCTACTTATATGGGCGGGTAGAATTCCTTATTCTCGAGAATTATTGGTAAACATTTGTGGTTGCGGGCATGTGATTGAATGATAAGACGATTATTACGCTACAATTATGAACATGATACTTTGGGCTATTTTATGGATTGTGATTGCATTTAGATGAATATTTTTACGTAGATATTAAACACTTCAACCACACACTGTTAAAAATTATTTCTTCCTTACTGAGAGGGATCTCACCCCATCATATGTTAAATCTTTTCAGGTTATCCAGGTGAGAGCTTAGATAGCTCCAGGGCAGGGTAGTTTTGTGAGTTAAATATAGTAGATCGAATATGTACTTAGTTTATGTTTAATATATATTAATTTTGGTTCTATAATAAGAAGGATTAGGTTGTAATTATTATGGATCAATGTATGTAAATATAGCACTCTGGTATTTTCTATTGAAGATATTTATTAGTTCCTCTGTGTGAATGGTATCAGAGACGCGTGTCGGTCTCTTAACGCACCGGGCCCCGCGTGGTGGGTTTGGGGCGTTATACTTTGAATTTGAACTTCCAAATTACGAAGGAGTTCAACTAAAGCGCAACCAACACTCTATTCTGGTGCGACCTGGTCAAGAGTCAGTTGTCTTGTTTCAGTTGGGGGTGCGATCAGGGCATGACTAGCGCAGGTCTGGTGTGACCTAGTCAAAATTTTTAAAAATTCTTTTTAAACCCGATCTCTTGTGAAGCTTGAAACACTCATTCTCCTTGTTCTTTGGTATCTTCTCGTCGCACCCACACCCAACCTGGTCACTCAAGCCTCCCTCACCATCCTTGAGCTCCAGCGACCTTTTGGCGACCAACCCTAGTTCTGTTGTCCACCTCCCGTGTGAGCACTCCATTCTAGCGCACCTAGGGTTTCCCCCATTCACCTTCCCTGTGGTCGTGATTCTTCATCTCACCTAGTAACATATGTACCTCTTCCTAATCTCCATCTTCTATTTTCCATTCCCCTTATATATCTCGCTACATTCCTGACCACCTCCATCCATCACCTTGTAGAAGATGTCTTGTCATTCAAAGTCTTGGGCTGCTTCCATGCAACCCCAATCCTCACAATCCGCTGCTTGAAGAGGATTCAGAGTCAGCTGAGGGACGAGTTGCTGTTCGGGTCTAAGCACACTCCACTTGAGCCGGCGATGATGAGGGGTCAAGTGACCTAGAGAGGGTAGGAACAGGCCTCTAGGGGGCCAAGGTCATCGACAATAACCCTCAAGGACTACGATTTCGGGCCTATGTATAAGTTTCAATTAGATGAGACTCGCACCCACCCTAGGAGGAAATGTTGTGTAGAGGTTCTTAAGCAGTGGAGGATGGACCATTATATGACCCCACCCACCACCACCTATCATTTGACCCTAGTTCGGGAGTTCTTCTAAAACCTACAGCATGATCTGTAGACGGCGTCTAGTCTACTAAGTTTGGAGCATTGGGTTTGAGCTGACTCCAGCCTTGATTGATAGGGTATGGTCCCACAAAGAGGCCAAGGACACACCATGGGAGGCCCTTGATTCTTCATATATCCACCATATCATCAATCGAATGTTTCACAGCCTCTACTATGATGGTGGAAACATGCACTAGGGCACTTGCATGGCACGGAATAGGGTACCCAATTACGTGCTTCTTTTGGACCTGATCCTTGAGCACAACATCTAAGCGTCTGGTAATAATTCAGAGACGTGCAACATTCATCTATAGGTTATTCTATGAGAGGAACGTGAGACTCACAAGGCTGAGGAGGCCTACGCCTAGGACGATGCGCGGTTAGGCCACTAGGGAGTCGAAGAGGCCCCTTATTCCATACACCCAACTCATTATGTCAATCCTGATGAGCAAGAAGATTAACCTGGGCAATCCAGATATGCACATCCCCATTGGAGAGTTCATCACAAAGCAAAGATGGCATCAGAGCCTTAATTTGGTGGTCATGGCACAACTGAAGGTTCATCGATTGGCACCCTTTGAGGGTAAACTAGGGTCATACTTTCTCATTCCTCTATTCTACCATGACTCTGAGGAGGGGCCTGCACACCCACTAGTGCCACCACCTCATAGAGTGCTGAAGAAGAAGAGGAGGATGAATGTTGAGCCCTCCACCTCTCCAGTAGCACCTTCCAAGGCCGTTCCTCTAATGACATCACCTCATCTACCAGCGTCCCCCACTATGCCTCAAACAGGGGATGACCTGAGTTGGTTATGCTAGAAGTTTGCGGTGTTCAGATCCGAGGTGTGCCATGAGTTGGCTGAGACCAGGACGACAGTTTGCTAAGGATTTAGGATGATCTTTGAGGCCCTCAGTGTATGCTTCCTAAGTGCATTAGAGACCTTAAGCTTTCCGAGCTTTGTAGCTCCAGCCACTAGCCTTGGGCCCTCAGTATTTTCGGCCCCTCCATCTCTTGATGCTACACAAGTAGTCTCTTTCCTATCTGGCCAATCGTCGTTAGATCTACCTTCTTCACTAGCTAGGCAATTTTCTGCTCCTCTATCTCCTCCACCACAACTGTCCCATCTGTTTTCTCCTCTTTAGTCTACCCTACCGGCAAGCTAGGTGGTTTTGATTGATGTTGAGTCCTCTAGTAAGAGTGAGATGGAGACTCGTACTGAGGAGATACCACCTCCAGCCGCTGCTGCTATGAGCGAGGCCCAGTCTCCTGCGTAATCTATTAAGCCGCCTCTTACCTCCACTGATGTAGCCTCCATTATTGAGCTAGTCGGTACTCTAGCATCTCCGGTTATAGCCACAAAGCCTCTAGAAGTGGAGCATGCCCAACTAGATCCCTCTATGACTATGGCTCTCATCCTACTAGTGGATGTCTCATGGGTTTTAGCGCCTCTCTAGATGGTTACACCACCCACCCTGATTCTTCATGTCCTATGCCGCATAGTGGCAGACTTGACTAGTTCTGCCCTAACATCTTGCATGCCTCCTCGAGCACACGCTCCATCATCTGTTCCATCACTTGTGCTCACTTCTTTTGCTCCACCTGCAGCACTTGCTTCGAGCACTCAACCAGCTGCACCTATGCCACCACCGGCTCCAACAGCTCATGCGCCATCCCCTGCTCTAGGTCATGTGCCTCTTCCCACTCCATCTTCACCCAAGTCACTAACGGTGTCTAGTAGCTTTTCTAACAAGGAGTATGCTTCGAGTCTGCGAACTGATGCAGCCCACTGATCTGATGAGGGCACTCCATCTGATGCTTTCGGCAATTTAGGGGCGGTGATTATGACTATGATGCTGGCAAGTTTACTGAGGAGGATTAGGGTTGGCTATTAGGGATCCTTTGATGCGCTCTCTTTTGTCATTGTACTGCCCTTATGCACACTGTTTTCTTTTCTTTTCTTCTTTTATTTGTATTTTCTTTTTATTTTTGTATCACCATGCTTGTGAATGGCTGTACTTGTACTTATCATGTATCTATTTTTAGTTGTAATGCCTATGAAATTAATGAATATATGGCAATTTTGTTCCATCATCCTTTTGTGCTTAGTGTACCATTGCTCTTGATTTTTTATGGATGTTACTGCTGTAGGTACACTCGTTAGAAGTATCGGTCACCATATAGTGCTTCCTTTCCATGCTTTCCACGTTCTTTCTGTCCATACTTCAGTAGGGACATTGAAGTTTTAAGTTGGGGGTAGGGGGTTAGGAAAGCACTACACGACACATTTTGAGCACAAAAATGACATAATTTTTAAAATTTTTCAGTGAACATTGCTTATTTCTTGCCATGTTAACACATTTGATGCCCTTTACATACTTCTATATTGCATGTAGGTTACATGCTTAGGTTGTATCATTTAGATGACTTTATTATGCTGACTAATAATGTAGTGAGTTGCTTGTGCGTAGCTTCACATGATATAGTCAATTTACCTGTTTTTCCACTCTATGAGGGTTAACTAGTAGTTCATTCATTTGAATACTGTTAGCTTTACCGTGATCCCAAGAGTGGGGGTGAATTGGTATTTTTAAAATTTATCTCCTAGGTATTCCTCCTAATAGTAGTATGTTCACAAGCCTATGGTCAATCTAGTGCAAATAATGTAAATATACCAGAAATTAAATAAAGCAGTTTAAACAATCGCACAAGCACCAGAAAGCAGTAAATAAAGGGTGACACGTAGATATTTTATCGAGGTTCGGCCAACTGCCTACATCCCCGCCTTGGCTAACCAGCACAAGAATTATCACACTAACTTGCTCACTTAAACGGGTGGAGTGGCACCTATACAAACCAGGTCAAATTACCACAAGGCTGACCTCAACCTTTACCAATCCTTACCGGGCTAGATTACCGCCCCCTCAGGCCACGCCTGGAATCTCTCAGATATACAATCAAAAAGTACAATACAAGAGTGCTTTCACGTAGAGCAGATTTGTACCACAAATGCGCACAAACACAAACACCACAGATGATTTAATAATGTAAGCTCAATGTGGTCTAAGTAGTTTAACTCTCAAAGATGTTTTCTATCAATGTAATGAGTATGTGAGTGTATCAATAATAATCTGTGTATCTCAAAATATTCAATCAAACATGTTTACACATAACACCAAGCAAGCCTCAAGAATATCAATCAGAGAATATCTCAATCATACGAATGTGTATATGCTTGGATTGCAAAATAGATAATCTTTGTTTTTGGCAAATGATATATATATATACTTGTATAAATATTACCACAAAGATTAGTGTAACAAGCACAAATATCTTTTCACAAATAGTTCAATAAATTCCACAAGATATTTGAGTAAGTTTGAAATATGTTTTTGCAAACCAAAAACAAATACAAACTTCCAAAGATATTGCAATGATAATGCAACACTCGAAAGTTTACCACAAGTCTTCTTAGGGTAGGCTTATTAGTAAAGCCTCCTAAGAAAACTTAGGTTATGCTCTCGAGAGAAAAATCGATTCAAACACTTAAAACAATGAGAGTAAAACCTTTTAGAATATACACTCAAAGCACTTACAAATGATTTTGAACTTGAAGAGGTAAGCTAGAGTGTTTGTTGGAAAGGTATGAGCAATACGAATCAAAAAGAGTATTTTTGCTTGAGAGAGAAATCTTCAATCCTTTTTCCCTAATCACACTTAATTTTCCCAAATGAAACAGTATATATAGACATACCAAAATATTTGACCGTTGGGGACCTATTAGGGATTGTTGGAAAAGTTTAATGACACTTAAAAAAATTTAACCCTGTTTAAAATTATTAACCACGGTAAAAAAATAGGAGCAACCCGAGAGGTCCGGTCGACCAGAAATGGTTCGGTCGACCAGGACTCAACTGGCTCGGTTGACCAGGGGACTTTTGAACTAAAAGGCTCGTTTGACCGGAGATGGAGATTTCCCAAACTTCTGAGGTTTGGTCGACCGGTCCTTTTTGAACTGCATGGTTCGGTCGACTAGACCACTGGGCATTCTCTCGAGACCCTCCAGTCGACTAGGTAGTTGGAGTACAAAAGTGGTCGGTTGACCGGGAGGTCAAAAGGTTGACTCCCAGGTGGCTCGGTCAACCGGGTTCAAATGAACTGTAGGGTCTCGGTTGATCGGGACCTTGTTCAACGGTTGACCCATGTATGGTTCGGTCGATTAGGCCAAAAATGAATTGATTTTTCCGGTCGACCGAAGGTGCACCAAGTGTGCATTTCGGTCCCGTCTTGACACAATAAAGCCCCATTTAAGTGCCTAACAAATATATGTGAATATGTGTGTGTCCTAGGGTCACTTGGGTCCAAAATATAGACACCGAAAAAATCCGGTGTTATACTAAGGTGATTTTGCATTATGATTTGTTTTGAGCTTACAAGATTAACCATGCATGTGATGTGTGTGCTTATTACAAACCGAATATCTTAGTTACTATTACAGACAAATTTCACTAAAAATATTACAATTAAGAATATGAATTTGTCTTCAAGCTTTGATCTATTATGTGCCATTAATGACCTTGCTAATATGGACCTGCACATGAACTAGATATTCATTAAATACAAGAGTATTTGTCATTATCAAAACCAGGGCGTGACCTATAAGGTCAACAAAAACTGTTGCATAAGTTCTTGTATTCACATGGTATTTTACAAGGCTAGGACACACTTTCACATGATTTGTATCACTTAGGGTACCTTGAGAGCATTGAGAGAACAACCGTGGCGACTATGACACCTTGTGAGGTTTTGTTGAGCCTTTCATTTTTTGTGAGTCATTTACATGAACTCTGAGTTCATGGAACTCAACTTTCTTTCTCTGGATATTATTTGCTTGCTAGTATTTGTATTTGCATTTGCTATCCTAGACGTGATGTCTAGTGGGGAGATATAAGACTAGGTCTTGTAGCCTACTCAAGATGTGAGAATTAAGCCACCCCTAGAGATGAACATAACTCATGCACTTCCTTTTGAGCTTAGTTTCCTATCGATAGCATAAAGATGACAAAAGTTGTGATGATTGTCCTAGCTGACCATAGAAGAAAAAAAATGTATAAAGAAAAGAATGAGCAGAAGAAAAATAAATGATAAAAATAAATAGAATACCTGCTCCAAATACAAAAGGGTCAAGCTGGGGACATAACATACCATATCCCTACATGTATGAAGCTTCTTCAGGTGCTCTAGTGCATATGATGTATTCATGCCTGGTTTATAAATAGTCAATTTAGGGTGGTCTTGGTTAGATGTGGTGAGTAGGTGAGAAGATGCAAGGGTGAAGGACCCAACACCTCAATAATAAGCTAGATCCTATTCCCATGAGACTAGTTCACTCCATGCTTAGCGCTAGTTCTTCGAAATATGTGAGATATTTGATCATGCATGTTTTTCCTCACATACAAAAGTGAACCCATCTTCTTAAGTGTTTTTGAGAGTATACCAGCGAGGCTGAGTCAAGACGACCGTTCTGTAGGTGTCGGAGGGTGACCCTAGTGTGATGAATCATTCACTTTACACATGCCTTGTGACTATGCCTATTTATACTTGAATTTATATGATGATATTAATTCTGAATTGTAATTTCTGGTTGATTCTCTATGAGTTATGATTTTCTTGATGACTATATACTATTGATACTTGTATGAGTGATTCGCTACGAAGTTGTTTGTATAATGAAGTTATGTATGGAGGAGCCTGTTTGTAATTAAATTATATTCATGTAAGTGAAATGACATAACTGTGTTACTTGTTGATCTTATTTAATGTCCACTGAGATTGGTGTTTGTGAGTATCGCCCTGGAAACCCTCATAAGATTATAACTTGTCCACTAGGGTCACCTCGGGGTTTAAAGCCTTGTTGCATATGGTAAATACAATTGTGTTTCCCACGAAAAAGGAGGTAGGTAGGATTTTATTTATCTTTTATAGTTTTATTAGTTTTGCTTTACCCCAAGACTAGCAAAGTGTAAGTTGGGGTTGTGATGTGTTCCTAAAATACACTATTTCAGGCCCCCATTTACTTATGTTTTGCCCCTATTTATTATGTGTTTACCCTTTCTTATCATAGTTTGGAGTTATGCATGGTTTGTTCTTGTTTCAGTAAAATTAGGTTAAAACTGAGGAGTTAAAGCAATATAATAAGCCAAGGGATAATTGGGAGGAAAAAGGCTAAATCAGATGCTTAGCCAAGCCCCCAAAGCCTTAGTTCATCAAAACAAACAAAGACCCTGCTCGACCATGTGGTTCGACCAGCAAGCACAAAGGGCAACTAGGTCATAAAAGCAAAACTCCAAGGTTCAAACGGAAAGTGAGATGCTACAAAGTTCGACCAATAACTTGATGGGGAGACCCTGAGGTGCAACCAGGTTGGCTAAACTGAGACTGACTAAGCTAGAGATCCCGAGAGTCTCAACCAGCAACTCGACCAGGAGGACCTATAGGCGCGACCAGGTTGAGAAATCCTGAAGACTGAACCTTAGAATTCCTAAGAGTCTCAACTAGGGCATGACTATGGGAAAACATGAGTGCGATCTAGTCAACAAACGCGAGCCTAGCGATCTACTTTGCAAGATTTTTTGCAAAAGTTTCCTGATTTGAATTTAAATGCTTGTAAACCCTTTTGGGTATAAAACCTAGCTTCGACTATGTGCCTAGGGTTCTCCTTTGGCTCCTCTTTGGTTAGTGACAGACTTAGAGTGTCTTTGGGTGCCACTTAAAGTAGATTTACTGCTTTCGTTTCAATTCCTTGTATTCGTTTGTGCTTGGATTCTTCAAAGGCCTATGACAACCTTCGAATTTTGGATGCTGCCACATAGATTAGCTAGTTCTTGATTGTATTCCTAATCGCTAGTGACAGGCCTTTAAGCTGCAATTGAAGCCATTTTTCAGTACATGTTCTTTTACTTTGCTTTCATTTAAATATCTGCACTTTAAATTTCCTATCTTTAATTTCCATGCACTTTTACTTCTCTGATTGTGATGAGATCCTAAGGTAAAGGGTAACATAGTTAGGGATTCAGTCACTTATATGTAATAGGCTATGGTTTACGTATGGGTGTTAGCTTGATCACTGGATAGTGTATATACCCTTGTTAGTGATCGTGCTTCGAATGATTGGTGCACCTTCGCTACCTTATGCCACTAAAATCGTTCACTTAACCATTTAACCTTGTATGGATAGCTGACTGGACATAGCTATCGCACACAACAGCTAAAACTTGATTCATGATTTGAGATTTTCTTTGTAGGAGTAGTGTTAATATAATTTTACTTGCTCTTGTAGTTGATAGAAAAACACTTTCAAAATCTCACCTTTTTTTCCCTTTTTCACAAAGTATAGTCAATTAGGCTAGAAGTGGTAAACAATTGCACTAGAGTCTTTGAGAATCGACACCCGACTTAGTCATTGTTTTACTATACTTGTGGTTAGTTAGGTTTTAAATTTTATCTTTGGTAGTTAAGGACCCAAGCCTTGGCGAGCCTACCAAACTTTGGCGTCGTTACCGGGGACTCTGTTACGATAGTAAGCCAATTTCTAGTTTAGAGTACTACGTGCTTTGTTTTTCTTTGTTTTCTGTTGTTTTTTTTTTTTTTTTCAATACTCTGAAGTCTTGACTGTGTGCTGCATGTGTATATCATGGGTTTGCGCTCTTTGGATCTTGAATTAGTGCTTATAGACCCTGAGATTGAGAGATCCCATAGGTCAATTAGGAAATTTACCTCTAATCCTGAGTAAGCCAAGTCGTCTGAACCCAAAGTCATGGCTGAACGTCAACCGATTCCCACCATTCAAAACTTAGAACCCCAAGTTCCCCACCAAACTATGGTGGAAGAGCAACCTCTTTGACCTCTTAAAGACTACTTTACACCCAATGTATACACCTCACCATTTTACATCTGGTTGCTAGAGGTCGAGGCGACATAATTTGAAATTAAAACTTCTATCATCTTGATGCTTCTTAATTTCTTTAGAAACTAGACTAAAACTCCATACAAGCATCTAGATGAGTTTCTTGAAATATGCTCCACCATTTGTATACCTCACTTTGGTGATGATGCCCTCCGTTTAAGGCTCTTACCATTCTCTCCGAAGGATAAAGCCAAATATTGGCTGAACTCCTTATAGCCAAACTTGGTGACCAACTGGGCCACCATGCAATATGAGTTCCAGAAAAAGTACTTCCCCAATGGGAATACTAACTAGCTAAGGAAGGTATCCCCCAATTTCTATCAATTGAATGGGGAACAATTTTTTGAGACATGAGAGCGCTTTAGTGACCTCTTGCGTAAATGCCCACACCACCAAGTCCCTAGGTGGCAATTAGTTCAAACCTTTTATAAAGGATTTACTAAGCATGATAGATCCATGGTAGATGCATCTTGTGGAGGTACTTTCCTCACGAAGCATGAGAATGAGGCATGGGCTCTCTTTGAGAGTCTCGTCGAGAATTCTCAACAGCATGCTGTTGCTGCTCATAGACCATCCCAACTGTCCTCCTCCCATCTTAAGGGAGTCTATGAATTAGTTGCATGCCATGATCCCATCTTAAGGGAGTCTATGAGTTAGTTGCGTGCCATGACCTTGCGCCCACACTACACACCATTGTGAAGAAATTAGTGAAGGGGCCTACTGCAGAATAACCCTAAGATCTGGCTGTAGTGTATACGGATAACCAAAAAAAAAAAAAGATCCTGCATACCCAAGTTAAACAAAAATTCAATCTTTCAAACCCAGATCACAATAAAAAATTCAATCTTGAAAATCCTAATTACGTGATTAGGATCATACCAGGAGATCTCTCTGGTTTGATCTCGAATCTGCAAGCACAAAGAAGAACTCCCAAATCTACAAGCACGAAGAGGAACTCTTGGATCTGCGAGATTGAAGAAGAACTCTTGACAATGACCAGGGATCTTCTACTATATTCCTTGAACATGCCTTGCTCCTCAAAGAGTGGGCAAGGCAGCTAGAGTTTGCTTCTCACGAAGACGTCTGCCTTTGTGTGGGCGTTTTCATCTAACCCTCGCCGCTAAATGGAGTGCGTGTATAAGGATATAGAAGAGACCTCTGGGCAAATATGACAAGAGCTTCCAACGTAATTAAGAGTTCCTAATCTGACCCGGATTAATCATTAATTATGTTATTTACAATTCATACCACTAAAGAATTATAATTGCACTCCCTGTCATAATCGAAATTAAATTTTGAGCTCCTATTATTAAATGCTTATTTATCTCCCCACATAAAGATTACAGATACCCGCCAATTAAATTAAATTACTACAAATTTAATTAATTGACGTATTAATTCCCTAAGACCTTCCACTTAACTTATTTAATGTGTCGGATTCAAAATCCAATTGCAGGGTTTGACACAATCAAAACTTATAAGCTTCCTCAAGGGGTTATCATAAATCCTGATACTGGGACGTGGATTCCATCAATAATTAATTTTCACCATACACATAATGTCATTACTCAACTCACTGAGTTTATTGACCGATAAAGAATCTCACTCTTCTATGAATCAAAGTAATAAACACTACATGCACGTATCCAATAATCATATCGGGATTAAAAGCATAAGCACTCATAATAATCATGAGGTATTAATTGTTTTATATAGTCAAAATAAAAACAATTACCCCAAGACAGTCCTGTTCAATACACACAAAGTGTACTAGTACAAGGAGTTGGAACTATAACATTCCCCATAGTCAAGACAGATCTATTAAAACCTTATGTTATAGTCCTACCAATGGTGTGTCCAATTCCATTTAAGACTGTGAACAATAAAATTATATTCTATAAGAACTGATGATATAATCTTTTGTGTGTAAGTCGTACTCTACACACTAGATCACCTACTATATAGAATAAAAGACACACATGCATAATCATTAAATAGATAATGTCAAGCAAACATTGCTCACAAAGATTCTCATTAAAATGGAGTAACTGAAGTTATTTATAAACAATAAAATTGATTGCATAAAGCATGTCTTTCAGTATAAATCTCTAACAATCTCCCACTTGTACTCAAAGCCATGCCGCCATACATCTCACTCTCATTCCCTTTAAGATCTTTGTAAATAGGTCTACCAGGTTGCTTGCTGATGCAATCTTGGTCACCATCACATCACCTCTCTACATAATATCTCGTATTAGGTGATACTTACGCTCAATGTGTTTTTCCCTCTTATGGATCCTGGGCTCCTTAGAGTTAGCGATCACCCCTCTATTATCGTAGTAAAGTGTAATAGGTGATTGTATCAAAGGCACCGCTCCAAGATCCAATAGAGAGTTCCTGAGCCAAACGGCCTCCTTGGCTGCCTCAGAGGCTGCCACATATTCAGTCTCCATAGTGGAATCAGCAACACATGATTGCTTGATACTTCTCCAACTAATGGCTCCACCTCCTAGGGTAAACACATTTACCAAGGTTGATTTTCTGGAATCCTTATCTGACTGAAAATCTGAGTCTGTGTACCCAATGGGTACTAGACTATCTACCTGATAAACCAACATATAATACCTAGTCCTTTCAGGTACTTTATTATATGTTTTACCACAGCCCAGTGTTCCCGCCCTAGGTTAGACTGATATCTGCTGACCATGCCTATAACAAAATAGATGTTAGGTCTAGTGCAAAGCATAACATACATGAGGCTTCCTACTACTGATGCATAAGGAACTGCCTTCATGTTCTCTACCTCAATAGGTGTTTTAGGGCACTGATCCTTGGATAGAGTGATTCCATGTCTGAAATGGAGTAATCATTTCTTGGAATCCTGCATACTAAAACAAGCAAGAATCATATTGATATAAGTAGCTTATGATAAGTCCATCATCCTTTGCTTGGGATCTCGCAAAAGCTTGATCCCAAGGATGTGATTGGCTTCTCCCAAGTCCTTCATGTTGAACTGTCCGGATAACCATACCTTAACCGAAGATAATACCCCCACATCATTTTCGATGAGTAAAATATCATCCATATATATCACCAAGAATACCACCATGTTTCCATCATGTTTTTTGTATACACATGACTCATCAGAGCATTGATCAAAACCATAAGATTTAATGGTTTGATCAAAATGGATGTTCCAAGACCTAGACACCTGCTTAAGTCCATAAATGGACTTCTTAAGCTTGCACAACATATGTTGTTGGCCTACTGCTGCAAAACCATCTGATTGCACCATATAGATGCACTCATCAAAACTTCCATCAAGGAAAGTTGTCTTGACATCCATTTTCCAAATTTCATAATCGAAATGAGCTGCAATAGATAAGACAATCTAGATAGACTTTAGCATGGCTACCAGCGAGAAAGTTTCCTCATAGTTGATTCCCTTTTGCTGAGTAAACCCTTTTGCAACAAGCCTAGCCTTAAAGGTTTGCACCCTTCCATCTACTCCTCTTTTCTTCTTATAGATCCACTTGCATCTGATGGGTTTTATCCCTTCAGGTGGCTCTACAAGATCCTAGACTTTATTAGAATACAAGAACTCCATCTCTAATTTCATAGCCTTCAGCCGACGTTCTGCATCTTTATCTTGAAGTGCTTCACAATAGTTGCTGGGTTCGGTATCCAGTTCATCAGGGATCTTGTCATAAGACTCTCCCATGAACATATACCGATTAGGCTAGCGTACAACCCTCTCGCTAAGATGAGGCACGTTTTACTGTGTTGATCTTGATCCTTGTGCACCATCATTCTGCTTTGGTTGTACAACCGACGTATTGATGGTAGCTGTACATGATGGGACAGACTCAGCTCCAGTTACAACATTCCCCCCACTACCACGAGGCAATAGGATGTCAATAAATGTTTCTTGTGGTGGTTCTTCTTGCACTATTTGTATAACTGATATATCTCCTCTCAACTCTTCTAGAATAATCCTACATATGGGTTTGTGGTTCATTACATAGTCCTATTCTAAGAATCAAGCAATAGTGCTAACAATGACTTTCTGATCCCTAGGACAATAAAATAAAGCACCTTTCGTTCCTCTAGGGTAGCCAACAAATAAACTGACATCTGTCCTTGATTCAAACTTAGCTTTTTTTGTTTTTAGCACATGTGCTAGACTACCCCATATCTGAACATGCTGCAGACTAGGTTTGTGCCCAGTCACAATTTTGTGGGTGTAGTAGGTACTGACTTAGATGTGACCAAGTTCAGAATATAGGCTACTCTTTCTAGTGCGTGCTCCCAAAATGAATTAAGGAAATCTGAATAACTCATCATAGATCTGACCATGTCCATAAAAGTCCTATTCCTTCTTTCTACTACACAATTTTGCTGTGGCATACCAGGTGCAGACAACTAGGATTCATAGTGTCTTGATACATTTACCCTGACACTTCTCCATTTTTGCCTTAAATACCTTGAATTTTTCAAAGCATTCAGACTTACGACGCATCAAATAAATATACCCATACCTTGAGTAATCATCAACGAAGGTAACGAAATACTCAAAGCCGCCTCTAGCCTGGATATTCATGGGGCTACACAAATAAGAGTGAACCAGTTCTAATGCCTCTTTTGCTCTATAGCCTTTGGCCGAAAAGGGCCGCTTGGTTATCTAACTTTTTATGCAGGATTCATAGACTGGTAGTGCCTCCACTTGTAATGAACCTAATGGCCCATTTTGAACTAGCCTTTAAATCTGTATCAAATTAATATGACCTAGGCATAAGTGCCAAAGATAAGTTTGGTTCAATTCATAAGGTTTCTTTCTCTTACATGGTTGTTTATCAGTGTTATTCAATTCATTTAGTTGCATTGTAGGAGAAGCATGATTAATAGTATAAAGACCATCCACCAATGTACCAGAATAGATAAAACATTTATTTAAATTAATAACAATTGAGTCATTAAAATTAACGGAATATCTATTATCCACCAACTTGGAAGCTGAAATCAAATTCCTTCTAATGGAAGGTACATATAGAGAGTCTTTCAATATTAAAATCCTATCTCTACCAAAAGAAATGCGAATATCTCCTACTGCAACTACTGACACTCTCGTGCCATCTCCCAAAAATGCATAAATCACCCCATCACTTAATTGGCGGGTTTGTTGGAACCCCCGCAAAGAATTGTAAACATGATTACACACCAGCAACTGGTAGATATAACCGCTAAACATGTTTCAACTGCTAGTGAATGAGATATACGTGTTGGGTGGTCCAGGGACTTCTCAACCCCAAGCATTTCTTTGAGGTTCTGCATTACATCATAGGCAAAAGGCATAGACTAATGCTAATGTTGCAGAACATTCGATATAAATGCCAAAATGTAACACCGCGCCATCTCATCAACCTTAATCCACTTCAGGTAAGCCTGGCTTTCCTCATCGGTAGCCCCTTTATTGGATTTCTATGGACATACTTCTGTGAGCACATACTTGTACTCCTCTGCAGTCAGTACAATATCCAAGTTATTTTTCCAGTCATTATAATTAGGTCCAACCAGTTTGTTTTCTTTGAGAATAACAGCCAGGGGATTGAAAGCCATTTTAATAATGAGAATCACATATTATAACAAAATATAATGAGCAATAATAAACTTTTAATTCAATTAAAAGAATATGATTCCCTTTAGCAATATTTTTCTTCTAAAGAATCTGTCAGCAACCTAGCACACCGTGAGTAATTTGCCTTGATGGGAAGGTCATCTATTACTCAACATTTGTGTAGACAAGTGAGGAACTATTAATTTTACTATCTAGGCAAGTGACTATACCAAGAAAAATTAAACTTCTGACTTTGCTTTGGTCCTATAAACAATAGCAGTGACTCAAATGGTGAGAATACTATTATTCATAGCTAAGTGTATACCATCACATAACACTAGAGCTATTGTCCCATAGTGAATCCCCCAGATGGAGAGGTGACCCAATACTAACAATTACTAGAGTTTATACTTGGTGAGTCTTTAATTAATTCCATCCGATGAGGAGGAAGATACTATTATCAACTCATAAAATTAATTACATCACCTATAAACTAGTTGTTGACTCTATAAGTCTAATCCCATTTTGATAATGATAAATCACATAGTATCTTACCTATGCATTGAGATTGTGAACAGGATCATTAATTAGCATGCACGGAAGGTAAGGAAGTCATGAAATCCATGAGGATTAAAGCATATACAACCTGACACACTCCATGGAACATAAAGAGCAAAAGGATGAAGAAGTAAGTTTCAAGTTTTTCAAGTATAATGGGCATTTAGGTTTGATTGTATTTACATATCTCACATGGTATAGTTGTAAGCTCAAAATGGCATATATATTGACTTTAGGATGCATGTTGTTCTTGACATATTCATATGCATTAACCTAAGTTGAATCGGGCTAGATGACAGGCAGCTCGTCGACGAATTCGTGACCTCATCGACAAATGCATGAAGGCGATTTGGTGATGAACGTTTTATTCTCTTTGATGAGAAAATATCAAGAGCTCAAAAATATCAAACATTCCTCCCATTGATGAACTCATGTTCTCATCAACGAACAAGTGTTGAACACTCGTCGACGAATACGTCGCGCTGAATGACACTCCAGCGCGGACACAGACGGAAATCTTTTATTTTAAATGATCCAACTGCCAGAAATCTTTCAAATGGTGAGAACACTTATAAACATAACCTCTAAACCCTAGGGCTTTATTTTTGCATACTTATCGAGAGCTTTGAACGTATTACAAACTTTTTACCTGCACTCCAAAGCATTCATATCAAGTTTGGGCATTTCATGAGTTGAGTTTCAGGATCAAAGGGTGTTCACTCATATCTTTTGCAAACAACTTGGATATTGAGGTTTGGTAATCAAAGTATCATTTTATATATATAGATCTTTATTCGCAAAGTTTTATACTCTCACAATCCTATGGTTAAATATTTCTTGAGAGCAAGAACTTGAGTTCTTCATATATATTTTTACGTGAAGAGATTTGTAAAGGGTTCATCAAAGTTTAAATATTTGAAAGTATTCACTTTTATTCAAAGTTTTCATCTCAGCTTAAGTATTACAAAACATATTTGATTAGATCTTTTGAGCAAAACTGATTGATTTAGATCTTTGGAGCTAAACTATGTTACTTATATTTTTACAAAGATCATTTAGTTGAATTTAATCTTTGAACAAAAATAATCATATCTATATTTATACAAAGATTATTAAAATAATTTCATTGACAACATTACATACACTCATTGAGCTTCATGTTATATCATTTGAGTATGTATTAGGATTTCAAATGTACTCATTAGCTTGTTAAGGAGCATTCGAGTTTGTAGAAAATTGTAATCATTTTTATTGTATTGACGGTTTAGGTTGTGCACAGAGGTGAGGAGGAAGTTACGCCTCTTGTAAGCAGCAGACTATAATGGGAAGCTCCATCCTGCTCTGAACCTCGTAAAAACTGTGTTTGCATCTCTCTTTCCCTTAACTCTTTAATTTCTACTTGCATTTATTTGTATGGTTGCTGTGTATGTGTTAACTAGTTAGTACATCAGTATAGTAACTAGGTAAGATTGATTGATTAATATAATCACACTTTAAAATTGATAAGTTGAGAAATATTGAACTACTTGACATCTAAATTAGAACTTGAGTGACACAAATTTTAAATTATCCAATTCACCCCCCCCCCCCTTTTGGGATTACACCTAAATTAACACTAGTGATGGAACCATGGGATTTATACGTAATAAATTCCCTCACCACTTAGTTATTTAATTCATGAGGGATGCAAATTTGCACGTGTTTAATATTCCAATATTGGTAACTAAAATACACACAAAAAATAAAATTCCAAATTACTTTAAATTCTTTTTTTTTTTAAAATTTATAACTTGGGAATTAATTTTATTCTCTAATTGCACATGCATAAACCAATATTGAAATGTTAAATCTTACATGCTAATGACATGACATAAGAACAAAAAACACGCCAAGCAAGCATATATAACAAGAACTATGATATAATAAAAATCTCGGCTATTATGATCCAGCAGCTCGCATAATAAAATTGTGATTCCTTGCTTGCCATTACGGAGTGCCAACGGTCAGTGGGGTCCAGCCTGTAGACTGTGGCTACAAGTCTATTTATAAACCCTCCATTTAAATTCAAATTCAAAATCGATTTAAAATTCAAATTCAATTTTCAATTTTCAAATTCAAATTCAGATTCAAATTCAAATTCAAAATCAAATTCAAAATCAAATTGAAATTCAAATTTAAACTACAACACTGTTCAAGGATAATTTGAATTACAATATCAACTAGAAATCAATATTCACTTTTAAAACTTTAAGAATGAGTAAATCAACTTGATCTTGTAGTAATGTCAATTAACACCCAACCAATAAATTGATTCAATCAACACAAACCAATGATTCATAATGTAATGCTTTCAGCTTTTGAATAATTCAATCTTCTCAACAAGATAACCAAAAGAAGATTCACACTAAAGAATGAATTTAGTAAAGCTTCCAAGATTCAGCAATTGAGTAACTCAAGTAGAGTTTGATAAAAAAACCCTGTTTTAATGAAGCACAATTGAAAATTCCAAACACTCTTCCAAAATTCAGATTTTAAATAAACTTTTAATTAATGAGTCTTGGGTTTTAATCAATCAACGTACTCCCTTATGGTTTTCGCAAAAAGTATTGATCAACCAACATACTCCCGTTTGGTTTTCGCAATCCCAAAGTCAAATTAATTTTTGATTTATTTAATATGTAATCCACACAATTTATAGAATTGAAATAAACAACCACGCAGTTATATATGTACAAAAAAGTAAAGAGAGTTTAGGGAAAGAGAGTGAGACCGATTTTTTTACGAGGTTCGGCTTATACCTAGCCTACGTCCTCGCCTTAGGCAAGACCACTTAAGGATTCCACTATAGTGTTCCTTTATGGGTAGAACAAACTGTTACAATCCCTCCTTTAGGGTGAAGCCCCCTTTCCAAGCGATACCCTATGCTCAGTACAACGATTCAACCAACCTTGAACCATCAAAAACTACAAGAGAAACAAAAAACAATTTGGTGTACAATGACACTCTCAAAAGAGTAGATTAGTACAATTGAAATCTATATACTTCAATCAAAATCACAATATAGAAAGATGAAGCTCAAGTATATATATCACCGGGGTTCTTTCTTAGGTTGAATAACTTAGTAAAAATGCAAAGACTCATGAGCTTTTCTCAGCAAAATCGAAGCAAGTAATTCAACAAGAGTATAGGCAAGGTAGCTTTGAAGAGTAGAAAGAATTTAATTGATTTGGTGCTTGTAGTTTGTTTATGTGTTTGATCCTTGGGTTTAATAATGTATTTATAGAGTTTAAAGAGTATTTTTTGTGTTGCCCAAGTTTCTTAGAGTATTCCCCAAGTTTTCTCAAAGTTTGGAGCCCAAGAAATCACTTTTGAAAACTTTTATTAGTTGTTAAAAAATAGCCATTACAAGGTTCCGGCGCCTGAACTCATCAAGTTAGTCACCTGAACTTGAAATTTAATGTATTTTTGAAGTCAGTACAGGGTCAGGTGCCTAAACTGACAAGGGATAGGCGCCTGAAGTGGTTCTGTCTGCTGTTTAGGTGCCTGATTAGTTGCTTGAAGTGCTGTCAGCTTCGACCACCCTTCAGTATTTTGGTTATAACTTTTTCTATACAACTCCAAATTAGACATTCATGGTATCAACAGAAAGATAAAATAAAATCCCACAACTTTCTTGTTGAACAACTTTTAATATAATTTTGACCTCATTGGTCACACCCAGTTTTGATTATGACAAATACTCTTGGTACTTATTTTTGTACTGAGAATTGCATGCAGGTTCACCTTGTGTGCGCTTTAGGACTGAAAGACATATCATGATGGCGTGCAGTGTTCATGCCGAAGAATGAAGATCTATGCGTTGTATTTTATATTTATTTGTTTATTTCTTCATTATGGGATTTAATTTATTATGAACTGTGCATGTGTATGGCTTATAATGATTTGCATCTTGCATGATAGGTAGGTATGCTCAAAATGACCATGGTTGGATTTTAGGTACCTACATAGACCTTAGGGATTTGGTCGACCGACACCGGATTTTTTCCAGTAGGATAGAAAGTCCTTAGGTCTCTAAACAAATGCACAAAAAGTCCTCATTATCATCCTCATATCAGGGGAATTATAAATTGGGTAAAATTGGACTAAAAATTAAAAAAGTTGAGAGGGTTCGGGAAATCGAACCTATGCCGTGTAAAAGCTCAGGCAACCGAACAAGGCAACATGTTGACTTAGTTTCGGCCGACTGAACCTCTTTTGAACGTATCTTCCTTAGGCACCCGAATGCTTGTTAGAGCGCTTTTCAACTACTCGGGCGACCAAATGTTTACGTTCAAATAAAGGCTCGGACGACCGAACTGCCTGGTTTGGTTAACTGAACTCAGTTTCAGGCACCCGAACCTCTTAAAGTTGAATTTTTGACTGTCTGTTCGGACACCCGAACCTCAAGCCGGGCACCCAAACCTTGTGGGTTAAAATAATTTTTACTAATTTTTTAAATGGGGTAAACTGGGTTAACTTTCTTAATGGTCTTTTTGACAATTCTAATTATACCCATTGTGTCCCCAATGATCAAAAAATCCTCCTTGCCTATATATACCAGTTCATTTATCTTAATTAGCAAGGATTAGCAAACTTGATTAGGGCAAAAATTCTCTCAACTCTTAAAACCCTAAAAAACCTTATATTAGCCAAATACTTCTTGAAAACACTCACATCCTCCTCATTCTCTTTCTCTAAGCATTGTCAGTATCTCTATAAGGCTATTGTGTTTAAATTTCTCTAGCTAATATTCTCTCTTGGTATATTGATTGATTGATTTTACTTGAGAGTATAGTTTAAAGTTCTTCCCCCGATTTCATTTGATAAATCTAGTGTGGAAAGACTTTGAGGGTTTTGGTTCTTGCATTATTGTTGCAAGTTACCTAAACCTAAATTTTGTGTGTAAAAATCTTTTCTCAAAAAGCTAGTCTTTCAAACAACTCCATTGTGCTTTACACATTGAAATATACTATTGAGTTTGTTTTACCTTGCTTGGCATATTTGAAACCCTAATCTATTTTTGTTATATTCAAATAGTGTGTTTCAAATCTAGCTTAGATATACACTCTAGATCTGGACTGAAAATATATACTTGATTGAGTGTTTAGCACACATTAGAGCACTGAACATATTTACATATCATTCGTGCTTGCGTTATTGATTGAGCTATATTGGTGCACACATCTGCTTGTGTTGAAGAGCATTTTCGTGTACGAACATTTTTATACACATTGGTTGTATTCCAAGCACAGGCTTGAAGAGGGAGACTAGCCCTGTGAAATAGTCTTGGATTGGTTTAGACCCAGTTAGGAAAGCTAGGTGCATCATCCTGTTAAGGCATGTCGGTTAATGTCAGCCCCTTGAATTGACTTGGTTGTATTAGGTACCGCTCCACCCGTTTAAATGAGCATTATAGTGGTAATCCTTGTGCCAGTGTGGCCAAGGCGGGGACATAGGCACAATTGGCTGAACCCCGATAACATATCGTGCGTGTTCTTTACATTTTTGCAATTTACATTTACTGAACGTGTATGTTTGATGATTGCATAGATTGGCCCTAGGCTAAATTACATTGTTGTTAAAATCTGTAGACCTAGGTAACAAATTTTTAAATACTCAATTCACCCCCCCCCCCCTCTTGGGGTTGCACCATAACTATCATATAAGGAGTGGTTAATAGAGAAAAATGCTCACCAATGTAGATATAGAAAAAATAATAGAATTTGGAAAATCCTATTTTGGTGTTTTTCATTCCAAAAATAATTTTAACCTTTTTGAAATAAATTTTGACCTTATAAAAATATTTTTTAATTATTTTAAAAGGTATCTAGGTCTAAGTAATTAACCTAAGAGTTTCATGTATCCATATTGAAATTGCTTGAAGAGCTTACATAAAGACTTCTTAATACTTTGACATTCTAAGAACTTAAGTCTTCATGCTTTTCCATCTCTTGAGTCTATCTTGACTTTGAACTTCAATTCACTTTAAGCTTCATCAAATCATCTTTGAATCCATGCTTTAATAGTATAAGCTTTATAAGATCTTCTTTCTTTAGAGTATAAGCTTTCAATAATCCTTGTATGCACTTGACCTTGTATTCACATACGTTACTCCTGAACTATCATCACTTAACCAAATATGTTAAGTTCCTCTGATTTGTTATCATTAAAACAAGATTTTAAGCCTTATAAGGCCAACACTATTCTAGGGTTTTTCTTCTTTTTCGCCACTACTATGTGCCGCAACTATGCCTGCGTCTTGGATGAACTTGCGACAGATTACAGAATCCTATACCTCCATGACCGGAGTTCACATGCTACGAATCTTGTAACAAACAATCGCAATTAGATTACAGAATCCTATGCCTCCATAATCCGAAGTTCACATGCTACGAATTTTTAATAAATCGCAATCATAAACCATGTATTCGTGTCACTGTAATAACCGGACAGAACATTGCAAAATAGAAGTTAGTGCATCCACATGTTCTACCCTACGTATGCACTGGTTCAAAAACTGAAGAACATGGTATTATTATCTATATACGATATCAGCTGAGGCTCTGATGCCAATTGAAGGGGTCTGCTATGGAATAACCCTAAGATCTGGCTATAGTGCATACAGATAACCAAAAAAAAAACAATCTTGTATACCCGGGTTAAAAAAAATTTGATCTTGTAAATCCTAATTACGTGATTAGGATTATACCTGCGAGATCTCTCTGGTTTGATCTCGAATCTGTAAGCACGAAGAAGAATTCCTGAATCTGCAAGCATAAAGAGGAACTCCCAGATATGCGATAGGGTTGAATTAATATAATTAAATATTAATTTGGGTCGAATTAGGAATTCTTAATTACATTGGAAGCCCTAGTCATATTTGCCCAGAGGTCCCTGCTATAGCCTACATACATGCGCTCCATTCAGTGGTGAGGGTTAGACGAAAACGCACACACAAAAGCAGACGTCTTCATGAGAAGCAAACTTTAGCTGCCACTGACGAGCCCACTCTTCAAAGAGCGAGGTGTGTTCGAGAAATACAGTAGAAGATCCCTAGTTGTCATCAAGAGTTGTTCTTTGATTATGCAGATTGGGAGTTCTTCTTCGTGCTTACAAATTCGAGATCAAACCAGAGATTGGAGCACCTCGTATGAGCAAATATTTTCCATTTATGACCCGGTCTCAAGCTTGGAGGGGCAGCTTTGGGTAAGTAAGAAGTGGTTTAATGAGGAAATGGTAGAACAAACATATATTTTTGAACCTAGATGAGTTTGAAACTAGCATTCATTGCGTCTAGTTGAAAACAGTAAACTTAGCTTTTTTAGGAGGTAACCCAATTGTATTTCTTCTTTTTATTTCTTCTTTGAGTCCATATGTAGTAATCCAACCCAAAAAAAATAAAAATAAATAATAAATAAATAAATAAAGAGATATTTTGGAGGAGATATTTTGGAGAATATATTTTGAAAGGAAATATTTTGAGATATTTATATATAAATATGTTGGAGGAGATATTTATTTTGATTACTTAAAGGTTAACTTAGGTTTTATTTTATAAACTCGCATTCTCTCTCTCTCTCTCTCTCTCTAGAACTCAAACCAACCCTCTCTCTCTCTCTTTCTAGGATTTTGTGTCGTCTGTTGCCAGATCCACGATCTATCGTTACCATGTGGATCAGGAGGAGAATCTCTACATTTATTGTGGAACGGATCTTCGTTTGTGGAATTTTGGTATTTTTACTAAAATCGAGGTAAGGGTCTAAATTCGGTTTCGATTCGGTAAATCTGTAGTATATAAAATTATATTGAAGTATTATTCTTCGATTTTTAGGTTTTGGGGACCCCGAGTCGTTGTTTTGGATCGATTCATTAGTATTTCAATTTTAGGTTTAAGGTAAGGGGATTTGTTTGCATCACTTTATTTTGAAAAGTAAACCGGTAAAACTGTAGTCTATACTATTATGTACGTTATGACTGTTCGTTTGCAAAATTCTACCGAGTAAAAGTGTCGGTTTAATGATTTTTACGGTTTTGGTAAATTTAGGGATTTTTGCATATGATCTCCAAATGTTTTAAAAACTTACATAGTTACTTTAAACTACTAATAGGAGATGTTTGAACCCACATTTTTCATTTAAATGACTTTTTGAATCAATTACTCCTTAAAGCAGTTTTTGACAAAACGAACATGATATATGTTGTTAAATGGACTTATAATGCATTGCTTTATACAGTTACAAACTATAGGAACTAAGGTTTCATTATACTATCTGAAACTGTGGAAAACAGGTGCGGGTTAAATACCGAGCTTTATATGTGAAAAAGGGGTAAACTGAGAGTACGTGTGCCAATTGATACCTCAGTTTGAAAGAAAGAAAGAATGTTCGTTTAGTTCATTAATGAGATTGTGAAAATACTGGAAATGCATAGCTTATTATTTTTTTCATTGTAAATTGTATATATGATAAATAGGCCCACAACTTGTTACTAAAGGAGTTGAAAGATACTTCATATTAAAGGAGTTGAAAAATACTCCAGTTGATAAGGGGGGTTGGGGTCATACTAGAATCCCTGATGTTATGTGAGCTTGCAATCTCCCCACAGTGACTCTTAAGCCTTGGTTTCTCTGTGTAAATTTAGGGATTTTGAATATGATCTACCAAATGTTTTAAAAAAACTTACTAGTGTTGTAAAACTATTAGTAAAATGGTTGGTTGAACTCCTTTTTCATTTTAAATGACTTTTTGACCGATTAACTCCTTAATTAAAGTAGTTTTTGACGACGTTTGTTTCAGGTCCTTCAGGGCATCGATCCTAGTTTTCTAGTGAGACTTTGGAGCTTAGAATCTGATTGATAGGAGTAAGTTTTTGTACTAGTACTGGATTGTTAGTTTGGTTAGTTTATTTTTGGAATGTAATACGATTTATATTTTAAGTATGGATCCTATGTATTAAAGATACAGTTAGAACTCTGGTATATGTCTAATAAAATCCCTATGGATGTTCATGTTTTTCCGCAACATTTGAATTACAATTATGTATGAGATACACCCATAGGTCCCTGTTAGGCGGGTTGTTTATGTATGTTTATCAGGTGCACGTATTCGGTATGTGTGGTAGCAATCTTGGTCCGTATAAAGGGTCGGGTCATTACACCATAGGTTGTACATTGTAGAGTAGATAGGGTTTAGGCTCCTTGGAGTAGGCCATAGGTTAGTTGGGGTTGCAACTAGGGCGTGACCAGCTCACACAAGTGCGACCTAGTCGAAGCCCTGAAAGTCTTCAAAATTTCCAAAGTCCTAAGAAGCTTGACCAGGGGCGTGACTAGCACTGCTTTGGCGCGACCTAGTCAAGCCTCTAAATCTTCTAAATTTCCAAATTACCGAGGAGTTTGACTAGGATGTGACCAACACTTCAATTTGGTGTAACCTGATCGAGAGTCAGTTGTCCAATTTTAGTTGGGGGTGCGGCTAGGGTGCGACCAGCACAGGATTGGTGCGACTTGGTCAAAATGGTTAAAAATTCCTTTTAATCCCCATCTCCTGCGAATCTTGAACCACTTATTTTCCTTGTTCCTTAGTCTCTCCTTGTCGCACCCACACTCGACCTAGTTGCCCAAGCCTCCCGCACCTTCCCTGTGCTTCGGAGACCCTCTAGTGACCAACCCTAGCTCTGTTGTCCACCCTTTGTGCGAGCACTCCATTCCAGTGCACCTAGAGTTTTGCCCATTCACCTTCCCTACGGTCGTGGCTCTTCATCTCACCTAGTAAAGTCCGTGCCTCTTCCTATTCTCCATCTTCAATCTTCCATTCCCCTTATATATCTTGCTACCTTCGCGACCACCTCCATCCATCAACTTATAGAAGATACTGCACCGTTCAGAGTCTTGAGATGCTTCCAAGGAACCCTAATCCTCACGATCCGTTGCCAAGTGGAAGAGGGTTCAGGTTCAGTTGAGCAAAAAATTCATCCAAGTTCGAGCACACTCCACCTGAGCTAGTAACGAGGAGGGGTTGAGCAACCCAAAGAGGGCAGGCACAAACCTCTAAGCGGCCAAGGTCATCGAGGATGACCCTTGAGGACTATAACTTCCAACCTATGTATAAGTTTTAGTTGGGTGAGACTCACACCCCCCCTAGGAGGAAATGTTGTGTAGAGGTTCTTGAGCAGTGAAAGATGGATCATTATATAACCCCGCCCACCCTCACCTATCATCCGGCCCTGGTTCAGGAGTTCTACTAGAACCTGCAGCATGATCCTCTGACAGCATCTGGTCTACTGTAGTTTAGGGCATTGGGTTTGAGCTGACTCTAACCTTGATCGACAGGGGATGGTCCCACGAGGAGGCCAATGACACACTGTGGGAGGGCCTTGATTCTTCAAATGTCCACCATATTATTCGCCAAATGTTTCACGACCTCTACTACGATGGTGGAAACATAAAGCAAGGCACATGTACAACAAGGAGCAGGGTACGTGATTACCTGCTCCTGTTGGACTTGATCCTCCAACGCAACATCTATGTGTCTGGTCATTATTCAGAAAGGCGTGACATTCAACTATAGGTCCTTTACGCCATGCATCAGAACATGAGGGTTGACATCGCTCATCTTATTATAGGAAAAATGATCATGTTCTACGAGAGGAATGTGAGACACCTAAGGTTGAGGAGGCTTACATCGAGGCCGGTGCATGGTCAGGCCACTAGGAAGCCTAAGCGGCCCCTCATTCCATATGCCCAACTTATTATCTCAATCTTGATGAGCAAGAAGACCAACCTAGGCGATCTAAACATGCACATCCCCATTTGAGAGGTCTCACTGAGTAGACATGGTGTCAGAGCCTTAATTTGGTGGCCATGGCATGACTGAAGGTTCACCAGCGGGCACTCTTTAAGGGTGAACTGGGGTCAAAGTTTCTCGTTCCTCTATTCTACCATGACCCCTGGAAGGAACCTGCATGCCCATTGATGCCACCACCTTGTAGAGCATCGAAGAAGAAGAGGAGGATGACTGTTGAGCCCTCCACCTCTATGGTCGCACCTTTCGAGGCCATTCCTCTAGTGACAGCACTTTCTACACTAGCATTCCCTTTTGTGCCTTAGGCAGGGGATGACTCGAGTCGGTTACCCTAGAAGTTTGCAACGTTTAGATCTGAGGTGTGCCATGAGTTGGCTGAGACCAGGGTGGCAATCAGCTAGGGATTCAAGATGATCTTTGCATCCCTTAGTGTATAGAAGATGGCTAATGGAGAAGATAAAGGGCTACAATCACAATGAAAGGAGGAGAAAAGCCCTCATGCACAGGGTAGGAAAAGGGACATACCCTAAGTGTGCTAGGGAGTGTTTCTCACATGAAGAATGGAAGCAAGAAAAGGCAGCTACGGGTGGTAGTTTTAGTTGGACGCGTCACAGAGATAGGGAAAAGAGATAAATGAGGCATTGCACCAAATACAACTATGGTGGGTGCGACAAGGGATGCGAAAAGGGAAAGAAATGAGGGAGTTAGGGCTTTGTGGGAAGGAAAGGAATTTTAATGATCTTTATAGTCTTGACCAGGTCACACTAGCTTTGTGTTGGGCCCGCATTGGTCGTGCCCCCAACTGAATCAAGAAAATAGGCTTTCAACCAAGTTGTGCCAGAGTGGAGTCCTGGTCATGCCCTGGTCTAACTCCTCGAGAGTTTGGAAGCTCAACAGATTCAAAGGCTCAACTAAGTGCAGTGTGAGTGTAGTCGCGCCTTATGTAACCCTCACCTAACCTTATGACCTATTCCTAAGCGGACGTCCTAGACTCGGCACACTCTCAAATGTTGAATGAAACCTATGGACTCAAAGAATAAAGGGAAATAAGAAATGCAATTGGGTTGCCTCCCAGAAGCGCTAAGTTTACTACCTTTAGCTAGACACAATGAATGCTAATTGCAAACTCACTCGGGTTTGAAAATAGGAGTTTCTTACACCATGCCCCTATTAAATCACTTCTCACTTACCCAAATCCATCCCTCTAAGTTAGAGACCAAGTCATAAATGGCAAAGATCTGCTTATATGAGTCCTCCCAGCTAGATATGGAGGGGCTATTAGGCTGCAGTATGTCCTCAAGGGGATTCTTCCAAAAAGTCAAGAGGGCCACTTCCTTAACACATTCTTCAATCATGTCAACTTCCGCAGATTGAATATCATCAGGGGGAAGCATAAAACACATTTCAGCTCGAGTTGTATGTTGCCAAAGGATACATCCATAATCCCAGTCCTACACTAAATGCACGTATTAGCCGTAGCTAAGAATGGTCATCCTAAGAGGATAAGGATTGAATCTTTGGTTGGGTTGGTAGGTTCCATATCCAGGACTATGAAGTCCATGGGGTAATAAAACTCTCCAACCTTCACTAAGACATCCTCAACAACATCCTAGGGCCTTTTCACTAATTGGTCAGGAAAGCACAATGTGACCAAAGTGAGCTTAAGCTCTTCGAAGCCAATTTTTTTATAAACTGAGTAAGGAAGGAGGTTCATGCTTGCTTCCAAATCTAAAAAGGCCATATCGATAGTGCAATCACCGATTACACATGAGATGGTGGCAGCACTGAGGTCTTTAAGTTTTGGAGGAATGTGACCTAAAAGAATTAAGCTCACATGCTTGGTCAGCCTGACTTGCTTTTTTATGTGCACCCTAGACTTGCACTTTTGGGTGCACAAGTCCTTGATGAACTTGGCATACGCGGGCACTTGCTTGATAGCATCTAAGAGAGGAATATTAAACTTGACTTACCTAAATGTGTCCATAATGGACTCAGTATTTGTTTCCTTCGTAGACTTTGAGGGTGCATAAAGGGCTGCAGAGCATGGCGCTACAAGGACAAAATGGAGAAGTGCTCCATCATTGGAGGGGGTAGGTGTCTCGGTATCAATTACTGGATTGAAGGAAGGAGGATTACATGGTTCAGCATTGGGCTCTTCCCTTATATTCTCCCTACCCTTTCCTTGGTCTAACTTCTCCCCAACCCTATTATTTACCTCTCTGCAGCTCCTAAGAATGGTCACAACCTAGTGTGCAGCGTGGGTGCAAGGTCATGGCCCACGGCTAGCTCATAGACTCCCTTCGAATAGGAAGAGGAAGGTTGGGATGGTTTATGAGTAGCAATAGTATGCTACTAAGAACTCTCAGTGAGAGTCTCAAAAAGAGTCCAAGCCTCATTCTCGTGCTTCATGAGGAAAGTACCTCCATAGGATGCATCTACCATGGCTCTATCACGCTCAACTAATCATTCAAAAAAGGTCTTAACTATATGCCACCTAGGGACTTGGTGATGTGGGCATTTGCACAGAAGGTCCCTAAAGTGCTCCTATGTCTCAAAAAACTCTTCCCCATCCAATTGGGAGAAACTGGTGATCACCATCCTAAGCTGGTTAGTCTTCCCAAATAGGAAATTACTTTTTTAGGAATTCCTATTGCATGGTGGCTTAGTTGGTCATCGAATTTGGCTCTAAGAAATTCAGCCAATATTTGGCTTTGTTCTTCAAAGAGAATGAAAATAGCCTTAAAAGGAGGGCATCATCACCAAAGTGAGGCACGGATAGAGGATGGTGAAAACAAATTTTTAGACATCATCTAGGGGGGGGATTTGCCCCTTTTTTTTTTTTTTTTAAAAGGATTTTTAGGTTCGATTGCCAAAATAATTTGGGAAACGTCGAGATGGTAGAGGTCTTGATTTCAAGCTACGCCACCTCAACATTCAGAAATCGGAAGCAAGATGGCGAGGTGTATGCATTGGGTGTGAAGTAGCCTCTAAGAGGCCGAAGAGGTTGCTCTTTTGCCACAAGTTGACGGGGATCAAGAGGTTCCATATTTTGGTAAGCGGTAATCGATTGGGGTTCGGCAATGAATTTTGGTTCAGAAGACTTGTGAACTGGGATAGGCTAGAGGTATGGGAGTATAGACTTTCCTAATGATACACCCCCCGCCCCACACCCCAGGATCTCTCAGCTAGGGGTCTATAGGCATTAACTCGGGATCCAAAGAGCGCAAACCCAACATATACAAGTTCAGCACACAATCAAGACTTCAAATATCAAATAAATTTAAAAACAAATGAAAAAAAATGAAAAACAAAACACATAGTACACTACACTAGAAATTGTCTTACTACCGTAACTAAATCCCTGGCAATGACGCCAAAATTTGGTAGGCTCACCAAGGTTTGAGTCTTTAACTACCAAAAATAATATTTATAACCTAACTATGCCCAAGTTCGATAGAACAAGGAGTGAGCTGGGTGTCAATCTTCAAGGACTTAGTGCAAATGTTTACCAATTTTAGCCTAGTTTACTACACTTTGCATAAAAGGAAAAAGATGAGATTTTTGGGTTATTTTCTAAACTACACAAATAATGAAAGTACATTGTAATTAAAGCTACTCCTAGAAAGCAAGTCTCAAATCATGAATCCAGCTTAGGCTATCATTCGTGATAACTATGTCCGATTAGCTATCCGTACTAGGTTAGACAATCAAGTGAGCCATTCAAGAAGCATAGGGCAGCGAAGGTGCACCTATCGTCCAAAGCACGATCGAGAAACAAGGTATACCCTATCCAGTGAGTACAGGAACACTCTATAGGAACCGTAACCTATTACGTATAAGTGACTGAATCCCTATCTATGTTGTCCTATCCCCTAGGAATTCATCACAATCTGAGAATTAAGTGTGCGTAGAAATTAAAGACATGACATTTAAATTGCGAAATTGAAATCAAAGCGGAGTAAATAGACAAGTATTGAAAATGGCATCAATTGAAGCTCGAAGGCCTATCACTAACAATCAGGATTACAATCGAGAACCAACTAATCTATGTGGCAGCACTTAGAACTCGAAGGTTGTCACAGGCCTTCAAAGAATCCAAATACCAACCAAACATGAAATTGAAAGAAAGCTGTAAATCTAATCTAAATGGCACCCAAAGACACTCTAGGTCTGTCACTAACTAAAGAAGGGCCAAAGGGGAACCCTAATCATATATTCGAAGTTTGGTTTTATACCCAAATGGGTTTACAAGCATTTGAATTTAAATCGGAAAAGTTTTGACAAAAATCTCGCAAAACAGGTTGTAGGTTCAAAAAAAGTTAACTAGGTTGCACCCTAGTGTTCCCTTGGTCGCGCTCTAGTTTAGACTTTTGGGAATTCTAGGGTTCAGTCTTGCCAAGCGTCCTCAACCGGGGACACAGAGGGATCTCTTGGTCTAACACCAGTCAAAACTCTTGGGTGATCTTCACTTTATAGTTAGTGATGAGGTTCAATCGTGAACTTGGGGTCACGCGAAGGTCTCTTGATTCGCCGCAATTAGTCGAACCTCTCAGCATACCACTTTAAGTCACAACTTCTAGAGTATTTATTTTGTGACATGTTCGCCCCTTGTGTTTGATAGTCACACCAAATAGTCAAGCAAGGTCTTGTTTTCTTTGATGAACTAAAGCTTTGGGGACTTGGTTGAGCACCTGGTTGAGCCTTGTGCTTCCCAATTACTCCCTTGGCTTCTTGCATTGCTTAACTTAGTTTTAACTTCATTTTCCTGAAAAATGAACAAACCATGCATAACTCCGAACTATGATAATAAAGGGTAAATACAAGATAAATGAGAACAAGACATAGGTAAATGGGGGCATAAAATAGTGCATTTTAGGGACACATCACCTACTAACCAATTTCTATCATCCGCAATTAGTTTGGGAGTTCTACAACCATATGCAGCATGATCCCTCCACTAGTGTCTAGACCGCTGAGGTGCAAGAGATCGAATTTAAGCTGACTGACAAGGTCATTGATGCAGCATGGTCATATGACCAGGTTGATGACATCCCTTGGAAGCCTCTCGACTCCACCGACATGCATCACATCATCATCGAGATGTTTCATAGATCATACTATGACAGGTGGGAACCATTTGAGGGTGATCCAGGGGTGGAGTTTCTTGTGCCCCAATTTTACCCCGAGTCTAAGGAGAGACTACACCCTTCGATTCCTCCACCACCTTGGGCTTCAAAGAAGAAGAAGAGTACAGTTGATGCGCCTTCCACCTCTACTACTGAACCGTTAGAAGCCGCGAGTCCTCCCACAGCTTCCCCCACTACTATGCCTGAGGCAGGGGATAGCTTGGGTCGACTCAGAGAGGATTTCTAGCATTTTACATCAAAGGTGCAGTGAGAGCTTTTAGAGTCTTGGGTCGAGATACGACAAGGCTTTCAGGTTCTCAAAGATTTCCTCCTCGTCTGTTTCCCACAAGTGGCCGCAACCTTTGCTTTTCCAAGTTTTACGGATCCAACGTCTTCGCCTGTGACGACTGAGGTCCTAGTGGATGCCCCTACCCCTTGACCCTCATTGTTTGTAGCCCCTCCATCTCCAATTATGTTGCTGGTGAGCCCTCCAGCATGAGTGAAATGGTTGGTATCGAAGGGCTACACACTGCTTGCCTAATCTATACAAAGGGTAAGACAACAACTAGTATCATTAAGCTCGCTGTTGCATGACCCACAGAGGAGGTTTCTCCTTTGTTGTCCTTGGTTGTGGCCAGTGTGTCCTCTAATGATCGTGCTTATTATTCCGATCGATGTCGCAGAGCGTCCTCTAGTGCCCCTTGTTATAGTAAGGCCAACAATGCCACCTACCCCTTCCATTTGGCACATGGTAGAGCAAATGGAGAGTGACCTGGGGGTAGAGTCTATCCTTGTGCCTATTGCTTCCACCACGGTTACTCCACTGCACACACTTGCACCTCCTCTCCACCAACACCCACCCCACCACCACCTACCCTTCCCAATCGCACAGCGAGCGACTTGACGATGAAGTCATCATCTATTTTTTATGATAGCGAGTCTGAGGACAGCATGGCCTTTGATTGCATAAATTCTAATGATTTTGGGTAGTTAGGGATAAGCGATTCTGACGATGGAACTAGCGGATCTATTGAGGATGAGCTTTGACTGCGCCACGGCCCCCTGTTTTATCATTCATTGTATTTGTGCTGTTTTGTATGAGACTGTGGTTTTTGATAGTCCCTGCTTGATTAAAGCCACCATTTCTATTATTCTAGTTGTACTCTCATTTTCATTATATTTCTTTTCAGGATGTACTACCCGACAGCTATGAAAGTAATGGTGACTTTTTTTTCTCTTTGTTCCCCGTATGTCGTTATTTCTTTACTGTCTTCTGTTTTTATGGTGGGTGCGTTCATCTACAAGTACATTTGTTTTTCCTTCGTCACCATCCAATGCTTCCCTCCTCGGCCTTCCAGGTGTCTTCTTTCTTTACTTCAGTGAGGATACTGCAGTCTTTAGTTAGGGGTTGTCAGGTTAGGAAGGCACTACACGTTGCATATAGGGCACATATATGAAAAAAATTTTAAATTTCAGTGAACACTATATGAGGTAACTCATGTTAACACAGCCTATGTCTCTGCATAGTTTTATATAGCATTCTTATTACAAATTCATGTTGTATCTATTAAATGTCTTTGTTATAATCACTAACGATGAAGTGAGTTGTTCATGCATACTTTCATAAGGTGTATCAGTATTTGTTTTTCAAAACTCGATGGGAATTAATTATGAGCTCCTTATTTTTAATGTCGTTATATAAGTTTTGGTATTTACATGGTATATTACAAGGCTTAGTCACACTATAGTGAATGAAGTTTTGAATCAAGCCCCGTATTTGTGAAATTTGTTTCTCAATTTGATTTTCAACAAAACATCCACACTCTTCCCAAATTTTTGAATTCAAATAAACTCTTAGTTAATTTATCTTTGGGTGTTAACCAATTAACGTACTCCCCTATGGTTTCCAAAAAGTATGGATTAACCAACGTACTCCCTTTAGTTTTCCGCAACCCAAATCAAAATTAGACTTTAAGTTTACTTAATTTCCAAATTTACGTAGTATATATGATTAAGAAATTAAATCATCCACGCAATTTATATGTGCTGAAAATAAAGAGTAAGGGAGAGAGAGAGTCAGAATACGACTTTTACAAGTTTCATCTCATCCCCAACTTACGTCCTCGCCTTTGAAAAACCACCAAAGGATTCACTAAACCTGTTTCTTTTCCAGGCGGAACAACACCGTTTACACACTCCTTCAGTAGGCTAGAGCCCGCCTCTCCAAGTGATATCCCCTCACTTAGTCACTCCTTCAATTAGGCTAGACCCCGCCTCTCTAAGCGATGTCCCAATGCTTAGCCAACGATTCAAACACCTTGAAACGTCAAAGAACTACAAGAAACACAAGATACAATCTGCGTACAAGTATACTCTCACAAAGAGCAAGTTAGTACAATTTTAGCTCTATATACTTCAATGTAAAAATATCAAGATGAAATAAAATTTGAAGCTCAAGATTAGAATTCACCAAGTCCCCTTTTCTCTAGATGAGAAATTAGTATGTAGAACTCAAGGATTGATGATCAACACTTTCAAAATATTAGCACTTTCAAATTGTAAGAGATTGAGCAAGCATTGACTTTGAATGCAAGAGAGATTAGAGCAGATCTTTCAATTCTTGGTTCTTGGTTTTGATTTGATTTGCAAAACACATGTATTTATAAGCTTTCAAAAGTGTTTTCATATTGCCCAAGTTTACTTGGAGTATTTCCCAAGTTTTTAGAAATTTGGGGCACAAGCAATTGATATTTAAATTTTAAAACTTTTAAAAAATTTACCCGTTAACAGTGTTTAGACTTCTGAGGTATCAGGGTCAGATGACTGAAGTTCCTTAAAGTTTTGAAAATTTTGAACTGGACACAAGGTCAGACGTCTGATTTTGGGGTTCAGACTTCTAAAGTCCTGGGTTTAGACATCTGAAGTCAGGGTTCAGTCTTCTAATGTGCTTCTACCTGTTTCTATGTTTCACCAATAAATCTTCAGACGACTAAACTTAATCTTCAGTCTTCTAAATTAATTCTTCAGACGACTGAGCTTAAACTTCCGTCTTCTGAAGTTGACTCTTCAGTCTTCTAGGCTGTGACTTCGGTCTTCTAAACAGTATAATTTTTGGTTTTTTCATTTTAAGTTCAAAAATCTATTTTGCTCTTTTTCTTTGCTCTTTTATAAAAAATTTTCTGGGGTTTTAAAATAGGTCTCTAAGTCCATGCATTTCTCCTAAAGAGCTTCAAAATATTTCAAACTATATTTAAACATTAAAGTACTTACATAAAGACTTATACGACTTTTCACATTCTAGGTACTTGAGTCTTCATGCTTTGTCTTTCTTTGAACTCTCTTGTTTTGCTTTTCTTTGGCTCTTTTGCTTTGCTTTTCTTTAGCTCTCTTTTTCTTTTCTTTTCTTTGACTCTCAAAAAATCATCCGTGTCCTCATTTTCTTCAAGCTTTAAAATATCATCTTTAAAACCATGCTTTTGATTCTTTAAGCTTCATTTGATCCTTGTGAGCACTTTGACCTTACTTTCACATATGTGAGCCATGAAATAACATCACTTAACCAAATATTTTAAGTTTCACTTGTTTGTTAGCATCAAAACAAGATTTTAAGTCTTATAAGGCCAACAATCTCCCCCCTTTTGATGATAACAAATAAGGAGCAAAAATTTGAGTAAGCCTTAAAAAGGCTTCCCCTTTCAATAAGCATCATCTTAACAATACTCGCAAGATCAATATTAATTTCAAAAACTCTTTTACAATCATGCTCATCACTTCATTCAAGTTCAAGTTTATCAATCAATATCAAATATTTCTCCCCCTTTATATATATATATATATTATGTTAATGCTCAATTTTTGCAATACCATGCTCAATTTTTGCCCAAAACTTCTCCCCCTTTTGACATTAATAAAAAAGAGTAAGATATCAAGTAAAACATTAAATATTAAGGCTATGAGCAACCATAAAAAGTATATAACTTTAAAATTCATCATGCATATGAATTCATGATACCAATTGAAAATTCCATGATATCGATTAATCTTTTAAAATGTGATACCAATTAAGAATTAAAAAAAAAATAGCATAGGCAATAAGTCATAATACTCCCCCTGAATTTAATACATTAAGATTCAATACCAATTATTGAATCAAAATTAGACTTTAAGTTTAGATCAATTCATAGATGAACCGTCCTGTGGTGTAGCCACAAGATCCTCTTTGAGAAATCTAGTGAATCATTCTGCTTTCTTATCCCAAGAAGAACCTAAAAATATTAAAGAAGTCATAGAGGATGAGTCTTGGGTAATGTCCATGCAAGAAGAACTTAACCAATTTGAAAGAAGTAAAGTGTGGAGTCTAGTTCCTAGGCCTAATGATCACACAATTATTGGAACAAAATGGGTGAATAGAAATAAAAAAAGTTGAGAATGGGGTAGTAACTAGGAACAAGGCTAGACTTGTTGCCCAAGGGTATAACCAGCAGGAAGGGATTGACTTTGATGAAACATATGCTCCTGTTGCTAGGTTAGAAGCCATTTATATGTTTCTTGCTTTTTCCGCTTTTAAAAAATTTTAATTGTTTCAAATGGATGTTAAAAGCACTTTTCTAAATGGTTTTATTAATGAAGAAGTATATGTAGAACAACCACCCGGTTTTGAAAATCATAATTATCCATATCATGTTTACCGGTTGTCTAAGGCCTTGTATGGATTGAAACAAGCTCCTAGAGCTTGGTATGAGAGGTTTAGTGGTTTTCTAGTAGAAAATGGATTTACCCGTGGCAAAATTGACACTACACTCTTCATCAAATCCAAAAATGATGATATGCTCATTGTTCAAACTTATGTGGACGATATCATTTTTGGAGCAACTAATGATGAGTTGTGTAATGAGTTTGCCAAATGCATGCAAAGTGAATTTGAAATGAGCATGATGGGTGAACTCAGTTTCTTCTTAGGGCTACAAATTAAGCAAGCTAATAATGAGACTTTCATATGCCAATCTAAATATATTAGGGACTTGCTAAAGAAATTTAATATGAAAGATTGTAAAATTCTTGGCACACCTATAAACTCTTCCATTAAGCTTAATAAAGATGAGTAAGGAATCCCTACTGACGTAAAATTGTATCGTGGCATGATTGGGAGTCTCCTATATCTCACTGCTAGTAGGCCTGATATTATGTTTAGTGTGTGTATGTGTGCTGGATTTCAAGCTGCCCCTAAAGAATCCCATCTAAAAGCAGTTAAACGAATCCTTAGGTATCTAGTTGGGACTATAGAGTTAGGCTTATGGTACCCTAAGTATACTACTTTTGAGATTGTGAGTTATACTGATGCTGACTTTGCCGGTAGTAAGGTTGATAGAAAAAGCACCAGCGGCACTTGTCACTATTTAGGACAATCTCTTGTTTCTTGGTTCTCTAAGAAACAAAACTAGTTGCCTTATCCACAGCCGAAGCTGAATATATTGCGGCCAGAAGCTGTTGTGCTCAAACTCTTTATATGAAACAACAACTTATGGATTTTGGGTTGAACTATGATGCAATAGTGATTAAATGTGATCATACTAGTGCAATCAACATCTCTAAAAATCCTATCTCATATTCACGAACTAAACACATTGATATTAGACATCACTTCCTTCGTGAACATGTGCAAAAAGGAGATGTGGCTCTTGAGTTTGTATGCACTAATGAATAGTGGGCGAATATATTCACTAAACCACTTCCCGAAGATAGATTCATACAAATTAGATTTGAATTAGGTTTAATGCATAGTAGAGAAGCTTCTTAGATGTTTCATAATTTGCATAAATTTAGGGGGAGTCACTTAACTTTAAAATCATTAGCCCCTGAGAAATAAATATGTGTTGTGCCTTCATTCTATGTATCATTTGAAAAATACGTTAACTATGTGGTACTCTAACACTTGGTATTAGGACAACAAGCTTTCATTATACTATACCTTGTGAAAAATACATGTTTATTTTGGCCACAAAAAATTATTATAATAAAGTTAACTTTAAAATATTTTTGAAAGGATGAGTGAACACAAAATGAAAAGTAAACCTCATCTTCACATAATCATAAGATATTTAAGGAGCTTTCAAGTGAAATTTAAAAAGTCCTAACAACTAATATTATTGTTGATATATCTTATTGCCTTAGATTTTATAAATGCCGATTATTGCTTATGCTGCACCACTCCTTTGTCCACTTCATGATAATATTGAAATTTATATTTGATTGTTGAACCACACTGAACTGTTTGAGTAGTTGTGGATAAACTGCTAGGATATATAAACTCAAATAGGTTATAATTTATACAAGATTTGTTTTGGAAAGTCCAATTTACAAACGGCACTCTGCCGAAATTTTTCAAAATCCTTCCAAAACTTATAATGTATAAATGTAACACTTACCCATTGCCTAGAGTTTTAACTCTTATAGCCCTTTTTGCTCTTTCCAAAAGGGGGAGATGGAGACGGGCAAAAATAATCAAGTAAAAGTAATTTTCTTAAAATAAATTGGATGCATATTGATAGGGGGAGCCTTCTTAGGCTTAAACCCATATTTTTTCTAGTTGTATTTGTCATCATCAAAAGGGGGGAGAATGTTGACCTTATAAGTCACGCCCAATTTTGATAATGACAAATACTCATTATATCTAATGGGTGTTTGAGGTTATGTGTAAGAACTTACATAGAAAGATCTTAATGCACATAGAGCAAGTGAAGATTGAAGACCTAATTACTTTATGTTGTAATATATAATTCATTTGTGTAATTGGTCTGTAATAGTAATTAGGGTTTTTACTGGTAATAATCACACACATCACATGCATGGTCTAATAAATAAGCTCAGACTGAAATATAAATTGAAACAAGACCTAGAAAAGACCCTAGGATACTCACCATTGCACTTGTATGAGTTAGGCACTTGAATAGGGTGATTGTGTAATGAAACAAAACCAAAATGCAAAAAATGTGCACCTTTGGTCGACCGACCTGTGCAGTTTATTTTGCTCTCTGTTTACCGAACCCGGTCTAGGTCAACCAGTTGACCACAGCCCGATCGACCGAGCTATGATAGTTCATTTGACCCCAATTGACCGAACCTCCCTGAAGTCAACATTTTGACTTCCTGGTCGACTGAGCCTTTCTTGTATTGCACCAACTTGGTCGATCGAGTTCCCACGTGTGGGAATCCAACGGTCTAGTCGACCAACCAGTTTAGTTCATTCTAGTCCTGGTCGACCGAACCTTGCAAAATAGGAAAAATCACCTCGGACATACATGTCCGGTCGACCAAATCGAAAGTTCAATTTTGGCCCAGTTGACCGAGCCATAAGAACTTCGGTCGACCAAACCCATCCCGGTCGACCGTGCTCTCGGGTTGGACCTATTTTTTACCTTGGTCAACTCGATAAAATAGGCTTAAAATAATTTAATAATGATTAAATATTTTCTAATAATCCCGACCATATCCCTAACGGTTATAATTCTAGGGGAGTCTATTTATACCCCTACATTTGGGATGATTAGTAACTTGATCAGCAAACACAATTAAGAAATTCTCTCTCATTTTCAAAAATCCTACTACTCATTTTTCATACTCCATTCACTCAAACTTACTCTCTACTAGTGCTTAAACTCTCTATAAGTTGATTGAGTGTTTGTTTTAATAGGTTTGCTCTCCAATCTTTGTTGATTGATTCAATTTTATAGAGAGTCTAACCTAAGTGTTCTTAGGGGACTTTATTAATAAATCTCTTCTAAGAAGACTTGTATTAAACTCCTGAGTATTGCGTATTGGTTGCAATATCTTAAGAAGTTTGTATTTGTTTTTGGATTGCAAAAACTTTTTCAAAACATTCTTAAATATCTTGGGTGATTTATTTTGATATATTGTTGAAACAATATTTGTTTATGTGAGATTAATCTTTGTTGCAATATTCATTGACTTACGTATCATTTTGCTGAATACAAAGATTAAATATCTTTTGCAAACCAAGCATATACATTATTTGACATCTATATGATTGAGATATCCTGCTGATTGATATACTTGAGACTTGCTTGATATCTTTATGTGAACACGTTGGTTGAATATCTTGTGATACAAAGATTGTTTGTTGATACTCTCACGCACTCATTACATTAATAGCAAATATATTTTGAAAGTTGAAATATTAGACCACACTGGGCTTACATATTAAATCATATTGTGGTGTTTGTGACTGAGAGCATCTGGGTACATATCTGCTTTACACGAATGCACAATCACTGTACCGATATTCTTTGATTGTAAAATCTGAGTGTTTCTAGGGGTGGCGTGAGGGGGCAGTTATCCAGCCCGGTAAGGATTGTTTGTAAAGGTTGAGATCAGCCCTATGCTAATTGACTTGGTCTGTTTAGGTACCGCTCCACCCACTTAAGTGAGCAATTATGGTGGTAACCCTTGTGCTTGTTAGACAAGGCAGGGACGTAGGCAATTGGCCAAACCTTGATAACATTTCTGCATGTCACCTTTACTTTACTGTATTCTAGTGCATGTGTGCTTGATTAAATTGCTTTATTTACTTTCTGGTATACATTTACATTACTTGTGCTAAATTGACCATAGGGTTGTGAATATACTAGTGTTAGAATATTTACTTAGGGATTAAATTTTGAAAATACCAATTCACCCCCCCCCCCTTTTGGGATCACGATAAAGCTAACACATACCAACAAAAGGTGGCCAAGAATTACAATGCTCAGGTTAAGGCATAAACATTTAACCCAGGAGACCTGGTCCTCATGAAGGTGCAAAACAACCCCGCAGAGCCCGATTCAAACAAACTGAAGCCCAATTGGGAGTGACCATACCAAATCGGGTCAGAAATCAAGCCAGGGATGTATACTCTTAAAGACATGGAGGGAAAGGAGATGAAAAACACATGGAATTTTGATATGCTAAAGAAGTACTACTCTTAAATTTCCATTACTCAAAAAGTTGTACAATTAAGCTTCTGAGGCTTCAACAGCTAGAGTACACTATCAAAAATAATAAAATAATAAGCTGAACTTTCTAGTCGTCTGCTTTACTTCCCTCTCTAACCTTTTCCTTCGCAAGCTCTTCAATCTCGTCCATCTCCTCCTCTGATTCCAAGCTCTCATTTCCATAACCGTATGAAAACACACCAATCAGAGAAAGGTCAGGATGCATCGTCCTGACCTACTCTCGGCACCTCTAGAAACCAGTGCGATAAGTTTTAGAAGAGTCGATGATGAACTTTTTGGAATTCTAGTACTCCGACATTGCGGCACTAGTAGCGCTAGGGATTTCTTCACGACGAATCCTTGCTATCTCCTCTTGGAGAGCCCTCTCGAGGCGATCAGTATCAGCTCGGGCCTTATGCAACTCATTCTGTGCAGCAACATATTCCTTGCTTGCATCCAAGGTCTGCTGGTACATCTCAGCTACCTTCTCTTTTTAGGCCAAAACCATAAATGCCATCTACAAACAATACGAGATTACCACGAATTACAAGTACTGAAAGAGAGAGATCATAGGCAAAACTAACAAGTGTACCTGGTAGGTAGTATGTCATATGGTTGCATACAAATGATCAAGAAGCTACAGCTTAGTCTCCCCAAGGTCCTCCAAACGCACTGCACGGCGTAGGGCGGGGCCAATAAGTGTGGTCTCATGAAAGATGTGCCCTCTTGAGGGAGTAGGCATGGGCGGATCCACCTGAGGTAAGGGCTCGCACTCTACTACCAGCTCATCCACTATCTGTGAGGACTCACCCTGAAAATCTCTTTTCTTCTTCTTCTTGCTCAACCTTTACCTTTTTGCCTCGTCCATCACTGCCTCGTATTGATTGAAATCCATATCTACAAAAGGAAGAGGAAGAATAAATAAAACTAAGTACGTTAAGAACATGGTATATACAATCATGGAGAGGACAGACTTGGAGAGACATGATTAAGCCTATACTACACAAGGACCCATTCCTTGAGTAGCTCGGCGTGAGGAACAGTTCCCTACCGACAATTTGCTCGTAGATCTTTAAGGATGTCCTGCTCTGATGGGGATAGTGTAGGAGCTAGGTGCCTCAGCCACACTAAAGAAGCGAGTATAGTTAGATGCAAAGTATACATGCAAACACTAATAACGCATACACGCACATAATAAAATAAAAGAGAGACGAAGGAACATCACCATCAAGAGGAGTGGACCAGGCACGGGCCAAAACCCAACTCACTCTAAAAATGAGCAGCTCGGAAGCTATCCCAAGTATAGGAGTTCAGTCATGTAATAATTAGTTCAAGGGCCAAATCGTCTCCTCAAGGAATGCAATTTAGTTTCAAATTTTGTGTAATTCCAAAAGAAAATAAGAAAAGAAATTTTTACTGAACACAGTTTAGATTCGGTTCCTGGAATGTTTGAGATTTTTGTAATGAAACTTAAACTTTAACTAAAAATCTAACATGCATAAAATAACTAAATAGATGTAAGATTCAATACCAGAATAACGAAAGAGATAACCTTGCAATTATTCAACTAAATAAAAATTCTAACTTTAAACATAAGCCCAAACAAGATTAAATCCTAACAATATAGAACCACTAACTTTAATAATAAAAACACCTAGGAACAAATAAAATTCTAATAAAGACTCCAAATAAAAGAAACAAACTGATTTTTTTTATAATAAATAATAACCCAAACGAATATTTAAGATTCAAAAGGAGACATTAAAAAAAAAAACAATCTAAATTCAATAATTCAAAATAACTCAACCAAATTGAAATTCCAACAATAACTTTGAATAAAAAAAACCAACTAAATATAACCCATTCAAAACAAATAAACTTAGTACCTTAGCAACTTCAATGGAAAATAAATAACTAAAACAAATAATAACTAAGATTTTGAATAAGTTGAAATTAAAAATAAATACAATCCAATAACTATTTAAATTCCAAAGAAATATTTTAACCAAACAAAACTAAAATTATCATTTAAAATAACTTGAACAAGTACTAAAGAATAACTTGGGGGAGAGAGAGAGAGAGAGAGAGCCCCCTCTGCCGCTTTAGCCTTTTCTTGTTCGGCCCCAGCCGCTACTTGAAATAAAGAAAAAAAAAAGAACCTCTGCCACTCCCCCCCCCCCCCCAAAAAAAAGCTACTTTAAAAAAAAATTAATATAAAACCGTACCTCCCTAAAAGCAAGCCTCCTCCCTTTGACTTTTCAAAATCCCCAAAGAAGACTCCCACGCACAATTGAAGACCCAGTGCATGGTTGAAGGACCCAGCTGAATCACATGGTCACATCACTATTTTTTTTCTTTCTTTCTTTTGTTCACATATAGTCGGTTCTACACTTTCAAACTCGCTTTTAACCCTCCTATAGCTCGTAGCTCTCAAAACCCAAAACACTAAAGTTTTATATAATTTCCTTAGCTTTACAAAGAACTTTAAATTATCTTGAACGAGAAAGTTACGCTCAGATTACGGAGTAATGTCAAAATAGTCCATAAATATAGCATATGGTAACTTCACGTCCGATTACGACCTTGATGCAGCCAGTATTTCTCAAAATGAAAAACATGAAAGTTGTAGAGAGGTCTCTTAGATTTTTATAGCATTTTGAATAATCTAAATCGGAGGTCATATGAGAAAGTTACGCACAGATTACGAAGTAGTGTCGAAAATGACCTCTTTTGCGTGCATGGCTCGACTTCTAAAAATTATCCTTTAATTGTCCATGAAAATCCCGAATGCTCATAGTCTTGATTTGGACTCCACCTCATGTACTCAGAACCTCTTCATGCTCACAACCCACGTACATTCTAATCTCGAATTTAATTTTCAGAATTTTTCCTACACTAATAAAATACAAAAATCCGTAAATTATTGAATAAAATTCCAAATATTATAAATTGGGTGCAATGTTAAAATATTAAACATAATTAGGCATTTAATTAAAATTATAATCCTTAATACATGAATTTAAATGCCTAATTATGCAACTTTGACACTTAAGCAGACCCCCCCCCCCAACTAAAGTTTTGCTAGTCCCTAGCAAGATTAAAAAAAACTAAGAAAACTACCAAATCCTATCTACCTCCTCTTTCGAGGAAAACACGGTTACATTTACCGAATACAACAAGGCTTTAAACCCCTAGGTCGATCCTAGTGGACGAGTTGTAATCTCGCCACAAACACCAATTCCAAGGAATATTAAATGAATGTACATGCAACACAAATATACCATTTCACATATAAGAATATCACTAGATATTCTGCTCATTTCTCAATTCTTTATTTTCATGGTCAATTAGGACAATCCTTACACTTCTTTTGTTGTCTTCATACCACCCATGTGAATTAAGCTGCAACAGTAGTCCATGAAATAAGTCTATTTCTAGGGGTGGCTCGACCTTCACATCTTGAGTAGGCTATAAGACTTAGGTTTCTATCTCCCCACTAGATGTCACCTCTAGGCTAGAAAATCAAAAGACAAGACTAGTGTACAAAGAATATTCAGAGAAAAAAGGAAAAGTTGAGTTTCATGAACTCTGAGCTGACGTCAAAACTCAAAAGAATGATAAATGGCTCAACAGTACCTCACAAGGTGTCATAGTCTCCATAAGTGCTCTCTTAATGCTCACAAGGAACCCTAAGTGCTACAAGTCACGTGAACGTGTATTTTTTAGCCTCATGAGATACCATGTAAATACAAAAGTTTATATAGCTAGATTAACGCAAATGAACTACTAGTCAACCGACATAGAGTTACAATTCCTAGATTAGCCATATAAAGAGAAACTACACATAAATAACTCGAGTGTGTAACACTTAGGTTATATGCAAGTATGTAAAGGGTATAAGTCAATGTTGGCCTAATCATCCATATTCAAATTTTTTTTTTTTTTCTTTTGTAATGTCTCATTCCCCCCCCCCCCCCCCAACTAAAGTGAAACACTGTCCTCAATGTGAAAGCATAGGGAAAGTATAGCATACCTGGGTGGAGAAGTAAAAGAAAATAAAAACTGAAACTAAGGAAAATGTACCTGAAAATTAACTGAAAATAAAATAAGGTAAAACAAAATGGAAAGAAAGGAAAGAAAAACATCACAGTCTGTCTGGCGGAGGCTCTGGAGGAATTTCATCTGATGGGTGCAGGTCTATAAATTGAACCGGCGAGTCTCCAAATTTGAGTCGCCCTAATGAATTAGTTTTGTTACCTACACAAAAGTTAGCCTCAAATAAATCAATGCATTCTAAGGTATCAAACAAAACATGTGCAGACTGCCTTCCTCGTTTTAACAAAAAAGGATCTTTATTAAGTATATTTTCCAGGAATTTCACTCCTTTAAGAACCGGTCTTTGAGGCAAGGTTTTCAAAGCAGTTACCTTTGGTTCTTCAGAAGCATCAACATTAAAAATTTTACCTAGTTCCTTGAAAGTTAAATTCTCACCAATCTGCGCACCCTCTTTATCGGGTGTACCCATCATGTTACCACTACAGGGATTTGCTTCAGCATTGCACTCCTTGAAATTTACTCAAGTAGGGAGTGATGGTTCCATGATTATCAATCTTTGAGGGTAAGGTAGCATAGGTTGGTATTCCTCACTGGTCTCGGTCTCCATGTTAACTGACTTCTTCAATTCTGGGCTCGCTTCCTTTGATTTTTCTTTGACCTCATCTATCTCAGTTGTAACTTCAAGTGTCAGGACAACTATTTGTCTGTCAACTAGTATCTCAGGTTAGGAAACTTCTTTTCCACTTCTCGAAGTAATAATGGTCTCCGCTGTCTCAAGAGGAACATTATGTATTTGTTGCTGTTGGTGCTGGTATTCTTGAGGATTAGGCTAAGGTTCTACTAAAAATTTCCCTTTTTCTAAGATATTCAACTACGTGCTCATCTCATTAATGGTATTTCGCAATTTATATATGGCATGAGTGTACTAATTGTTAGTTGTGACTTGAATCTGCATGAACTACTGAAGAGCATCCTCAAGAGACTTCTCCAGTGGAGCATATGCTACATTAGATTGAAATCCTGAAGGTGCATAGCTATAAGAGATCAGTTGTGGCTAATACTGATGTTGAAGGGCATCCTAACGATATGATGGCTGATAAGGGGGTGCATAAGACTAGGAAGGTTGATTCCAAAGTTGCTCTGTACTATTTTCCTTTTCCATCTCCATAGCCTCCACTCTTCAAGTGAGTTCAGCCAGTCATTCTTCAACACAAAAATCATCTATCAGTTCATGCCACTTTCCACCATGTATTGCTCTCAATGATTGAGCTACAATCGGTCTTCTGTTAATCCTAGTGTTCCACTGCTAAGCATAGTCAGTTAAATGATCCAGAAAATCCAATGCCTCATGACACTCCTTGTCAAAGAAATATCCTAAACACAAAGTATGAATAAACTGCTTCAATTCAGGAGTCAATGCAGTGTAGAAATAGTTGACCAGGCACCATGATTCAAATCCATAGTGGGGACACATATTAACGAGATCTCTAAATCTCTCCCAAATTTCATGAAATATCTCATCAACTCCTTGCATGAATCGACTGATCTGTTCCATAAAAAATTGAGTTCTCTGTAAGGGAAAAAATTTATGCAGAAATTCGTTTTACATATCAGTCCAACTAGAGATTGAATTAGGCCTAAAAGAATTAACCACATCTTAGCCTTATCTTTCAATGAAAAAGGAAATAAACGCAATCTAATTGCCTGATTAGTAGCAACCCCATCTATGAATGTAACACATGAAAGCTCAAAATCAATTAAATGCTGATACATATTTTCACACTCCATCCCATAAAATTGAGGTATCACATATATCATTCTAGGTTTAATGTTAAAAAGTTCTGTGCATTCTCAGGCAATATGATGCAAGACGGTTGTGTGGTTCGTGTGGGCTGCAAAATATCCATAAGCATACGTGGTGCAAGTGCAGCCATATTTTCTTCAAAACTCAAATTATTTTTTTTCTTTTTTTTTTCTTTTTTTTTTTCCCTTTTTCTTTTTCATGAGAAAAATTAAAATAACGGAAAAAACACCAGTTTAAAACTAAAACTGACATTCCCCGTCAACAACGCCAAAAACTTTACTCACTCTAAAAATGAGCAGCTCGGAAGCTATCCCAAGTATAGGAGTTTAGTCGTATAATAATTAGCCCAAGTGCCAGATCGTCTCCTCAAGGAATGCAATTTAGTTCCAAATTTTGTGTAATTCCAAAAGAAAATAAGAAAAGAAATTTTTACTCAATACAGTTTAGATTCGATTCCTGGAATGTTTGAGATTTTTGTAATGAAACTTAAACTTTAACTAAAAATCTAACACGCGTAAAATAACTAAATAGATGTCAGATTCAATACCAAAATAACGAAAGAGATAACCTTGCAATTATTCAACTAAATAAAAATTCTAACTTTAAACACAAGCCCAAACAAGATTAAATCCTAACAAGATAGAACCACTAACTTTAATAATAAAAACACCTAAGAACAATTTAAATTCTAATAAAGACTCCAAATAAAAGAAATAAACTGATTTTTTTATAATAAATAATAATCCAAACGAATATTTAAGATTCAAAAGGAGACTTTAAAAAAAAACAACCTAAACTCAATAATTCAAAATAACTCAACCAAATTGAAATTCCAACAATGACTTTAAATTAAAATAAAAAACAATTAAATATAACCCAATCAAAACAAATAAACTTAGTACCTTAGCAACTTCAATGGAAAATAACAAACTAAAACAAAAAATAATTAAGATTCTGAATAAGCTGGAATTAAAAATAAATACAATCCAATAACTATTTAAATTCCAAATAAAATTTTAACTAAATAAAAATAAAATTATCATTAAAAATAACTTGAACAAGTATTAAAGAATAACATGGGAGAGAGAGAGAGAGAGAGAGAGAGAGAGAGAGAGAGAGAGGCCATGGAGAAGAGAGAGCCCCCTCTATCGCTTCGGCCTTGTCTTGTGCAGCCCCAGTTGTAGCTTGAAAGAAAGAAAAAAAAATACCTCCGCCCCCCTCCCCCAAAAAGCTACTCTAAAAATATAATAATATGAAAGCCTACCTCCCTAAAAGCAAGCCTCCTCCCTTTGACTTTTCAAAATCCCCAAAAAATATTCTCATGCACAATTGAAGACCCAACACGTGGTTGAAGGACCCAGCTGCATCACATGGTCGCATCACTTTTTTTTTTTGTTCTTTCTTTCTTTTGTTCACACATAGTCGATTCTGCACTTTCAAACCCGCTTTTGACCTTCCAACAGCTTGGAGCTCTCAAAACTTAAAACACAAAAGTTGTATAGAATTTCCTCAGCTTCCTAGAGAATTTTGAATCATCTTGATCAGATCTCGGACAAGACTGTTACTCTCAGATTACGGAGTAATGTCGAAATAGTCTATAAAAATAGCGTATGGTAACTTCACATCCGATTTCGACCTTGATGCAGCCAGTATTTCTTGAAACGCAAAACATGAAAGTTGTAGAGCATTCTCTTAGCTTTTTATAAAATTCTGAGACATCTAAATCCGAGGTCGTATGAGAGAGTTACGCATAGATTATGAAGTAGTGTCGAAAACGACCTCTTTTGCGTGCATGGCTCGGCTTCTGAAAATTATCCTTTAAATGTCCATGAAAATCCTGGATGCTCACGGTCTTGATTTGGACTCCACCTCACGTACACGTACACAACACTTCTTCATGCTCACGACCTACATACATTCTTATCTCATATTTAATTTCTAGAATTTTTCTTGCAATAATAAAATACAAAAATGCGTAAATTATTGAATAAAATTCCAAATATTATAAATTGGGTGCAATGTTAAAATATTGAACATAATTATGCGTTTAATTAAAATTATAATCTTTAATACATGAATTTAAACACCTAATTACACAACTTTGACGTGTAATCAGGGGCCGTGATAGTTTAGCTCAAAAGAAGCAAAAAAGAATCGATGCTTCCAATTGTGAATGGAAGAGCTACTAGGAGTAAACAATTTATATTCAAGAAGAGAGTTGAAGTAATACAGCTCCTTCTCTATGGAGTGCATTCTCTTCTGAAAGCAACTCCGAAACAAAGGCACTGTAGGCTGATGACCTCGTTTTAGGAGTACGATGGCAAAAGACACCGATGATAAGTAAGAGTTGGGCACAAGCTGTGAGAGGGCTATATTATAAAAATTGAACACGTTGGCGAAGAAGGGATCAAAGAGCAACCTAAGACCTAGGTCAAGGAAGTTAGAGTATAAACATGTAAGAACCCAAAAAATATATGAAGGGATTTCTACAGATTTTGTCGACGACGCTAGATTTCGTCAACGAAGGCAGTAGACTTTTCGTCGACAAAATTCAGAGGTTCGTCAATGAAGAAAAGCTGAGAGGTCTGGAGAAATTGAAATATCAAACGTCGTCGACGAGGCTGTCGACATCCGCGACGAAATCCTTGACTTTTCATCGACGAAGGTACTTTTCGTCGACGAAAACTGGGCGGATCAAAGGGGGTATAAAAGGAAAATTACTTTTCTTCTTCACTAAGTTTCTCTACTCTCTCTCTCTAAACTCTCTCTCTCTCTCTCTCTCCATTTCCTGGCCGGTCGTTAATAGAATCGGAAATCTGAGGTTACCACGAGGATCGTGGAGGGATTCTCTACAACTTCTGTGGATCAGAATCTCGGTTCGAGCGTTTTCGGGTTTCAAGCCAAAATCGAGGTAAGGCTCGGTTTTCGTTTCTGATTCAATATATGTGTAGTAGTATGGATTATAAGCATGTTTAGTATTGTGGTTTGTAGATTTCAGAGTCTCGGTTCGTAGTTTTGAGGGCTGTAGAGTTCATGGTTCGGTTTCGGGTTGAGGTAAGGGGATTCTGTTTATATCAGCTCATTTTCAAAATCAGGATCGGTAAGCCTGTGGGCTATGATCGTATGTATGTTTTGACTACTTATTTGGGGGAATCTATCAGGTAAAAACACGGGATTTTTGGGTTATAGTTTTCGGGAAAATTTGGGGATTTCGGGTATCATCTCTTATTTGATTTGAAAACCGTTTATGTTATTTAAACTGTATTATTGAGGTGTCCGTAATCCATATTTGCATAAAATGTATACTTGAAATTGCAAACGATATGATTTGCCGTAAACCAAATAAGTGTGGTACGTGTGTATGTATGTAAATGTTCCAGGTATTTGTGAAAACAGCTATGTGGCGGCTAATTACCGTACACTAAAATGTATAGGAACGTGAGTTCCAAATGATTCCAAGTTTTGTGAAAAACGGCTAGGGACGGCTAACTACTATACGCCGTAACGTCTAGGGGTGGCTAACTACCATACGCCGTAACAGCTAGGGGCGGCTAACTACCATACATTGTGCCCTGTAATGGCTAACTACAGTGGGCAAGAGTGGCCGGCTCTATATCCGGGGTGCGAAATATCACTAGTATGATTCGGCTGGTCACCGAATGTAGCAACGGACCACAGTGGGCCTAGGTTGACGCAGCGTAGTTTGCACATGGTAACGTAATCGGGGTTAGACCAAGTGACCTTGTGTAGTTGCATATGTAGCAATGGATTCACTATTGGGCCTGAGTCGGAAACCTTCGTAGTTTAATGTGTTGGAACGTAACTGCTGTGAGACTAGGTGACTTGTGCAGTTGTGAGTAGTGTGACGACACTGACCATATGTATGTATGTATGTATTTGAGTATCGTATGAACTGGAATGGATTTGTGGAAATACTGGAACTATATGGAATTGTATGGAAACGTATGGAGCTTGTTTTGAAACTGTACGTATGTGTTTCAAACTGTATCGTATGTATGTGTTATGAAGTATGAAAATGACACTAGTATGCCACACACTGATATAACCTGTTTTCTCCCTTACTGAGAGGTGTCTCACCCCGAATATATATACAAATGTTTTTTAGGTCCTTCAGGTAGCTGAAACTAGCATCCTAGCATCCAGAAGCGGGGGGTGTGTTTAGCTACTGTTAGTACCTGATAGGTACGAATTTTGTAACCGGGTTGTCCTGATGGATTTTTTAGACACCTATGGTATGTATAGTATTTGTAGGTATGTTTAACCTTGTATGGTATAGACTCTGGTATGGTGCAGTTTGATGTAAAGAAAGACCGTTTTCCGCTGCTTATATTGATAAGTATGGACATGTATTGTATGTATGTATATAGGGCATCTGTTACCCCACAGGGTCGGACCCTCTTGTATATGGTATCATGTATGTTTTATATTGATACAGAGACAGGTTAGGTTACTAAATTCACTCCTGGGTCCCATTTCAGGGTTCGGGGCGTGACAAAACAGATCTCACTAGGCCCTGGCTCTAGAGCAAACTCGAAATTGGTCGGCAACCTAATATTGATATTATCAGAAACAGTGACTAAGCGACATACATTGTGTATATCTACTGGGGAAAGGCTACACCGTGCAGTCCTTATGGTAATTGGAGGTCTAGACTAAGCCTTCGATGACCTTATGATGATCAAAGGTAAGCACAATAAACAAGTTTCACTACTTGATTATTTGGATCAATAGTACTAATTTTCTATAAGATCACCAAGAACATATGAAGTACACCAAGAACATACGAAGAACAAAGCACAAACCAACATACAACCAAACAAAAACAAAAAACAAAAAAAAAATTGTGAAAATAGACGAAGCGAAAAGTGAAGGAAAAGCATACCTAGCAGAGGAAAAAGGAAACTCTCGGTTGGGACAAGGTGCAAATGGGCAAGTGAACACCCTTTATAGCAAAAAGCTTGCCCAAATCCCAAGAAAGCACATATCTAGAGAAGGTGGGAAAAATATTAATTGGTTCGTGTCTCGAAGAAAGAACTCAAGTTCCATACAAGCACATAGTCCAAGAAGGATGCATATCTTATCGCACACAAAAGTTGTCACACGCATCCCAAACGGATGCGACATCCAATAGGAGTGATCACGAATCCTGAGGAATCTCAAATCTCTCCAAGTACGGCATAAATAATAATAAAATCTTAAAACTTTGCAAGTTCGGACCTTCAAACAACCCAACTGACGAACAAAGCTAGTGAGGCCACAAGAATGCCCAAAGATGAGCACAGGCTATTAGGCAAAAATGACCCAACTGACGAGCAAAGTTCATGAGACCACAAGAATGCCCGTCCAATGAGCACAGCTCATTAGGCAAAAAAGGCCCAATCGACGAGCAAAGCTTGTGAGGCCACCAGAAAGCAAAAAAAGAGCATCTCTGCAAAAATAGCTTGGCAAGAATTGCCATGACGAGTAGCTCGACCAAAATAGCTCGACAAGAATTGCCACAAAGTGCAGCTTGGAGAAAATAGCTCGGCAAGAATTGCCCCGAAGAGCAACTCAACCAAAATAGCTCTATAAGAATTGCCACGAAGAGCAGCTTGGAAAAAACAACTCTACCAAAGACAGCTCAGCACGAATTGCCACGAAGAGCAGCTTGGCAAAAAGGCCACACGAAGGGCAGGTCGGCAGGAATAGGTCAAAAAGAATGCCCCACGAAGGGCAAGTCGATAGGAATAGGTTAGCAAAAATAGGTAGGCAAAAATGCCCTACGAAGGGCAGGTCGAGAGGAACAGGTCAACAAGAATAGGTTGGCAAGAATAGGGTGGCAAGAATGCCCCATGAAGGGCAGCTTGGCAGGAACAGGTCGGCAAGAATGCCCCACGAAGGGCAGGTTGGCAGGAACGGGTTAGCAAGAATGCCCCACAAAGGGCAGGTCGATAGGAACAAGTCAGCAAGAATAGGTCAGAAAGAATGCCCCATGAAGGGTAGGTTGGCAGGAATAGATTGGCAAGAAGAGGTCGGCAGAAACAAGTCAGCAAGAATTCCCCACGAAGGGTAGGTCGTTAGGAACAGGTCGGCAAGAATGTCCCACAAAGGGCAGGACAGTAGGAGTAGGTTGGCAAGAATGTCCCATGAAGGGCAGGTTGGCATGAACAGGTCGACAAGAATGCCGCACGAAAGGCAAGTTAGCAGGAACAGGTCGGCACAAATAGGTTGGCAGAAACAGCTTAGCAAGATCAGTTTGCCAAGAATTGCCCACGAGGAGCATGTAAAAAAAACTTCCAAATTTTAGAAGCAAGCTCCACAAATTCGAAACTGAAGGATGGAAACAAATATACCATAAATATACCAAGGTCAAAAGGTCAATCTACTATAGGGGAGAATTAAAACGCAGCAACAATCAAAGTCATCAACACTCAAAGACGGCTACTCAGAATGAGTCAAACGCCATAAAGGCCAGAGTGACTCACACCCGCACCATAAACAGCTGGTGTCAACTCCATAAAGGCAAAAGCGATTCATGCCCCCGACATAACTCACCAATAAATGGCGTTTCATCCTTAGGTCAAACTCCTCTGCTATAAATAGGGACTCGAGTGGAGAGCCCAAGGTATCTCATTTATAACCACACTTTACTGTTGCGTCATACCTCTCAAAGCCAATCCCTGACTTAGGCATCGGAGTGATCCCCTGGAGTACACCCTGGGTCCTCCAAGCCTTGCTTCTTTTTCTGTCCTTTTCAAGAGATTGAGATCGGAAGGTCCATCAGAAGTTCTTCAACTTTTTATCCCACAACAGTACCCATTCTATTTCAATCAATTTTGATTCTGTGAGTACTTAAAGAGGGTATTTCCACTTATATTGGAACTACCACATCCATTCCATACATCAATGAATATAGAGTTTCCTCTATTGAAATCTTGGCAACTATGCGATAGGTGTGTAATGTAAATGGCAACATCTTATATCAATCTTTGAAAGTAACTATCATTTTTTCTAATATTTTCTTGACATTCTTATTTGCAACTTCAACAACTCCATTTATCTTGGGATGATAAGTTGATGAATATAACATTGGATCTTGAACTGATTACATAATTCCTTCATTATCTTATTGTTCCAATTCTTGACATTATTCAAAATAATCTATTATTGGCAGTAAACGGGTCCTTATTCCCATCATCTCCTTATTTTTTGCAATATGCAATATTTTCTTAGATGAGACACCTCTTAGCTGCAATTATCTTTTGTTGTCTATCTTTCTTTCTTTTCTTTTTTTTTCTGAAGGTTAGGTCATTAAATTCCATAACAACTCACTTCTTTTCTCTCTCCTTTTTTTATTACACGCACTCTTTTAATTTCCTTATGAGTGAATAAAATTTTATCTCCACTCAATACAACTATTCTATAATTATAACACAATTCTTTCTCTCTACAATTCCACCCAACAAATGTCTAAACTGCCTATAATGGAAAGTAAAACTTCATTTGCCCAATCTCATAGTTGTTTTATATATTCTCTACTATTTTATCTTTATGTGGGCCCTCTCTTAACTAATTCTTGAAGAAACTTTTCCTCAGCCCAAAATAATTTTTAATGCTGCCCCTCCCCCCCCCCCCCCCCCGCCCCTTTTTTTTTTTTTCAAATTTGCCTTTCACTAAATTTTACTATTTTCTAACATGTCCTTTGATGGAGCTCATTTCTTTTTTCTTTTTTTTTTTATTTTTTTGTTCTTTTTCAATGCAGGAATTTCATAAAGGAGAGAATGACTTGAAGAACTAAAGAATCTATATTTTTAATTTTTCAATTTTCTCATAATGTAATTATAATTTGGATTTATTTGTGTAAAAAGGACTTTATGGACTATTATTATTATTATTATTATTATTATTATTATTATTATTATTATTATTATTATTATTATTCTTGTTGTTGTTGTTGTTGTTGACTCTATGAATCCAATCATGTTTTGATAATGACAAATCACTTGGTATTTGACTTGTACAATTAAGTTTATGAACAGGATTATGATTTGGAATGCACGAACGGTAAACTTGTATGGAACCCACGAAGAACCTAAAGTACGTATCACTTGACTCAATCCATGGAACAAGCGGAATAAAAGGATGAAGAAGCAAGCTTCAAGTTCAAGATCTTCAATGGGAATGGGTATTTAGAATTGAATGTATTTACATATATCATATGATATAATTCGAAGCTCAAACATTCCCTAGACTGACCGTAGGACTCATGCATTTCATGAAAGATTCATTTACATTAGTTCTAGGTTGAAAGAATTTTTTGGAGGCAAATTTTAGAGGCCTCGTCGATGAACCCCATGGACTCGTTGACGAATGCATGAAGGACACTCGGCAATGAACAGTGTTGTATCATTAATGAAAATAGACCGAGAGACCAAAAAGTTCAGATAGTGCTCTCGTCGATGAATGTACCCATTCGTCAACAAAGGTCATGGCGCAGAATGACGTTTCAGCGCAGACACGGATGTAAATATGATATTTTAAATGATATAATGGCCAGAAATTGTTTAGATGACGAGATTGCTTATAAACCTAGACTCTAAACCCTAGAGCACCACTTTTTGCCTATCTTTTGAGAGCTTTGAACATATTGCATCAATCTTTGGCATACTCTTAAGAAACCTTGAACATATTGAAAGACTCTTGCCTGCACACCAAAACGTACTCATCAAGTTTGAGTATTAGTTACGTTGATCAAAAGGCATTCACACTCATATTTTGCAATCATCGTTGGTATTGAGATTTGAGTATTTTGAGCATTCAAATCGTATTTTTGTATTCTCATACTCAGTATATTTAATATTTTCTTGGGAGTAAAATATTGTTATGTAGTTCACATTCATTGATTGAATAAAATACTTGAGAAAGGCTTTCTAAAATCAATATTTTTGAGATATTCAAAACTATATTTTCATTCAAGATCTGGTATTTGGTCATTGCAAAAATATCTATTTGCAAATTCTAAGCGCTTCTAGATATATATTCTTGAGGAATAGTTTTTTAAAATATTGTTTAAATCTTTCCAATATTCGAAGTATTATTTTGATTCAAAGATTTAAATTTATAAATTATTTGATAGCAAGAACTTTAATCTACGGGTTATTAAAGACCATTTTTACAAGGGATCTTATCTTATATTCTTGCAATAAAGTACTCTAAAATCAAACCTTAAGTTCTCCAAAGTTTTTTTATTTATAAAAATTAATTTTTGGGAGATATTGATTAAAGGGTAGATTTGTGAAGCATCTCATTCTTCATATAGAGATCATATTGTTACATAAATATTGAGTTTCAAGCTTTTATCATATGATTATGTACTAGGATTTATCTTATACTCACTAGCTTTGTTAGAAGCATTTTGAGTTGTTGTAGAAATTGTATTCATTATTTCGTATACAAGGTTTAGGTTATGAATTGGGCTTGAGGATGTAGTTGTGCCTCTTGTAAGCAACAAATTGTAAGGGAAACTTTTGATTACGCGTCGAAACTGCGTAATTGGATGTTTAACCCGGGCTTTACAGTTCATATTTTTAATTAAATATCCAAAATTATCCAATATTTTAATAAAGTGCCAAAATCATCATTCTTGAACTTTATTGCACTATTTATGAAGTTTTTATATTTTTTTTGTCGCAGGAAAATTCCCGGGAACCAAAACCGACACCTGTTCGTATTTCATGTATAACTTTTCCGTCCAAGCTCCGATTGAGACAATTCAAATTTCTGCAGAAAGAAGAAAGGATTATCTAGCACTTTTGTGTTTTGAGTTTTATGAGATACAGGCTCCAGAAGAGTCAGATTTGCGATGAATAGAGAATGAAAAAAATGAAAAAATATAGCAATTCGGGTCAACTCCAATTGGGTCAAGTTGCCGGGTCGGGTCTCCTATCCGGGTCTAGGGCTTTCCCCCCTATCCTATTTAACCCTTCTCTTCCTCTTCCTGCGTAGGCTACCCCCAGGGCTCCCCATTCTCCTCTTCCCCATTCTCCTCGTCTCCTTCTTCTTCTTCTTCTTCTTCTTCTTCTTTAGTTTGTTTTTTTTTTTGTTTTTTTAAATTCTGCTTTGCTCTCTTTCTTTTTTCTCTATTCTCTATTCTCCTTCCCTTTATCCCTCTCTCTCTCTCGCTCAAACCTCTTTTGCCCATTGTTGCCGCAGCACAAAAAGCTCTTGCTGCACTTTGTTGCTCTCTCCGGCGGCCGCCAACAGTACCAGCAGATCCGTGAGCCACTCTCCCGCTGTTCCTTGCTCCATGCCATAACCGCGAACCAACCCACACACAGCCGCAGCTGCTACCATGGCTCCGTGGATTTGTTTCTCTCTCTCTCTCTCTCTCTCTCTCTCTCTCTCTCTCTCTCTCTCTCTCTCTCTCTCTCTCTCTTTTCCTTTCTTTCTTTCTTTTATTTACTTTTCTTTGAATCTTGGAATATTGAAGAAAGTTTAGTTTTTTTTAATGTTATTAGAGTTTTCTTTCTTTTTGTTTAAGTTGAGTAATGTTGGGTATTTCATTATTGTTAAATTAATCTCTTTGTTTATCTAATTGATAGTTATTTTAATTTAGCATTCTTAATTAAATTCAGATATTTTTTTTGTCAAAATTCGATTTAGTTAGGGTCTATGATTAGTAAAGGTTGTGTTTTTATTGTGTTCCGTTATTGTTTACGTTTTTTAAATCTCCATTGAATTCATGTTTGCATTTAAATTGTGAGTCTTGATTTGATCTCTTAACTGTGCTAAAGGTTCGATTTTTAGTAGGTTTGGTTTTTTTTAGTATGTGTCTAGTTTAGTTTCCATTGTGTGTTTTTAATTCCATGTTTTAGGTTGCCATTTTTAATTAACGCGTGTCCCAGTGTTTCCTTAAGTAGACTAGGGTTTTCATTATTGTTATTTTAATTCCATGTTTAAAGTTTCCATTTTTAGTTAGTATGATCTAGTGTTTCCTTAAGTAGACTAGGGTTTTCATTATTGTTATTTAATTTCGTGCGTGATAGTTTTAGGACTTTAATTTGTGTTTTCATTTAAGTCTCCACAATATTGAAAACCCGAATCTGAACTGAGTTCAATACCTTTTTAATTTCGATTGGAAGAAAGTAAAATCTGACATTAAAACGCATTCCCTGAGGAGACGATCTAGCCCTTGGGCTTAATATTACACGACGTAACTCCTATACTTGGGATAGCTTCCGAGCTGCTCATTTTTTCGAGTGAGTCAAGTTTTTGGCGCCGTTGCTGGGGAATGTCGATCTTAGTCTCAAATTTGCGTTTTTCCCATCATTTTTGTTAGTTTTATGAAAAAGAAAAAAAATAGAAAACAAAAACAAAACAAAAAATTTTGAGTTTTGAAAAAATGGCTGCACCTGCACCGCGCAGGATAATGGACTTTTTGCAGCTTGAATATGCCACTGCATCCTCTTCCACTGTTTTGCCTTATGATGAGCTTAATTTCATTTTCATAATGCAGCGCGGGAGGACGTCATTGCTACCCGAGTTCTACGGGACGGAATCTGAGTGCCCATATCAGCACTTAGCAGAGTTTGAATTAACTTGCAACATGTTTTTCTCTCATGCTAAAACTGATGAATCTATTCGAATGAATTTATTTCTTGCTACTTTGCAAGATAGGGCACTAATTTGGTTTCATTCTATGAGACCTCACTCTATCACTAATTGGACTGATATGGAGCGTGAATTTCTGCATGCGTTTTGTCCCTCACAGAAAACTCAATTTTTACAGGAACAAATTCTTAATTTTGTGCAGCATGATGACGAGACATTTCGGGCTTGCTGGGAGCGATTCAAGGATCTACTAAGCACTTGTCCATATCACGGGTTTGACTCATGGAGGTTAGCTGATTGTTTTTATACTGCTCTTACTCCCGATTGCAAGTGTTTTGTCCAAACTATGTCTAATGGAGAGCCCATCAGCGAAGATCCAGATCAGGTATTATCATTCTTTGATTACTTAGCTGACAATGTCCCACAGTGGAACACACGATGCACTCAGGCACCCATGACTGCACACCCTATCAGCACAATTAGTGGTGGTGATGCATATGAACCACCAAAATGCCCAAACAACCCTCCGCCTCAATATCAGCCACAACAGATCGCTCCGAGCTGTACGTCGTCAGACCTTTTTGAGGATAGCATAACACAGATGGCGAACATGCTCCAACAATTCATGCAAACTCAAGTCAATCATAATAATGAATTGCGGGATACCATTAATGCGATAAGCACGTAGTTGGACATCTTAGAAAACGATGAATTGCATGTGGAACCTCAGCTTAGTCCTCAAGACTACCGGCAGCCACACCAACAAATACACGATGTTTCTCTTAAGGCAGCAGCGGCCACCACTACTTCGAGAAGCAAGAAAGAATTTCCCCAACCTGAGATGCTCATCGTCGGACAACCAGTTGTCCCAGAACTAGAAGTCACGGCTGAACCAGAAGAGGTCAAAGAAAAATCAGAGGAAATGGGGCTAGAAGCGGAGCATTTAGTTGATAAGGAGACTGATACTCATACGGAGTACCAACTTGTGGTACCTCATGCTCCAAGCTCAGAAACCGTGGAACCGTCACTTCCGCATGAATCAGATATTAAGGAGCCTAATGTGGAGGCAGACTCTTGCAGTGGTATGATGATATGTACACCCGATAAAGAGGGTGACCAGTCTGGTGAGCATATAATTTTTAAAGAACCAGGTAAAACCTTTAATGTTAATGCTTCTGAAGAACTGCAGGTAATTATTCTGATCACTTTCTTTCAACCGTTAGTTCGTAAAGAAGTACATTTCCTAGACACAATGTTGAATAAAGACCCTTTCTTGTCCACACACGAGGGTCAACCTACACACAAATTGTTTGGTATTTTGACACGCATTAATTCATTTGAGGTTGATTTTTGTGCAGGTATGACAACTAATCGATTGTGGCGACTCAAATTTGGAGAACCGCTGATGCAATTTATAGACCTGCGGCCACCAGACGAAATTCCTCCTGAGCCTCCGCCAAACAATTGTGATGTTTTTCTTTCCCTTATTTTCCTTTTATTTTATCTTATTTTATTTTTAGTTAGTTTTCAGGTCCATTTTCTCGTAGTTCGATCTTTGTTTTCCATTATTTCGCCACTCAGGTACACCTTACTTTTCTCGTGCACAGTATTTTCTATTTCCCCTTTGCTTTCACATTGAGGACAATATTCCACTTTAATTGGGGGGGATGAGCATTCGCATGTGACACTGTGCATGTATACATACTGGGTTTTTAAAAAAAAATCAAAAAAATCAAAAAATCAAAAAGAGAGAGAAAGAAAGGAGGAGCACTGAGGAATTACATTGCACTATGTCATGCTTAACATTTTGTATACCCTTCGCATACTTGTATATAACTTATGAATGACACACTTGAGTGCGTAGTTTCTTTCTATATGATCTCATGACTCCATGAAGAATTGATTGGTAGTACATTCGTGTTAATTTGATTATATAATTTCCTGTATTTATACGGCATCTCATGAGGCTGAATAAACACATTCACGTGATTCATTGCACTTAGGATTTCCTGTGAGCACTGAGAGAGCACCAGTGGAGACTATAACACCTTGTGAGATATCCTTGAGCTATCTATCGTCATTTTGAGCGTTAATATTAAATCAGAGTTCATGGAACTCAATTCTCTTTTTCTAGATGATTCCTTTGTACACTAGTCTTTATTTTTGATTTGCTAGCCTAGAGGTGACACCTAGTGGGGAGATAGAAACCTAGGTCTTGTAGCCTACTCAAGATGTGAAGGTTGAGCCACCCCTAAAAATAGACTTAGTTCATAGACCAGTATTCGAGCTCAATTCCCATTGATGGTATGAAGATTACAAAAAAAAAAAGTGTTATGATTGTCCTTATTGCTCAAGAAAAGACAGAAAATAAAGAATGAGCAGAAAAAAGAATAAGCAATACACATGCACATGAAATGAAATGTCAATGCCGGTCCAAATACATATCACAAAAAGTCAAGGACAACACATATTTTTTCACGTATGAAGATGCTTCAACCGGTTAATGCCTCAGATGTATTCATGACAAGTTTGTGAGTAAGTTGATCTAGGGTGGTCTCAGTTGGATATGGCGAGTAAGTGAGAAGATGCTAGGGTGAAGGACCCGACACCTCATAGATAGGCTAGATCCTTTCCAGACTAGTCCACTCCATATACTTAGCGTTGTTCCTTTTAATATGTGGGATGTTTGATCGCGATACTCCTCCTCACATATGATGAGTGAACCCATTCCTTTGAGTGTTTTTGAGGGTATACCAATTAGGCCAAGTCAAAGAGACCGTTCTGTAGGTGTCCACTGGTGTCCTAGGTGTACTGAGTCACACACATCACACACACCTCGAGAGTTTACCTGTTTATACTCGAACTTATATGATTGCATTAACATTGAATGTGCCACTGATTAACTTCATGAGAGTATACTACTCTCAAATCACATATAAACGATGAAACTTGCATGAGTGGCGTGCTTTGGAGTCGTGTGCATTGAATATGAACAAACTTGTGTGAAATTCAGTTATGTTCCAATATGTGAAGTGGTATAGTTATGTCACATGAGTATGTGAAGTGGTATAGTTATGTCGCATTGATTTCATGATCACCAGAGTTTGTAGTTGTAGGCACAACCCTAAGATTCATTCACGTCATTTGCTAGAGACTAGCAAAACATTAGTTAGGGGGTGTGATTACGCGTCGAAACTGCGTAATTGGATGTTTAACCTAGGTTTTACGGTTTATATTTTTAATTAAATGTCCAAAATTGTCCAATATTTTAATAAAGTGCCAAAATCATCATTCTTGAACTTTATTGCACTATTTATGAAGTTTTTATTTTTTTTTTGTCGCAGGAAAATTCCCGGGAACCAAAACCAACACCTGTTCGTATTTCATGCATAACTTTTCCATCCAAGCTCCGATCGAGATGATTCAAATTTTTACAGAAATAAGAAAGGATTATCTAGCACTTTTGTGTTTTGAGTTTTATGAGATATGGGCTCTAGAAGAGTCAGATTTGCGATGAATAGAGAATGAAAAAAATGAAAAAATATAGCAATTCGGGTCAACTCCAATTGGGTCAAGTTGCCAGGTCGGGTCTCCTATCCGGGTCTAGGGCTTTCCCCCTTATCCTATTTAACCCTTCTCTTCCTCTTAGGCTGCCCCCAGGGCTCCCCATTCTCCTCTTCCCCATTCTCCTCGTCTCCTTCTTCTTCTTCTTCTTCTTCTTCTTCTTCTTCTTCTTCTTCTTCTTTAGTTTGTTTTTTTTTTTGTTCTTTTAAATTCTGCTTTGCTCTCTTTCTTTTTTCTCTATTCTCTGTTCTCCTTCCCTTTATCCCTCTCTCTCTCTCGCTTAAACCTCTTTTGCCCATTGTTGCCGCAGCACAAAAAGCTCTTGCTGCACTTTGTTGCTCTCTCCGGCGGCCGCCAACAGTACCAGCAGATCCGTGAGCCACTCTCCCGCTGTTCCTTGCTCCATGCCATAACCGCGAACCAACCCACACACAACCGCAGCTGCTACCATGGCTCCGTGGATTTGTTTCTCTCTCTCTCTCTCTCTCTCTCTCTCCCTCTCTCTCTTTTCCTTTCTTTCTTTCTTTTATTTACTTTTCTTTGAATCTTGGAATATTGAAGAAAGTTTAGTTTTTTTTTAATGTTATTGGAGTTTTCTTTATTTTTGTTTAAGTTGAGTAATGTTGGGTATTTCATTATTGTTAAATTAATCTCTTTGTTTATCTAATTGATAGTTATTTTAATTTAGAATTCTTAATTAAATTCAGATATTTTTTTTGTCAAAATTCGATTTAGTTAGGGTCTATGATTAGTAAAGGTTGTGTTTTTATTGTGTTCCGTTATTGTTTACGTTTTTTAAATCTCCATTGAATTCATGTTTGCATTTAAATTGTGAGTCTTGATTTGATCTCTTAACTGTGCTAAAGGTTCGATTTTTAGTAGGTTTGGTTTTTTTTAGTATGTGTCTAGTTTAGTTTCCATTGTGTGTTTTTAATTCCATGTTTTAGGTTGCCATTTTTAATTAACGCGTGTCCCAGTGTTTCCTTAAGTAGACTAGGGTTTTCATTATTGTTATTTTAATTCCATGTTTAAAGTTTCCATTTTTAGTTAGTATGATCTAGTGTTTCCTTAAGTAGACTAGGGTTTTCATTATTGTTATTTAATTTCGTGCGTGATAGTTTTAGGACTTTAATTTGTGTTTTCATTTAAGTCTCCACAATATTGAAAACCCGAATCTGAACTGAGTTCAGTACCTTTTTAATTTCGATTGGAAGAAAGTAAAATCTGAGATTAAAACGCATTACCTGAGGAGACGATCTAGCTCTTGGGCTTAATATTACACGACGTAACTCCTATACTTGGGATAGCTTCCGAGCTGCTCATTTTTTCGAGTGAGTCAACTTTGTCCCAGTTAAAGGAGAGGATTTTTAGTAGAATTCTTGAGTGGGTTGCTCAAGGCGAGGATGTAGGTTGGGGTAGGCCGAACCTCGTAAAAATTGTGTTTCTCTTCTTTCTTCCCTTAACTCTTTTTAATTTGCGCTTGAATTTAAATTCTTTGTTTAATTGTGTATGAGTTGAGCATTTGATAAGTTTGTGAGTCATTGGATAAAATCGTATGCTTGATAAAAACATACATTAAATTGATTAATTATGAAACATTAAGCTAGTTATTAAGTAGATTGCAAGTTTTTAATTGATAGTTTTCAAAATTAGAACTTGAAGGACTTAATTTTTGAAAATACACAATTCACCCCCCCCCCCTCTTGGGATAACACGGTAATTCACATTTGGTATCTGAAAGGGTTTACATAGACTTAATCATTATTTTTGTAAAAGATCACAATGACACACACCGGTGTAACCCCATTTGGTGAAGGACACTCGTCCACTAGACCACCAATTTTTTGCGGTGTAAATTACACCTACTAGAAATGAAGGATGAGTATATATCTTTTAAATGTTGATTGGAAAGTGTGGAAAATAGTTTCTAAGGGAAACCATGTTCCTATGAAAGTAGTTGATAAAGTAAATGTACCTAAGACCAAATATGAGTATACTGATGATGGTTGGAAACCTGTTCAAATAAATGATACTGCAATAAACCTTCTATACTATGCACTAGACGTTAATGAGTTCAATTGGGTAATGGCCTGTAAAACTGCTAAAGAGATATGGGAAAAATTAAAAGAAATATATGAAGTCACTAAGGAAGTAAAAGATAGTAGGATAGATATGTTTACTAGTGAATATGAGGCATTTAAAATGACTGCTGATGAGTCTATTCAATCCATGTACACCAGATTCACACACATCACGAATTCATTAAATGCTCTTGGTAAATCTTACCCCACTTATGAGTTTATTAGGAAAATCCTTAGGGGACTAGCGCTAGTTTGGGAAGCTAAAGCTACTGTTATAGTCGAAGGAAGGAATCTGAAAAAGATGTCAGTTGATGAACTGATTGGTTCACTTATCACATATGAGCTAGCGATAAATGAGAGGAAAAATGAGCAGAATAAAGCAAAGAGAGTTACAGCTCTTAAGGCATCGTCTAGTAGCTCTAGTGAAGGAAGTGACTCTAAATCAGAAAAAGAAATGGCCTTGCTAACAAAGAAGTTCCAAAAGTTCCTGAAGAAGAATAAGAAGTTTAACAGAAAATTCTGGAAGTCAAAATCAGAAAGAGGAAAGTCTAGCAAGAGGAAATAGAAGAAATATCCGCCAACTTGCTACAATTGCAGAGAGGTTGGACACATCAAGCTTGAATGTCATAAATTAATGAAAGCCTCCAAGAAAAAGAAGAAGGCTCTAAAATTCGATTGGGACACGCACAGCACAAGCAGTTCAGACACTAAGTCCAATGATGATCTGGTAACCAATCTGTGTCTAATGGCTCATGATGATCTTAAGGTACAATCAACTTTCTCAGCATCTTCTTATTATTCCAGTGATTCTTAAAATGAAAATAGCATGCTTTCTTATAATGAATTGCAACAAGAATATTTGCACATGCTTCAAATGCTTGAGAAGAAGACTAAGAAAATTTCTGATTGAAATGTAAAGTTAAAGAACTCTCAAAGTTTATTGAAAAATAGAATGAGTCCCATGCATCTATGATAAAAGAAAAGGATTTAGAAATTAAGGAATTGGAAAGAAATTTGAAAGACAATTCTAAAATTATTCATAAATTCACAGAGGGCCAAAGTAATTTTGAAAGACTTCTTGGGGCACAAATAAATTCCCTAGATAAAGAAGGGCTTTGTTTTAATGGAAAAGAAAATTTGAAAATAAAACATCTTTACATGAGTTATTTTGTAAGAGAATCAAAAGTTTATGCTCCATCAAAAGAAAGTTATAAATATACCACATACTTCCAATGTAAAAGGATGGGTCATATAAAATTTTATTGTCCTTTTAAGCACAAATATGTTAAAATGAAAAAGGTATGGAGAGTTAAAGGAGATTCAAGCACTGACCCCCACGGACCCAAGAAAAAATTGGTACCAAAAATAGTTACTTAAATGTCTATTGCTGGCATGCTTGAGATCATCCTTCAAAAGATAGATGGTATATAGACAGCGGATGTTCACGTCATATGACTGGGGATAAAACTAAATTTGCATCCATCACACCAAAGGATGGAGGATTTGTAACTTTTGGGGACAATGCAAAAGGGAAGATCATAGGAGTAGGTACTGGTAACGATCCATCACTTATTATAAATGATGTTTTACTAATGGATGGTTTAAGACATAACTTATTAAGTATAAGTCAACTGTGTGATAAAGGTTATAAAGTATCTGTTGAACATGACAAGTGCATTGTTGAATATAAAAATGATAACAACATTCTATTCACTGTTGAGTGTCATAAAAATGTATATACCACTAGCTTTGATAACTTAACTTCTCAAAGTGTGACATGTTTCTCTGCTATGGATGAAATTAGTTAGAATGGTATAGGAGACTAGGACACGCAAACATGGACTTAATAACTAAACTAGTTAAAAGAGACTTAGTTAAGGGATTGCCTAAGACGAAATTCATGAAAGACAAAATCTGTGATGCATGTCAACTAGGAAAACAAGCAAGATCTAGTTTTAAGATAAATAAAGTAATCTCTACTACTAGGCCACTCCAAATGCTACACTTAGATTTATTTGGTCCACATCAAATTCAAAGCTTAGGAGGAAAATCATATGCATTTGTTATCGTTGATGATTATTCTAGATTTACATAGGTAGTATTTTTAGGTCACAAAGATGAAGCGTGTGAACAATTGATTAAACCGTGTAAGAAAATTCAAAATGAAAAGGGATATACTATCACTAAAATTCGAAGTGATATGGGTAAAGAATTTAAAAATCAAGCTGTGGAAGAATACTGTGATTTATTAGGAATATCTCATAATTTTTCAGCTCCTAGAACACCACAATAGAACGGTGTAGTTGAACGAAAGAATAGGTCTATATAAGAAATGGCCAGAAGTATACTTAATGAACACAAACTACCCAAGTATTTCTGGGCCTGAGGCAGTAAATACCGCCTGTCAAGTTCTAAATAGAGTCTTGATAAGACCATCTCTAAATAAGGCTCCATATGAATTATGGAATGGCCATAGACCAAACATCTCATATTTCCATGTCTTTGGTTGCAAATGCTTTGTACTTAGAGACAATGAATAGTTAGGAAAGTTTGATGCGAAATCTGATGAAAGTATTTTTCTAGGATATGCCTTAGATAGTAAAGCCTACAGGATATATAATAAACGAACATTAACCGTTGTAGAATCAATTCACATTGTATTCGATGAATCCAATCCATTTTCTCAAAATGCTGATGAGGATGAAAATTATATTAATAAGAAATTTGAAAATTTATTTATTGAAGAAAATTTAGAGAAGAGAAATGAAGTTAAGGAAATAACTTCTAATGATAATCAAGTAGAAAAAGAGATTAATGAAATACCTAGAGAATGGAAGTGCATAAAGAATCATCCTATAGATCAAATTATAGGAGAACCATCACATGGAGTAACTACCCGATCCTCACTTAGAAATATGATTGGTCACTTTGCTTTCTTATCACAAGAAGAACCTAAGAATGTGAGTGAAGCAGTTGAGGATGAATCATGGATAATATCTATGCAAGAAGAATTAAATCAACTTGAGAGAAATAAAGTTTGGACATTAGTTACTAGACCTGAGGATAAGACAGTTATTGGAACAAAATGGATATATAAGAACAAGAAAGATGAACATGGAATAGTTGTTAGAAATAAGGCAAGACTAGTATCTCAAGGATATAACCAGGAGAAAGGAATAGATTTTGAGGAAACCTTTGCACTTGTAGCTAGAATGGAAGCCATTCAAATGCTATTAGCTTATATTGCTTTTAAGAATTTCAAATTGTATTAAATAGATGTCAAAAACACATTTTTAAATGGCTATAAAAGTGAAGACGTATATGTAGAACAACCCCTAGGTTTTGAAAACCATAAGCATCCAAATCACGTTTATAGACTAACTAAAGCCATGTATGGTTTAAAGCAAGCTCCTAGAGCTTGGTATGAAAGGTTAAGTGGTTTTCTACTAGAAAATGGATTTACTAGAGGAAAGATTGACACGACACTCTTCATAAAAGCTAAAGATGAAAATTTGCTCTGAGTACAAATATACATAGATGATATCATATTTGGAGCAACAAATGAAGAATTGGGCAATGAGTTTGCAAAGTGTATGCAAAACGAATTTGAGATGAGCATGATAGGAGAACTTAACTTCTTCCTAGGAATTCAAATCAAGCAAGCAGAAGATGGAATCTTTATAAATCAATCGAAGTATATTAGAGACTTGCTCAAAAGGTTTAATATGGAAGATGGTAAAACTCTAGGAACACCTATGAGCTCTTCTTTAAAATTAGACAAAGACGAACAAGGTATACCAGTAGATGTTAAGCTCTATCATAAGATGATTGGTAGTTTACTATATCTGACTGCCAGTAGGCCTAACATAATGTTTAGCGTATGTTTGTGCGTAAAATTTCAGGTTGCACCTAAATAATCCCATTTATTAGCTATAAAAAGAATACTTAGATACTTGATTGGAACCATTGAACCTGGATTATGGTATCCTAAGTATACCTCCTTTGAGATTATTAGCTATTTAGATGCTGATTTTGCCGGTAGTAAAGTGGATAGAAAATGTAGAGACCCAAAGAATTATAGTAATTAAATAATAAAAGAAAGGTGAGAAAAGGATTTTTCAAAAGGAGATTCAATACGGTCTCGTCGACGAGTGCAAAGTGCTCGTCGACGAACAGGCTTCTTGGGCTTGTCGATGTGGACGCGTATCTCATCGACTAGACATTACCGAGAGGGCTGATTTCAGGGCCTGAAATTTGTTGACAAGGAGTAAGTGGTCATCAATGAACTCCCTTCATGGACTCGTCGACAAGGTGACATGTCTCATCGACGAATCCGCACCTTATAAATAAGTTAAGCCTGGTTTTTCAGTGATAATTTTGCATGAATGTCTTTCTCTCTCTAATTTTTGACTCTCCCACTTTCTCTCTTCAATTCTGACTTCATTCTTCATTGGTTCGACGATCAAAAGCTACCACACTACTCCTAGGAAGATTCTCTTCAAGTCTGCTAGAGTAGTTCGTTGGTTAGGCCAACTTGAGCACCATCCCAAAATTTGGGTAAGTTGGTTATTTTAAGTTTTATAAGATATTTTGTATTTCTGGACTGAGGAAAATACTTTAGATAGAATAATACTGAAGTTTTTTTGGGAAAAAGCAATTTTAGGGTGCTAAGCTGGGAAACACACTAGTGTAGGTTTGGTTTAATTATGGGCCTCTCAGTAAGTCAGGTAAGGGGATAAATTAAGTCAGCATTTTCATGGAATTATTTATTATTATAAAACATTTATTTTCAGGAAAATATGTATATTATATAACTATGTTTGGGAATACTGTTGTTGAATATGGAAATGATTTTAACACATTTTATAAAAAAAAAAATGATTTCAAAACAAATTATGAGTTTATAAGACTACTTACATTTGTGTGGCATGAGTATAATATTTCCATAAAAAATTATGTTATTTTGAAATATTATGATTTTTCTAAGAAAAGCGTGTTATAGTAGTTTTCAAGAAAACCATAAAAATAGTACAAAAACTATGGTTTTAAGAATATTATTTTAACAAGTGTAAGATTTTCATGTACAAGTACGTCATGTTATGACGATGCCGGTGTCATGATTTTTATGTTATGATATGACGACATAAAATGTCATAATTATGCATGTTATGTCATGTTTTACTCTGAAATATGAAACTACTATGTTCAATATCATGAAATGTATTATATGTTATCACAACCCAAATAACTTAGTTTAGTTTCACGAAGCACGATACAGTAGATGTATGTTTACGTTTACGTTTATGTTTATATTAGTGCTACCACACATGTTATGTAGAGTGTGGGAGATGGTAGTTGATGTGGCTTTATGGGAAAGTCGTAGTTCTGCTGGTAGTCTGGCACTGGTGGAACAGACCCATCGTACTTACACTGCAATCAATATTTGACTTAGCAAGGTCGGTTAGCCATTGTTAGGTCTTGCCTTCGGGCCACACAACCCTATTACATGGGGGGTAAGACATGACGATAGCTAACTATCTATCTATCCTGGGTAATAATTCAAGTATGATATGTTTATATAAGATGATTTTTCAGTACATGACTTTAGTATGTTAAACTATGTTATGTTAAATCATGTTTTATTCAAATATGATACAACTGTTTATACCAGATATGAATTACGTACTGTTTATATGTATATCACGAAAAATACTCATGTTGCCACACACTGATATTAGTTTATCTCCCTTACGAAGAGGTATCTCACCCCAGCATTACAAACATTTCAGGAAATCCAGGTAGGAGGGCGAATAGAGCACTGCAGCAGTAGAAGTGGACTAAGCTACCCTGTCTATAAGGTAAGTGGGTGAGCTAGGGTCAAATGGATTTTTGGTGTTATGATCCTAGGATACTTTTTGGTCTTTTTGGGATGTATGTATATGTATATGACAGATTTAGTAGAGCTCTGGCATGGTTTCTAGTGTTTTATGGCATGTATGTGATTTTATGTTTTCCACTGCTTTGGTATTAGAGTTGTATGACCTGGTACCCATGGGTCCAGGTTGATTATGAATTTGGCCGTTTAGCAGGTTATTAGAATTATTATAAATATTATTATGTGGAAAAAAAAATATAGAAACATAGGCAGGTTGTTACAGTTTGGTATCAGAGCCTAGGTTGTTAGGTTCTGTAGACTCTAGAGTGTAACCGAAACAATACAAGAGTATAGGAAAAAGGATTTGAGGTTTTGTTCTGCAGTTGGAGGCAGGACTTCCGTGGTGGTTTCGGTGTCTTTCTTGGAGTGACGATTTTAGGAAAGTCATAGTAAACTATTGCCAGGTTGTGTTTCTGAAGTGTAGGACTGAATCTTGAATTAAGAAAAGGATGTCAAGATAGAATGGATACTAAGAGTTTTGGTTAGAAACATAAATTATAAGGGTAGGGTCCCTAAGTCATGTTTATTGTCTTTTCAGGATGGACCCTATTGGTGGCAGTGCTCATGCGAGCAGTAGTGAGGGTGCAGGGCCCTTAGGTGCAGGCAGGGCTGATTTAGATGTGGTACTACGCAGTGTAGCTCAAAAGATCATGGCTGAGATCGCACAGAGCTCCAGAGGGTAGGGAGGTCCATCTGTAGGTCATGGGTGTACGATATAGAAATTCACCAAGATGAATCTGCCGGCATTTTCAGGGAGAGCTGATCCTGCAGTCACCGAAAACTGGATGCAGGAAATAGAGAAAGTATTGGTGGTACTGCAGTGCACTGAAGGGTAGAGGGTCTTATTTGCCACCTATAAGTGAAGGAGAGGCCGAACGATGGTGGATTGCAGTGAAACCGTTGGAGGAACAGAGCCAAAATTCATATTTTTGGGATCGCAAGTGTAATCCCCACCTTAGTTAGTGTCGGCCATGCAGAAGAGAAGACTACTTTTAGGCAGATGTTAAGAGTTTATGGCTTATGTAAAGGAGGTGATAGAAAATGAATTAAAACTTGTCAGTACACCAGTGGTTAAGGAGTTTCCAAACGTTTTTCTAGAAGAACTACCTAGGTTGCCTCCCGACCGTGAGATAGATTTTACTATCAACTTACTTCCAAGGATAGCACCAATCTCTAAAACTCCTTACCGAATGGCTCAAGAAGAATTGGGAGAATTAAAGGATCAGTTGCAAGATTTATTAAATAAAAGGTTTATCAGACCTAGTGTATCGCCCTGGGGAGCTCCAGTGTTATTTGTGAAGAAGAAGGATGGGTCTAAGAGGATGTGTATAGATTACAGGGAAATAAACAAAGTAACAACTCAGAATATGTAACCTTTACTCTGTATTGATGACTTATTTGATTAGCTTCAGGGTACACGGGTCTATTCCGAGATCAACCTTAGGTCAAGTTATCACCCGGTGAAAGTTAAAATTAAGGACATCTTAAAGACAGCTTTGAGGACCAGGTATGGGCATTGTGAATTTCTAGTTATGCCATTGTTGTATTCATGGATTTGATGAATAGAATCTTTCACCAGTATTTAGACTAGTTCGTTGTGATTTTCATTGATGACATACTAGTCTACTCGAGGAGTTTTTATGGAGCATAAGACGCACCTAAGGCTAGTACTTCAGGTTCTCAGGGAAAAGAAATTGTATGTCAAGTTTAGTAAATGTGAATTTTGGTTAGAGAAAGTTGCGTTTTTGGGGCATGTTATATCAAGAAATAGAATATCGGTAAATCCCAGCAAAATAAAGGTAGTGATAAATTAGGCCAGACCGAGGAATGTACAAGAAGTCAGGAGTTTCTTAGGACTGGTGGGATGTTACCATCGGTTTATAGAGGGATTCTCAGCATGATCAGGGCCTTTGACGCGACTGATCAGAAAGAATGTCAGGTTTGAATGGGATGATAGTTATGAGCAGAGCTTCTAGGATTTGAAGCAGAGGCTTGTCACAGCACCAGTATTGACTATTCCATCAAGAGGTGATGGTTACGTGATATACTGTGATGCGTCTTTGAGGGGACTCGGATGTGTATTGATGCAGCAAGGCAGAATAGTAGCATATGCCTCCAGACAATTGAAAAAAATATGAAAGGAATTATCCCACTCATGATCTTAAATTGGCTGCAGTGGTTCATGCACTGAAGATTTGGAGGCATTATCTATACGGAAAGAGATGTGAAATATTTTAAGATCATAAAAGTTTAAAGTACTTCTTCATGCAGAAGGAGTTGAATGTGCAGCAAAGAAGATAGTTAGAGCTCATTAAGGATTATGATTGTACAATCAGCTACCATCCAGGTAAAGCACATGTCGTGGCTAATGCGCTGAGCCGAAAGTCCATGATAGCAGCATTGTCAGCAGCAGAAATTCATGCCGGATCCAGATGGACTTGGAAAGGCTTGGCATGGAGTTAGTAGAGAGTGATCAATAGGCATTGATTTCCAACCTGGTGGTGCAGCCTACGCTATATGAAAAGATTAAAGCAGTCCAGAAGAATAACGTAGAGTTTATAAAGAAGGTGCAGGACAGACAGGGAGAGGAGTTCAGTATTTATGATGATGGAGCTCTAAGGTTCCGTACTAGGTTGTATGTACTTGCAAATGTGGACATCAAAAGGACGATCCTTGAGGAGGCTCACAGATCCTTATACACGATTCATCCGAGCAACACAAAAATGTATAAGGATCTGCGAGAGTATTTCTGGTGGAGCAGTATGAAGAGAGAGATTGCTGAGATTGTACAGCACTGTTTGATGTGCCAGTAGGATAAGGTTGAGCACCAGAGGCCGGTGGGCCAGCTACAGCCACTTTACATCCCAGAGTGGAAATGAGATCACATTTTTATGGACTTTGTGACGGGTTTACCGCTAATACAACAGGGGCAAAATGCTATTTGGGTGGTCATAGATTGACTAACGAAGACCGCTCACTTTATTCCTATTAAAGTTAGCTACTTCATGGACAGACTGGTAGAAATATATATTCAAAAGATAGTATGATCATATGGTGTGCCAGTGTCTATAGTATCAGACCGAGACCCACGTTTCACGTCACGATTTTGGAGGAGATTGTAGGAGGCTCTGGGGTCTCAGTTGTCATTTAGCATGACATTTCATCTCAAAAGGATGGGCAGTCAGAGAGGATGATTCACATATTAGAGGTTATGCTACAGGTATGTGTGCTGGATTTTGGGGGTAGATAGACCCAATATCTGCCACTGGTAGAGTTTGCACACAATAACAGCTATCATACCAACATCGGCATGGCACCTTACGAGGCTCTATATGGTAGGAGATGTCGTTCTCCTTTATGCTGGGATGAGATAGGTGAGAGGCGAGTTTTGGGACCAAAAATAGTACAGCAGATGTACGATAAAGTTCAGCTTATTAGAGATAGAATCAGTGCAACTCAGAGTCGGCAGAAAAGCTACACTGATAATCGCCGCCGAAAGTTAGAATTTGAAGTGGGAGACCATGTATTTCTGAAAATAGCACCGCTGAAAGGTACTATGAGGTTTGGGAGGAAGGGTAAGCTAAGCTTGAGGAAGAAATATGACAGAAATACCCACATCTATTTAGTGGGGATCAGCAGTAATCAAGAAAAGATGCACGTAAGTATGTTAAGTTACTTTTGTGCAGGTTAGTTAGTACACGTAATAATTTTCTATTAGTAGGTAGTATTTTGGTTTGGGAGAATTTTTCTTGTGTATGTGTAATTTCCTAGAACCCTAAATGTAACCACGGTATTCCTCCACCACAAGTGAGGGTAAGTAATAAAATAAGTAGCCCATTTTCCTCAAAGGATGGTGTTCAATAAAGATAGTAAATTTCGAGGAAGAAATTTTATAAGGAGGGGAAAATATAGAGACCCGAATAATTATAGTAATTAAATAATAAAAGAAATGAAAGAAAAGGATTTTTCAAAAGGAGATTCAACAGGGTCTCGTTGACGAGTGCAGAGTGCTCATCGATAAATAAGCTTCTTAGGCTCATCAACGTGGACGCGTGTCTCGTCGACGAGACATTATCGAGAGGACTGAATTTAGTGCCTGAAATTCATCGACGAGGAGTAAGTATTCGTCAATGAACTCCCTTCATGGTCTCGTCGACGAGGTGATGTGTCTCATCGATGAATCCACACCTTATAAATAAGTTGAGCCCAAGTTTTCAGCGAGAATTTTGCATGAATGTCTTTCTCTCTCTAATTTTCGACTCTCCCACCTTCTCTCTACTATTCCCATTTCGTTCTTTGCCGGTTCGATGATTGAAAGCCACCACGCTGCTCCTGGGAAGATTCTCTTCAAGTCTGCTAGAGTAGTTCGTTGGTTAGGCCAACTTGGGTACCATCCCAAAATCTGGGTAAGTTGGTTATTTTAAGTTTTATAAGATATTTTGTGTTTTTGGACTGAGGAAAATGCTTTAGATAGAATAATACTGAAGTTTTGTTGGAAAAAATGCAATTTCAGGGTGTTGAGCTAGGAAAGACAGTGGTGTAGGTTTGGTTTAATTGTGGGCCACTCAGTAAGTTAGGTAATGTTAACCTTATAGGTTACGCCCGGTTTTGATAATGACAAATACTCATTATATCTAATGGGTGTTTGAGGTTATGTGCAGGAACTCAAATTGACAAGATCATAATGCACATAGAGAGAGTGAAGATTGAAGACTCAATTTCTATTTGTATTGTATTTCACTTTTATTCAAAGGGTCTGTAATAGTAATTAGGTTCTTTGATTGTAATAATTACATGCACCACCTGTATGATACAATAGGTAAGCTTAGACTAAAAAAGATAAGCACAAAATGAAAATGACCTTAGAAAGACCTTACAGATTACCCTTCGGTCGACCGACGCCGGATTTTTTCGGTCTCTTCAAAAAGGCTTAGAAAAGACCCTAGGACACTCACCATTGCACTTGTATGTTTTAGGCACTTTAATAGGGTGATTGTGTATTGAAATAGGACCGCAATGCACAAATTATGCACTTTCGATCGATCGACCTATACAGGTCATTTTGCCCCCAATCGACCGAATCCGGTCCGGGTCAACAAGTTGACCACAACCTAGTTGACCGAACTATGTAGTTCATTTGTCCTTGGTCAATTGAACCTCCTAGGAGTCAACTTTTTGACCACCTGGTCAACGGAGCCCAAAATGTACTCCAACACTCTAGTCAACCGAGGGTCCTCGGGAGATGTCCCAACGCTATGGTCGACTGAACTATCCAGTTCAAATCTACCTGATTGACCGAACCTTGCTAAATTGGAAAAATCGCCTCGGACAATACCCTTCCGTTCGACCGACCCTAGAGTTCATTTTTGGCCTGGTCGATTGAACCATATGAACTTCGGTTGATTGACAGTCTTCTGATCGATCGGTGCTCTTAGGTTGCTCCAAATTTTTACCGCAGTTAACTATTTTTAAACGAGGTTAATTAGGATTAAAATGATTTAAAATAATATTAATAATACCCTACATGTCTAACGGCTATAATTCTTCCAACTTCTATAAATAGCTCATCATTTGCAAAGAATAAGGGGGATTAACCATTTTGATTAGGAGAGATTCTCTAAAATTCCCAAAATCTATTATACTCATTTCTAAGCCCTAACCACTCATACTTTCCTTCTCTTACTGCCAGAAGTTTTTTGTAAGTAGATTGAGTGATTGTTTAGAAAGGTTTGCTCTCCTTGTTTGTTTGATTGAAACAATTTTCTTGAGAGCCAAACCTAAGTGTTTCTTAGGGGACTTTGTCAATAAGCCTATCTTAAGAAGACTTGCATTTAGCTTATGAGTATTGCATTTGTATTGCAATATCTTAGGAAGGTTGTATTAGTTTTTGGGGTTGCAAAAACCTTTTCAAAAACATACTCAAATATCTTGTATGATTTATATTGACATATTTTTGAAAAGATATTTGTGTTTGTGATATTAATCTTTGTTGCAATATTTATTCACTTACATATCATTTGCTGAATAAAAGGTTAAATATCTTTTGCAAACCAAGCATATTCACTATATTCGTGATTGAGATATCCTATTAATTGATATACTTGAGACTTACTTGACATCTTTGTGTGAATCTGTTGATTGAATACCTTAAGATACAAAGATTGTTTTTTGGCACTCTCACACACTAATTACAATGATTGTAAATCTATTTGAGAGTAGACATCTAAGACCACACTGAGCTTACATATTAAATCATTTGTGGTGTATGTGACTGAGTGCATTTGGGTACATATCTGCTTTACACGAAAGCACAATCACTGTACCAGTTACTTTTTGAAAAATACTGTTGTATTTTCAAGCATGCCCTGAGGGGGTTTGATCTAGCCTGGAAGGATCAGATTGGGGTCAGCCCTGTGAATTTGACCTAGGGCCTTCTCTGCCCTGCAAGGAGAGTTTGTAAAGGTTGAGGTCAGCCCTGTGCTAATTGACCTGGTTGTATTAGGTGCCACTTCGCCCGTTAAGTGAGCCTTTAGTGGAATCCTCAGGCTTGCGAGCTAGAGGCGGGGACGTAGGCACAGTTGGTCGAACCCCCGATAACCTATCGTGTGTCTATTTACATTTTCGCACTTTATATTTACCACACGTGTATATTATGGTATGAATGATGTGCATGATTTTAATTTCCGCGTATTTAATTTATCGGCACATTTGGAATTGTATAGAAAGATGCTAGGTTACCAAATCACAATGACTTCTGACTTAACCTAGGAGAAAAGTTTAAAATTCCAATTCACTCCCCCCCCCCCTCTCGGGAATACACCAATTCCAACAGGTAAGGGGATAAATTAAGTCAGCATTTTTATAGAATTATTTATTATTATACAACATTTATTTTCAGGAAAATATGTATGTTATAGAACTATATTTGGGAATATTGTTGTTGAACAGGGAAATGATTTTAACACATTTTATAAGAAAATATAATTTTTGAACAAATTATGAGTTTATAAGGCTACTTACATTTATGTGGCATGAGTATAATATTTCCATGAAATTTATATTATTTTGAAATGTTATGATTTTTCTAAGATAAGCATGTTATAGTAGTTTTAAGGAAAACCATAAAAATAGCACAAAAACTATGGTTTTAAGAATATTATGTTAACAAGTGTAAGATTTTCATGTACAAGTACGTTATGTTATGCCGACGCCAGTGTCATGATTTTTACGTTATGATATGACGGCATAAAATGTAGTAATTATGCATGTTATGTCAAGATTCAAGAAAATATTACCATGTCATGTAATTACGCGCTTAAATTGCGTAATTAGGTATTTTAATTCATGCATTACAAATTATATTTTTAATTAAATGCCTAATTACTCTCAATAAATTAACATTGTGTCATATTTATAACATTTGGGTTTTATTGAGTAATTTATGAATTTTTGGTGTTTTTTTTATCGTAGGGCAATTATTGGAAGCAAAAATTGACACTACTTCGTATTTTGGGCGTAACTTTCTTGTTCAAACTCTGATCGAAATAATTCAAAATTTTGGAAAAGCTGAGAAAGAGCTCTACAACTTTCATGTTTTGAGCTTTAAGAGATACATGTTTTAGTATGGTCAAAATCGTGTTTGTGCACTGAGAAATAAAAAGGAAGAAATGAAGAAGCATGGAAAGAAAATTAAAAAAAAAATTGAAGTGGGCCGGGTCTTGATGTGACCCAGCCATGTAAATGCGCGTGAAGAGGCATAGGGGACGTGAAGATGTTTGCTAGGATATTAGTTTGTAGGTTTTTCTTTTGGAGGAATTTTGAAAAGTCAAAGGGAGGTTTTAATTGTGTTATATATAGGCTAGGTTTTCTTTAGCTCAAAAGAAGGTTTTTTTCTTTTTTAGTTTTTTTGGGGGCAACAGCAGGCTAGGCATTGGAGGTCATGCACACCAGGGGCTTTTCCTCTACGGCCAGCTTCTTTCTTTATCTCTCTCTCTCTCTCTCTCTCTCTCTTCTTATCTTTGCTTCTCTCCTTTCTCTTTATGTATTTGAATATTAAATTATTGTTGGATCTATTTGCATTAGCAAAAGGTTATTCAAATCTCGTGTTATTTATATATTGTAATTAGTTTTAGGTTGAATCTTCCTCTCTTCTACTCTCTTTCTTTAGTGTATTTATTTAATAAAAAGTTGTGGTTGGATTTTATTTTGGTTGGATTATTTTTGAATTATTTAGGTTAGATTGTTTTTAAAGTCTCGAATGGAATCTTAAATATTTGTTTGGGTTATTATTTATTATATAAAAATTTTCAATTTGTTTCTCTTATGTGGAATCTTTATTAGAATTTAAATTGTTCTTAGGTGTTTTTATTATTAAAGTTAGTGTTTTTATTTAGTTAGCATTTATTCTTGTTTGGGTTTATGCTTAAAGTTAGTATTTTTATATGATAGAATGGTTACAGGATTTAGTTCGTTCATTATTTTGGCATTGAATCTGGTATTTATTTAAATTATTTCATGCATATTTAATTTTTAGTTAGGGTTTAAATTTTATTGCAAAATCTCAAGAATCCTAGGAAACTGAATCTAAACTATGTTTAGTAAATTTTTCTTTCCTTAATTTCTTTTGAAATTGCACGAGTTTGGAATTAAAATGCATTCCCTGAGGAGACGATCTGACCCTTGGGCTAATTGTTACACGACTGAACTACTATACTTAGGATAGTTTCCGAAGTACTCATTTTTAGAGTGAGTCAAGTTTTTGGTGCTCTTGCCGGGAAATGTCAGTTTTTGTTCCAAACTAGTTTTTTTCCAATTATTTTAAATTTTTTCATGAAAAAGGAAAATAAAAAAAAAAAAAAAAGGAAAAGAAAAAAAATTAAGTTTTGAAAAGAAAAAAAAATGTGGCTGCACCTTCACCACGCACGCTTATGGTTTTTTGCAGTCCACACGAACCACACAACCATCTTGCATCATATTGCCTGAGAATGCACATAACTTTAATATTGAGCCTAGAATGATATCTGTGATACCTCAATTTTATGGGATAAAGTGTGAAAATCTGTATCAACATTTAACAGATTTTGAGCTTGCATGTGTTACATTCATAGATGGGGTTGCTACTAATCAGGAAATTAGATTGTGTTTATTTCCTTTTTCATTAAAAGACAAGGCTAAGACATGGTTTAATTCTCTTAGGCCTAATTCTATCTCTAATTGGGTGGATATGCAAAACAAATTTCTGCATAAATTTTTTCCCTTATAGAGAACTCAATTTTTGCAGGAACGGATCAGTCGTTTCATGCAAGGAGTTAATGAGACATTTCATGAAATTTGTGAGAGATTTAGAGGTCTAATTAACATGTGTCCCCACCATAAATTTGAATCATGGCACCTAGTCAACTATTTCTACACTACGTTGACTCTTGAATCAAAACAGTTCATTCATACTATGTGTTCAGGATATTTCTTCGACAAGGAGCCTAATGAGGCATTGGATTTTCTGGATCATTTAGCTGACTATACTTAGCAGTGGAACACTAGGATTGACAGAAGACCAATTACAGGGCAGCCATTAAGAGCAGAACATGGTAGAGAGTGGTATGAATTGAAAGATTATTTTTATGTTGAGGCATGTTTGGCTGACCTTACCAGAAGATTGGATGCTATGGAGATGGAAAAGGAGAATAGTACAGAGCAACTTCGGAATCAACCTTCCCAGTCCTATGCACCTCCTTATCAGCCGTCATTTCATCAAGCTGCCTTTCAGCATCAATATCAACCACAACAGATCTCTCAGAGCTATGCACCTTCAGGATTTCAATCTAATGTAGCACCTACTCCACCAGAGAAGACTCTTGAGGATGCTTTTCAGCAGTTCATGCAGATTCAAGTTATAACTAACAATCAGTACATTCAGGCCATAAATGAATTGCGAGACACCATTAATAAGATGAGCATACAGTTGAATATCTTAGAAAAAGGGGAATTTTTGATAAAACCTCAATCTAATCCTCAAGAATACCAGCAGCAACAGCAACAAATATATAATGTTTCTTTTGAGACAGCAGAGTCCATTATTACTTCGAGAAGTGGAAAGAAATTTCCCAACCTGAGAGACTCATCGACAGACAAATAGTTATGCTGACACCCAAAGTTACAACTGAGATAGATGAGGTCAAAGAAAAATAAAAGAAAGCAAGCCTAAAATTGAAGAAGTCAGTTAACATGGAGACCGAGACCAGTAAGGGGTACAAACCTGTGGTACCTTACCCTCAAAGATTGATAGCCATGGAACCATCATTCCCTACTGGAATAAATGTTAAGGAGTGCACTGCTGAAGCAAATCCCCACAGTGGTACGGTGATGAGTACACCCGATAAAGAGGGTGAGTCGACTGGTGAGAGTTTAATTTTCAAGGAACTAGGTAAAAATTTTAATGTTGATGCTTCTGAAGAAACAAAGGTAATGGCTCTGATAAATTTGCCTCAAAGACCGATTCTTAAATAAGTAAATTTCCTAGAAAATATGTTGAATAAAGATCCTTTCTTGTTAAAACAAAGAAGGCAGCCTGCACATGTTTTGTCTGGTACCTTAGAATGTATTGATTTATCTGAGGCTAACTTTTGTGCAGGTAACAAGACTGATTCATTGTGGAGACTCAAATTTGGAAATTTATAGACCTGCATCCACCAGATGAAATTCCTTCAGAGCCTTTACCAAACAAACTGTGATGTTTTTCTTTCCTTTATTTTTATTTCGTTTTACCTTATTTTATTTTTAGTTAATTTTTAGGTACATTTTTCCTTAGTTTTAGTTTTTCTTTCCCCTTACTTCTCCACCCAGGTACACTCCACTTCCCCTGTGCACATCTTTTCTATTTCCCCTATGCTTTCACATTAAGGATAATGTTCCACTTTAGTTGGGGGGATGATAATTACATTGAAAAAAAAATTGAATATGGATGATTAGGCCATGATTAACACTGACTTATACCCTTTACATACTTGTATATAACCTAGGAGTTACACACTTAAGCTATATAGTGGGTTATTTATATTTAGTTTCTCTTTATATGGCTAATCTAGGAATTGTAACTCTATGTAGGTTGACTCGTATTTCATTCGTGTTAATCTGACTATTTAAACTCTTGTATTTACGTGGTATCTCATGAGACTGAAAATACATGTTCACGTGACTTGTAGCACTTAGGGTTCCTTGTGAGCACTAAGAGAGCGCCCGTGACGACTATGACACCTTGTGAAATATTGTTGAGCCATTTATCATTCTTTTGAGTTTTTGACACCAACTCAGGGTTCATAAAACTCAACTTTCCTTTTTTTTTTTTTTTTCTGGATACTCTTTGTACACTAGTCTCAATTTTTGACTTACTAGCCTAGAGGTGACATCTAATAGGGAGATAGAAACCTAGGTCTTATAGCCTACTCAAGATGTGAAGCTTGAGTCACCCCTAGAAATAGACTTAGTTCATGGACTACTATTTGAGCTTAATTCACATGGGTGGTATGAAGACAACAAAATAAGTGTAATGATTGTCCTAATTGATCAAGAAAATGAAGAAATTGAAAAATGAGCAGAAGAAAGAAAAAGGAAAAATAGAAATGCACATAAAGTGAAACGTTAATACTTGCTCCACACAAATACCACAAAGAATCAGGGACACGACACATGTTCTCTACATATGAAGACTCTTCAACTGCTCAATGCTTCAAATGTATCCATGCTAGGTTTGTGAATAAGTTGATCTAGGGTGGTTTTGGTTGGACATACCGAGTAAGTGAGAAGATGCTAGGGTGAAGGACCCGACACCTCATAAATAGGCTAGATCCTTTTCAGACAAGTCCACTCCATGCATTTAGCGTTTGTTCCTTGCAATATATGGGATGTTTGATCGCGACACTCGTCCTCACATATGACGAGTGAACCCATCCTTTTTGAGTATTTTTAAGGGTATACCAGTTAGGCTGAGTCAAAACGACCGTTCTGTAGGTGTCCACTGGTATCCTGTATGTAACGAGTCATACACACCACATATACCTCCAGATTTCACCTGTTTATACTCGAATTTAAATGACTACATTAACTTTGAATTGTAATTTTTGGTTAACTCTATGTGAGTATAATGTTCTTAATGGTTATCTAATGATGAAACTTGCATGAGTGACTTACTTCGAAGTTGCGTAAATTGTGTATGAATGAGCTTGTGTGTAATCTGGTGATATTCCTGCATGTGAAATGATATATTCATGTTGCATGTACATTCATTTAATATTCATTGAAATTGGAATTTGTGGGTGTCGCCCTTGAAACCTTCATGAGACTACAACTCGTCCACTAGGATCGACCTGGGGGTTTAAAGCCTTATTGCATTTGGTAAATGCAACCGTGTTTCCGCAAGAAAAGAGGTAGATAGGATTTGGTAGCTTTCTTAGTTTTTTTAACTTTTCTAGGGACTAGCAAAACTTTAGTTAGGGGGTGTGATTACGTGCTTAAATTGTGTAATTAAGTGTTTTAATTCATGCATTACGAGAGCGAGGTTCAAGTTTTGTATGTTCATGATGTGGGAGTAAAACAAAGCAAGCACAACCAAATACTTTGAGAGAAGAATAATCAGGTACCTTTCCATAGAGGACCTCGTATGGAGATTTATTGGAAAGAGTAGGGGTTGGAACCCGATTAATAGTGTAAACAGCAGTAAGAGCGGCTTCTCCCCAAAAGGATTCTGGGAGGGATGCAGAGAAAAGTTGAGAGTGAACAGTGTCAAGAATGTGATGATGCTTACGTTCTGCACGACTATTCTATTGGGAGGTGGATGGACAAGATTGATGGGACAAGGTGTCTGCCTCTTTAATTTCTTCAATGAAAGGGGTAGAAGTATACTTTAGGGCATTATCCGACCGAAAAACTTTAATGGTGCGATCAAAATGAGTTTTTATCATCTACTTAAAATCACAAAAAGCATTAAGTAATCTAGTGCGATTATGCAAAAGATAAATCCATGTATACTGAGAGTAATCATCAATAAAAATAACAAAGTAACGAGACCCGCCCTTAGTTGAGATAGGAGCAGGTCCCCAAATATCAAAATGAACCAAATCAAAAGGTGCAGAAGACAAAGAATTGCTTTCATTAAAAGGTAAAGCTTTCTGTTTCCTAAGTTGACAAGACATACAATCAAAAGGTTCAAATTTAACATTTCCTAAGCAACCACTAGAAGCAAAAGACTGAACACGAGACAAAGAGGTATGACTAAGATGAGAGTGCTTAACACTAGAAGACACAGCAGCAATAAAATACGGAGGAGAACAAGCACTAGGCAAATGCAGAGATGTGAGCTCGCACTACAAAAAATCAAGGTATTAGTGACGAATAAATCTATCACTAATACTCATAAATTCGTCACTAATAGTAATCCGTCACTAAAACCCTAACACCGTTACTATATAGTATATATTAGTGACGAATTTATGAGTATTAGTGACGATTTTCAAATAGTTGCTATATGTGCCGTTACTACTAACTTTTAGTGACGAATATAATTTTCGTCACTAATAATGGAGTATTAGTGACGGATTTAATTCGTCACTAAAACCCTAACACCGTCACTATATAGTATATAACAGCTCAACTCAAATTTGTCACTAATAGTAGGGCTATTAGTGACGAATTATAAATTCGTCACTACTAGTAGGGTATTAGTGACGACTTAGATATTCGTCACTACTAGTATGGTATTATTGGCGAATTAGAAATTTGTGACTACTAGTATGGTATTAGTGACGAATTAGAAATTCCTCACTACTAGTGTGGTATTATTGGCGAATCAAAAATTTGTCACTAATATGGGTGGTATTAGTAACGAATTAGAAATTCGTCACTACTAGTAGGATATTAGTGATGACTTAGTTATTCGTCACTACTAGTGTGGTATTATTGACAAATTAAAAATTTGTGACTACTAGTATGGTATTAGTGACGAATTAGAAATTCGTCACTACTAGTGTGGTATTATTGGCAAATCAAAAATTCGTCACTAATAGTAGGGTATTAGTGACGAATTTGAATCCTTCACTAATAATTAGAAAAATTAAACAACCTTTTATACTAATTTTATTTAATCATGAATTCTTATATAAAAATCTATAATTACATTTTCGAATATATAAAGTGAAACCATAATTACTACAAAAATTTGTAAATCATTCAAAATTTTGAATTTAAATACAAATTTAATTAACATGAAGAAATAACATATGTTTAGATAACAAAAATTATTTAAAAATATTTAAAATTCAAATACAAATATTAATACAAATTCAAATTCAAATACAAAAACTCCATTTGTTCAAATAACAATAAAAATTATAAAGAAATAGTCAAAAGTTGCATTTGACGACTGTAGTGCATGCATGCATGGCATCATGCTGATGTTATGATAGTCGCGAATCCTACAAATTAAGAGTCATTAAAAAAAAATTAGTATACGAAATTGAGGAGACCTGATGCTAAGTATAATCTGAAAAAATAATTATATGATATAACAAATTGGCAAAGATTTTATAATCATGCATATTACATAATTTGTACAGTAGTAATATCAATAATGAAAAATGTAACGTTGCGTTCGAGAGCATAGAATTCGAACATTTGAATGGATTTGGACAAATTTTAATACAATTTAATATTACATTTTATTTAAATTCAATGTAAATTCAAGTTCAAAGTGTTTCGAAACACGAGGAGCATAAAATTATATTGAAATTTATTAAAGTCTATTTAAATCTAAACTTAAGATGTAAAATGCATGCTCTGGAACGCAGCACGAGATTAGTTTATGGGGGATTTGCACAATGACTCAATGAGGTATTAGCATTGCATGGGGAAGGGGATGCAGCAAATAAATCCAGCCGAGGACACGTGTCCAATTAGCATGCTTTACTGTTTCGTAGACAAGCATTATTCCACTTTTTTTTTGTTCTTTTCTACAGTGACATTGCAAGTCATATGTCCAAACGAATCCCTAATTATGTCTTTTTCAAATTATTATGAAAGTGATGCTCCCCGTGAGTTATGTATATATTCAACTCATGCGTTTTTAAAATTTTCAAATCCTCAGCCAAGTGTATATAATATTTTCAATGATTTCGGCACGGCAATGAATGCTTTAAGCTTACCGGATGAAAAACATGTAAATGAATGTCCGTTCTAAATGAACTAAGTCTACATTGCCTCATTTATTATGATTCCTAAGCTTCACTCATCCTTTCAAAAATAGTTTAACATTAAACTAAGCCTATCTTTTGTTTAGAACTTTGGAAAATTTTAACCCAATTTCGGTAGCATGCCGTCTATAAATTGGATGTTTTCCCATAAAACATGCACCTTATAGGTTGAAATAGATCATTTATAAGAAGTTGAAGGCACACGAGAACCTATATCCACTACTACCATGCAATACACATCAACTGCATCCACCATGTAGGAGGCATTCTAGACTAGCATGAAATCATGTAGCATATTCACGATAGTAATCCATGTAACCATATCTTAAATTATTAATATGAACAACAGAGAATAGTGGATAGTATTGAGTTAAGTGTGGTATTTTTATTCATCCAGGCATTTGAACATGAACATTTTGAGATGATGAGAGTATTTAATTTAAATGATTATGAAAGTGATGCTCCCTGTGAGTTATGTATATATTCAACTTATGCGTTTTTAAAATTTTCAAATCCTCAGCCAAGTGTATATAATATTTTCAATGATTTCGGCACGGCAATGAATGCTTTAAGCTTACCGGATGAAAAACATGTAAATGAATGTCCTTTCTAAATGAACTAAGTCTACATTGCCTCATTTATTATGATTCCTAAGCTTCACTCATCATTTCAAAAATAGTTTAACATTAAACTAAGCCAATCTTTTGTTTAGGACTTTGGAAAATTTTAACGCAATTTCGGTAGCATGCCGTCTATAAATTGGACGTTTTCCCATAAAACATGCACCTTATAGGTTGATAGATCATTTATAAGAAGTTGAAGGCACACAAGAACCTATATCCACTACTAGCATGCAATACACATCAACTGCATCCGACATGCAGGAGGCATTCTAGACTAGCATGAAATCATGTAGCATATTCACGACAGTAATCCATGTAACCATATCTTAAATTATTAATATGAACAACAGAGAACAGTGGATAGTATTGAGTTAAGTGTGGTATTGTTATTCATCCAGGCATTTGAACATGAACGTTTTGAGATGATGAGAGCATTTAATTTAAATGATTATGAAAGTGATGCTCCCTGTGAGTTATGTATATATTCAACTTATGCGTTTTTAAAATTTTCAAATCCTCAGCCAAGTGTATATAATATTTTCAACGATTTCGGCACGGCAATGAATTCTTTAAGCTTACCGGATGAAAAACATGTAAATGAATGTCCGTTCTAAATGAACTAAGTCTACATTGCCTCATTTATTATGATTCCTAAGCTTCACTCATCCTTTCAAAAATAGTTTAACATTAAACTAAGCCTATCTTTTGTTTAGGACTTTGGAAAATTTTAACGCAATTTCGGCAGCATGTCGTCTGTAAATTGGACGTTTTCCCATAAAACCTACACCTGATAGGTTGAAATAGATCATTTATAAGAAGTTGAAGGCACACGAGAACCTATATCCACTACCAGCATGCAATACACATCAACTACATCTGCCATGCAGGAGGCATTCTAGACTAGCATGATTTAACATAAAACTCAATTTGCGATCATAATACCTTATAATTAATCAAAGGAGCCACCCGCATCATCTGGTCCAGATTGGCGCATCCTTTCCTCTAACCGCGCTTGCCTATCCATCATGGCTTGCATTTGGGCTCGAAAGCTGGAGACCTCCGATCTCAATTCCGCATTCTTCATTTCCATCATCTGCATCCGTCGAGCCATCTCCTGCTTATCATACTCGGCCTCTCGACGCTGTCGTTCCATCTCTGCACAAGCCACCACACCCATGGATGATGATGTTGTTGGGGCAATGTAACCACTTCCAAGACCTTTCACCTAGCCCCCCGCTTGTTGCCCAAGCACCTGGGAAGTGATCTCGAAATCTGTCATGTGCTGACTCCCCTCTGAAATAGGTGTATCCCTCAGCTCGACCATATGTGCCTAATTTCAATCATGAAAATGATAAAAAGGAATAAGTAAGACTACAACTTTGATGTTTTAAATAAAGTAATAAACTAAACATTTTGCTTCACTTACATGTCTGTCCTACGCACCCTCGTACCACTCCCCCGATCGCCTTTGATGTGTTCTCTAATACAAATCCAGTAGTGGCTCCTCTGTGCCAGTCTCGGGATCACGCTACATTATCATATAAGACATCATTAGTATTATGTCATGTAATGGTTAGATAATTTTATATATAGTAATTACCTGGTGATGATTTATGAATAGCCTCGATCCACCGCAATGCGTCGTAGGGAGTTTGCTGCGGCTCGCAGCATTTGTTTCACATATGGCCTACAAGGAAGATGTAATGATGACTTATTAGTGACATCATTGTGAAAAATTAGTGATTATAATACAAACACATCACCTGATAGCGTGGGTCGCGGAAATGGCGACACACCACGTCTCAATCCTCTTGGGATATCTTATCGTATGGTCGCGCTTCTGCTTCATCTCCCATCGCTCGAAAATGGGAGCACATTTTCGAGCAATAGCTTTTTAATTTATTACACAATTGGATGTCGACCACCCTCCTCACATGGTCATCCTTGAGGATGTCCATATCAAACGCCTTCTGCATATATAGGTAATACAATTACAATGTTAGATAGTTGTTAATTGGCTAGTATATTAAAAGTAAAAAAACATTTAAATTAAAAACAGCTTTATAGGGTTTGGGAACTTACCAAAATGCGCATGTAAAGAACCATGCACTGCTCCTGAGTCACCTGCGGCTAGCTGAATGCGGTGATTGGAGCATACTATCGGCATATAATGCCGAGCTCCCTTGTCCACGAGGTGCACCAATGGTTTAGCGGGGCGGTGTATCCTGGAGGAATGTCGATCCGAATTTGCTGTTTAGTCTTGTCCAGGTGCTTCTTCAGCGAGATGTTCTTTGCTGCACCACGGCCTGACCTGACCGTGGACGTAGATGTTGAAAGTAGAGTTAATTTAAGAACAACATTATAATCATACACGTGAATAATTATCATCAACAGTTGACATGTAAATAAATTAATCGTATCCATACCAACACTGCTCATGACGGTCGGCAACTCACCCTGCGTGCCAATCGCATAAGTGGTATCCATGTATGGCCAAGGTTCCGATGGCTCAGACAATGGTGCTGCCACATCAGGACCGATGCCGGTCTGGAGGATGTAGGATCATCCTCATGCGATGTACTCGTGTGCCTTCTCCAACGTCGGCCTCTTGTTGCCATGTCTACAAATTAATAGACAAGTAAATATAAGAAGTACGAATATTAGATGGATGCAGCATACATCTATTTTCAAGTTATTTACACATGTCAGATACATAGTGACAAAAATAACATGCTTACCCCCTTATACGTCCTCAATATCAGTATCATCCTCACTTTCTAAAGTGTCTTCCTCTTCACTACAGTACTCGACCCCTGTTTTATCTTCCCCGTCAGTTTCCTTATCATCGATAAAGTGAACGTCTACAGAAGGTTTAGTTGTAATGTCAGCAGTCCCTACGTGTTCTGCCATGGCACCATCCCTATGCAATGGTATAGGATCAGCGCCTTCTTCGACAACATCTGTAGCAGATTGCGCTGCTGTGTGGACAGATGGCTCATCTTCTTGGAATGCAATCTCACTGGCACTCATCTCACTATCTATAACTTCTGCAATAGCATACAAACTTCGGGGAGGAATCTTTTGGGCTACATGCCATTCACCCTTCAATTTGGTGTCTTTAAGGTAAAACACTTGTTCTGCCTGCGTCGCAAGCATGAAAGGGTCATTTTGATACCAGGTCTAGCTAAAATTGACACTGGTAAAGTAGGCATTAGTGCTTATCCCAGTCTTTTTATTGTCAATGTCCCACCAGGTACACTTGAACAAGTGGACGACTCTGTTTGCTCCATAGCTAAGCTCTATAATGTCATCCAACACACCAAAGTAGTCAATTTCTTCATCTCCTTTTGTGCCTAGCACCGTAACCCCACAATTTTGGGTTCTTCTATGCAGTTCGAGGGACTTTGTATGAAATCGTAACCCGTTAACAAAGCAACTGCTATAGCGGTTAACTCATTGATTGGGGCCACATGCCAACACGTACAAATCGTTACTTGTTGTTGGTTCCTTATGGTAAAACATGACTTTCATCTATTAAATAAATAGGAGTTTAGAAGAATAAACCATCAATAGTGAAAACATACATTGCTTCTCACTCGAGCAGTTTTTGTTACTTACACGACTCCCAAAGCAATTGATAAATTCCTTTTTATGTCTTTCGTCAACATTCCATTCATCTTGTGTTAGGAGTTCAACTTTATGTTCGCTATATGCAACAATAGTACTTGTTAATGTCAAGTAAGTATATAATTATGCATATGTAAATACAATGCAAAGTAAGGAGTTCGGAACCACGTACTCGATATATGGAACAGTTTCATCACAATTGTTGAGAACGTAAAAATGAGCCTTTTCTAGGTCATTCATATTAATGAAATCGTAAACTCGTGCACCGAGAGGCCGAACATTTTCTCAAAATATAGAGCTCCTGGGTTCTTCATCTTCAGCATTAATAGAATAAACGTCTGCATTTTGCTCATCACGAGTGAACATTGTGTCAATATCATGTAGATACATTGAGCAAAATGCAAGACATTCACTGTCAATGTATGCCTCAATGATTGAACCTTCCGGCCGTGCCTTATTGCACACGTACCCCTTCAAAGTGGACAAGAACCTGTGCATTTTACATAGCATTATAGACTTGTAAACACAATAAAGAAAAAAAAATAAAAACAAGGAAATCACGTGACCATTATACAAGGACTTTATACTTTACCTCTCAATAGGATACATCCAACGATATTGAACCAGTCCTCCAATTATGGCCTCCCTTAGTAAATGGACAGCTAGGTGGACCATCACATCGAAGAATGCTGGCGAAAAAATTTTCTCCAGCTTGCATAGTATGATCACGATGTCATCCTCTGACCGTTCAAGTACGTTTACGCTCAATTTTTTTAGCACAACTGCCGAAAAAAGAATCCCAACTCAATCAGCACCGTGCGAACATCTTCCGTCAAGTGTCCACGAAGGAAATCGGGTAGAACCCATTGTAGAAGGATGTGACAGTCATGACTTTTTATTCCTAGCATCTTCCTTCCTTTGTGTTTGTGCATCAAGCTATGTTTGATGCATATCCATTGGGAAACTTCACTGATTTCAACCATTTGAAGAATTTATTCTTCTCATCCTTCGAAAATGTGTAACAAGTTGATGGCATGAGAATTTTGTCCCTATCACGAAACAGGTGCAGCTCAGGTCGTATTCCCATATCTTCCATATCTCGGCTAGCATTTGCGGTGTCCTTTGTCTTCCCATTTATATCAAGCAATGTACCAATGACATTCTCACAAATATTCTTTTCGATGTGCATGCCATCCAAGTTGTGGCGTAGTAGAAGATCTTTCCAGTATGGCAACTCGAAGAAGACACTTCTCTTTGTCCAATTCAACTCCCACTCAGTGCATTTTCTTTTTCTACTGGTCGATGGTTTCCCAAATTTCACATCTCCGATCAACCTTAGCTGGTTTAATATCTCTTCCTCACTTAGCCGCTTTGGCGGCAACCTTCATTCAGGTTTTCCATTTAAGCTTCTGACGCCACGAGTCCTCCAAGGATGTCCAGTTCGTAGAAAACGGTGATGACACATAAGCATAACTTGTGGCCATGCTTCAAGGATAAGGACCCAACATCCTTATTACATATTGGGCATGCTAAGTAACCTTTTGTGCTCCAACCTGACAGGTTGCCGTATGCGGGGAAATCATTAATTGTCCATAAGACTGCAGCATGTATTCGAAATGTTGTCCTGGTTTCCACATCGAATGTCTCCACTCCTTTTTCCCATAATTCTTTCAACTCGTCAATTAACGGATGCAGGTAAACATCAATATCATTACCAGGTGCTCTCGGTCCGGGAATCAGCAGAGACATATAAATGAAAGGTTCTTTCATACATCGCCATGGTGGCATATTGTATGACATCATCATAACTGGTCACATGCTATATGGGTTGGTCATGTTACCGAAAGGATTGAACCCATCTGAAGCAATGCCAAGTCTGATGTTGCGAGGATCACTAGCAAACCATGGATGCATTTTATAAAATTTGGCCCAAGCTTCGGAGTCCGCTGGATGGCTAAGGGTGTTTCCATCTTGAAGACGTTTCTCTTGATGCCATCTTATATCTGTAGCAGTCTTTTTGCATATATACAATCATTGCAGCCGCGGGATTAATGGACAATATCGCAAAACTTTTTTGGGGATCTTTTTACTCTTCTTCTGATTAGTTGTATACCTCGGTTCACCACATTCTGGGCACTCGTTCGCATTTTCATGTTCACCATAAAATAGTGCACAATCATACCTACACGCATGTATTAGAGTGTAACCGAGACCCAATTCACGCATGTATGTCTTCATCTCATAAAAAGACTTGGGAAGTGTTTCACCATTAGGCAGTGCTGCCTTAATGAGGCTTAAATGCATGTTGAATGCGCTCTGAGATAATCCATGCATTGTCCTTGCATGAAGCAACTTTATCAGAAACTCTAATTTTGAGAACTTTTTATAGTTTGGATATAGGGGCACCTGTGCATCCCTCATGAGATTAGCAAATGGTTTACCGAGTTGATTCAACATACTAAGATAGCAAGGTATGGTACCCACTGAAGTAGTTTCATCACCAGTACGCGACACACTGACATCACCCGTGTCCATTGCAATCCCCCTTTGCAAGTCACCTAACATTTCGATTAACCCTTCCGAACGTGTATCACCACCTACTATATTTGCCCCCTCATCTTCATCGTCATCCTTATCGCTCTGAACTGCGTAATCTTCACTGTGGAACACCCATCTTGTGTATCTTTTCTCCATTCCAAAGTCTAACAAATGTGAATGGACCACATCAATGTGTTTGAATGTTATGTTTTTGCATTTCTTGCAAGGACACCTTATTCTACTGGTTTTGTCTGCATGAGGACGCGTGAACTCTATGAAATCATGTATCCCTTTCACATATTCTGGCAAAAACCTACCCCAAGCGTTTATCCAACTCTTATCTATGTTCATTAATTACCCTATAATATGTTCAAGTAAATGGTGTTCATTATATTCTCATAATGTTTATCATGCATGCATCGTGAATCCTATAATCAACCATCATACTTTAAAGGGTACAGATCCTATCCCATTCAAGAATGTTGCATTTACAATGCAATCAATCACTCAAATTCCTTCATCGTAGTCGTTATAAATTTCGGCAGCATCTCCCCATGGCTCTCCAAGTACACGAAATGGGGGAAGTGAAAATTTTGCTAGTTTTCCATCACTAACAAATTGTCACGACACCCCACTATGCACCCAGAGAACACAAGTAGAGACGCGTTCAAAATATGTAATGACAATTGACAAAGCGTGAACGATGACAACAATGTAAATACAACTTCCTGAACTGTCCACATTGGACAATCCAAGAATGGTTGAAATACGAATATTACTAATCGTAAGTGAAACAAATAATTAACATGTTCGAGTGATTACTAGTCAACATAGTATGACTAATAATCAATTGAAATATAACAATTGATTTGTCTCGCATATACGATTAGGAATGAATGTATAGTAATTGTTCTTGGACGGATCTAAACTTCAATGAATACATGAAGTTAAAAAAAAACATGCAAGGGGCTACGATTTCAAGCTTTGGTTTTGAGGAATATAAGACTTATCTATGCATTGCATGTACGCATTTTTTTTTTAATATTATGTGTAAGGACGATCAATTTTATCTAATGCAATGGATGACTAAAATGACATTTTCCAAGTGGTGTAAACTCGTTTCCTTTTTTAAAGATTTTCGATATAAAATAGTTAGAATGGAGAATAGCTTTCATTTTTACTAAATCGAAAAAGGGAATATTGCACCAAAGTGAAATGCCAAAATACTAAAAACTAGTAGAATTGCACAAGAAATATAAATATAAATAGAGGAATAGCAGAATTTCACAAGCAATAGAACTAAACACAATAAAATAGCATTATTCCATCACCTTGAAGCAAAATACTACAATTTCATTGGAAGGGCAATCTCAAATAACACATTGATCATATAGTCGAAATGTGTGAGTAGCTTAAATACTAAAAAAAAAATGAATACTAAAGTTTAATGATTGCTCATATAACTATTAAAGAGAATATCTAATTGGCAAGCAATGTAACTAAATTTATATATCCTTAATGTGATTGTGCTTACTGTACTCTCTAACAAGTAACCCTATAAGACAGATAGGACATACTCAAGTCTTTCTAGATTTTCAATACTTAATTCACAATCCAATGGCTAAGAATACTTTAAAAATTAAGTATTGAGAAGTACCATATTCCTTGTCAATAGTATTTATCAAAATACTACTTGCCCTATGAAAGTATCTAAACTAGAATACACCTTTGTAATGCGTATGCTATGAAAATATATTGTATTAAGTAGGTGTGATAAGCATACTCAAATTGTAAAACAAGCTTATCAACATCAACTTGTGAATTTGAGAGTACTTGATTTGATTCTAACATGGCCTACATATTGTTACCAGAAACACATAAGGATTGATTTTTTTTCTTCCTTGATAATCATAATAATCCTCATACGATCATTTAGTATACAAATAAATATGTTTTTAATACTATATTGATGAATTTAATCCCAAAAATTTCCATGACCTATCATCAATACTATAAGCGCAGAGAAGGAAAACGAAACGGAGAATGGAACAAATAATGGAAATGAAATGCAAAGACTATTTAGGTAAAATAGACTTAATTTGATAGACTTAATTTGTGAGCTATTTTAGATGATAGAAAAATGAGAGAGCATTGTCAAAGCTTAGGTGAATAATTATACCAATTTATTGTTAGAATTTTAATGGTTAGAATTAATTGTCTGTTCAATTGTGGAAAATATTTTTCATTTTTAATTGTTCAAATGATTGCAAAATGTCATTTTCTTTTCAAGTTTTTCAATATTTATATATAAAAGTTCAAAAAGAAAAAGAAAAGATTTTGTTTTGGTGGCGTACAAATTTGAAAAATGCTCATTTAAAATAATTTGTCCATAGGTTAACTTTTTAGTAACTTATTAAAGCCTTGAGAGAGCATTTGACAATGAAAAAGAGTACAAATTAATAGTGTGGTGCAAATTGTTCCATTTTCCGTTTCAAATTGTATTATCTATCAACTCCATCATATATATATATATATATATATATATATATATATATATATATATATATGTAAAATAGTGTGGTCTGATGGGAGGACCACACTAGTCATCTCGAACAAAATTAAGATATTCTACCATAAATATATAGAAGTGGAGCATGTCAATAAAAAAAATAAAAATAGAAGAAAGAAAGAAAAGATGCCCAATTACTAGTGTCCTCACCTAGGGTCTTCACCACCCTCACATATATAGTCAACATCTTAAAGTTTCACTTAGGTCTTCTCTCTCTCTCTCTCTCTCTCTCTCTCTCTCTCTCTCTCTCTCTCTCTCTCTCTCTCTCTCTCTCTCTCTCTCTCACACACACACACACACAATTATAGACCATTAAAGCATTCATATTTGATTTTTCTCACAAGTCTTAAAAGGTTTGGATTGAAGGAGGCAAAAGAACTGGTTGAAAAGGTTCCTACATTGGTGAAACAAGGTATCACCAAGGAGGAAGCTAATGACGTAATAGAGAAGATCAAGGCTGCTGGTGGAGTTGTAGTAATGGAGTAAAATCTTTTTTTTTGGGGGTGCATGTTCTGTTTAACAGGATTGTCATTGTAAGAATTATGGGTTTCCTAGCTATAAAATGGAATTTATAAGGGGCCAATAGCCATTATCATAACTCATTAAATGAATAATTAGGTCGAGATTTTATTTCTGCAATGAATCACGGCCTTCAAATTTATGTCAATATTAGAACTCTGACTGGGTAAATTGATTTAGTGATGGCAAAATGGGTCAATTAGCTGAGTACAAGTGTTGATGAAGCTTATGGGTTTGGATTCAAATTGATTAGTTTACAAATTTCGTATAAAACATAAACTTGAATCTACACAATTAGTTAATGCCTCGATGGGCTATAGATAGAAATTCATTAATAAAAAATTTCAACTAGTGCTAGTCACTTTTTTTAAAAAAATATTTATTATTTTGTTTAATATTCCAAAAAATATAAATTAAAATTTTTTTTATAATAGTCTCTATTGGTTAGATAGGTAAGCCTAGTTTAGATTCATCCAATAAATGGGTCACAAATTCGATTTAAACCAATAAATCACTAATGAGTACTGGCCCGTTTTCTCACTCCCAGATTGACGCCACTAGTGGAAGTGTGTTTTGGAAGGAACTCTGGACTGGGCGCCTGCCTGCATGCTGTTTGATGGCCAAGCTGCATTACAAATGCACTACTACTACTACTACTACTACTAGTAAAGTTGTACATTGTGGATATATATATATATATATATTATTCAAATAAATAAGAGTTCCGATGTAAGATATAAATAAATCACTAGTTGTATAATAGAGGCAAAACAAAAAGTAAATTTGTTCTGTTAAATACAATCATAACTAAGTTGGAAATGCTGAGAAATTAAACACAAAATATAATAATCACATTAAACACAAAAATGTGTCAATTTATAATATGAATTAGAAAATGTCAACATCATGTTCATGAAATTGATGCATAAGGTTATGAAAAATCTTGTACTTTGTAATTTGTTGTTAGCTCGAAAACCTGTATATAATGGAGGGGAATATTGGGGGAATGCTTCTCCTATTCCAATCTGTGCAATATTGACACTTTGTATGGAACAGTTTATTTACCATAAAACACATGAATTGGATTCACTTTGGTATGAGCTTCTTCTTTAGGAATGATTTGAAAAGAATATTCTTGAGGGCGAAGAAGCAGAACCTCATGTAGTTTTGCTCCATTTATTGTTACAAGTGTCAACCCTGAGTGCTCCACCCCCAACCCATTTCACATAAAGAATAAGAAATTGTGTTAAGACCGACCATATCATTGTCAGTGCCTTGCAACATGTCGTGAAATTACATTTAGAAATGTAAAGGTCGGAGTACCAATGGAGTATCGAGTTGTACTAAGACAAACCATAGCATCAGTACGTGCCTCCCTAAACCATGATGAGATGCAATATAGATAATAGATGATAATTTAATCATTTGCGAAACTGATTTTGTAAATTCCCATGCCCAAGAAGTTCTTGAGAACCTCAAGAGATTGATAGGGCTCCAAATTGACTTCCAAAAATCTGCCTGCCAATTTAGCCAAAATACCCCACATATATTAAAGAAGTTGATGGGAAGAAGGATTAACATCCATAAGATTTGTGATTTGGGAAAATGTGGGCACATATATTAACTTTAGAAAAGGAAGTTGATATTTTCGAGAATCTGGATAAAGGCAAGAAAAACATTGAAGGATGGAAATTGAGAATGTTGTCTTAGGGGGACATTATGGGGTACCTCCTAATATATATAATATTTCTATATGTAATCTACATACAAATCTATATAATAATCTATCTTTATAAAAGTCCTCAAATCAATTCCTCATGCATGCATGATTCATTCCTACATATCTTTGTTTATATGCATGCATACATACATACATACAAATATTTTTCCATTAACTAATTAATTAGGTTTTTCTATTTATAATCTATTTTTTTCCATTGTTCTAGATAAAACATTATACTTTTGTATAATATTATTTTTCCATTTCTACGTGTCCTTTATTTGATAAATTATCAAGAATGCATTAATAGGCAAACGATAATCCTTTCATCCCCCAATTGACTACTACCTAAGTAGGTTTGAACGGCTTATTTGGAGTTCCAATCCATATATATATACACACACACACACACACACACACACACACACACATACACTTTTGTATAATTAGGAAAAAACTCTCAAACATGATTGTCTTTTAGTAGTTAATTTGTTTATATTAATATATGTGTAGCATTTGCGAATTCTTATATGTTAGAAATTGAAGTAATATATGTGAGCATGTCATTTTGTTGGAATCAAACATTGAAAGAATAACAAAATCCATTCAATTTTTTTTTAAATATTCAGTATATTCTTACAATGTTTTAAATACAGCATTCCCAAATCAGATTTAAATATTCATAGTAGATAAAATCAAGAAATATATGTTTGAAAGTAAAAAGATAAAGGGAAAGAAGAACCTGGGCTTGCGGCCGAGAGCAGGGGGAGACTGGGAGAGAGGATCGCCGGAGCAGGAGGGGTGGCTTGCGGCTGAGAGCAGGGGGAGACTAGGAGATATCGAGGATTGCCGAAGCAGGATGAGGGGAAGAGGAGGAGCTGGAGCGAACTTGCGGCCGATCGAGAGCAGGGGAGACTAGGAGAGAGAATTGCCAGAGCAGGAGGGGAAGAGGAGGAGCTGGCGTGGTGGCTTGCGGCGGAGAGCAATGGGAGATCAACTAGGAGCTTTGTTTGCGGGAGTAGGCGGAGGGGAAGAAGCTACGAGAAGGAGGGGAAATATCCCGTGGACAACAATAAAGATTTTTGGGCATTAGTGATGGTTTCAAAACTGTCACTACTACTCTCCGTTTATTTTTTTTTATATAAATAAAAAAGCATTAATGACGGTCCAAATTCGTCACTAATATAGAAATTCGTCACTAATAAGACACCAATGGTGACGAATTTACAAATTCGTCACTAATATTCTCGACATTAGTGACGGTTTCAAAACCGTCACTACTACTCTTCGTTTATTTTTTTTTATAAATAACAAAGCATTAGTGACGGTCCAAATTTGTCATATAAATTCGTCACCATTAGTTTCTTATTAGTGACGAATTTCTATATTAGTGACGAATTTCTAATATTATAAACTTAAATTTTTTTATATATTTTTTTTAAAAGGAAGTATTAGTGACGAATCTAGAAATTCGTCACTATTAGTATCTTATTAGTGACGAATATATACAACATCGTCACTAATATTCGGAATTGAAATTTTTTTAATTTTTTTTTAAAAAAGGAATTATTAGTGACGGCTCCCAAATCCGTCACTAATAAGGAACAAATAGTGACAAATTCATAAATTCGCCCCTAATACTCTGAACCTAATATTTTAAATTTTTTTAAAATAAGTAGTATTGGTGACGGTTGTCAACTATCACTAATAAGGGCCAATAGTGATAAATCTATAAATTCGTCATTAATAGTCTGAACTTAAATTTTTTTAGTAGTGACGTTTGTCAAATCCATCACTAATGCCCTATTAGTAGTGACGGTTCTCCCAAACCGTCAATAATACATTTAACCAAATTTATTTTATATTTTTTAAATAAAAAACTAGTAATGACGGTTTCAAAACCATCACTAATATGCTATTATTAGTGACGAATCTCGCAATCCGTCACTAATATCCTTTACTTAATTTTTTTTATATTTTTTTAAATAAAAACACTAGTAGTGACGGTTTTAAAATTGTCACCAATATGCTCTTATTAGTGACAGATCTCCCAATCCGTCACTAATACCCTTTACTTAATTTTTTTTTTATATTTTTTTTAATAAAAACACTAGTAGTGACGGTTTCAAAACCGTCACTAATAAGTCATTATTAGTGATAGATATCCCAATCTATCACTAATACCATTAACTAAATTTTTTTAATATATTCATAACTATTAGTAGTGACTGTTTGTTAATTGTCACTAATAAGTGACTTTTAGTGACGAATTTAATTCGTCACTAATACCATAAAATCGTTGCTAATATTTTCTTGAAAAATTTTTTGCGCGAAAATTGTTTGCCACCCAGTTTTTAGTGACGAAAAGTATTAGTGACGGTTCTAAACCGTCACTAATAGTTTTGTATTAGTGAGGGCTGCTGAAACATCACTAATGCTTACAATATTAGTGACGGTTCTGAAAAACCGTGACTAATACAACATTATTAGTGACGGTTTTAAAATCGTCACTAATACGTTCGTCACTAAAAACCTGTTTTTTTGTAGTGTTGAAAAGGCGACCAACTTTACATCTGGTCCCAACTAGCTAGCCCATCTTTGGATCTTGCAGATCACAAACTTTGTGAGAAAAAGGTTAAGATAAAACCACTTTCAACAAGTTGACCAACAGAAAGGAGATTTAGAGACAAGTTAGACATAACATATGTGTCAGGTACAGAAAGAGTAGGAGTAGAAACATGACCAAGATGACTAATAGACATATGTGAACCATCAGCAGTATAAATTAAGGGAACATGATTTAAAGACTTCCCATGGGTCACTAAATAGGAATAAGAGGTCATATGATTGCAATAGGCAGAGTCAATAAACCAAGATGTAGAGTTACCTATAGAGATTGATAAGGCAGTAGAAGTACGTGATAAAACCAGTGATAATTGCCTCAAGGTCAGCTACAAAAAGAGATGACCAAGAAGGTGCAAAAGATGAATCAGAAGCTAAGGAGCTAGTGGAGACAACAACAACAGGCTTGGAAGAGTAAGATGCCTTAGCCTTAAGAGCATCCCTAACATCCTTAGCCTTCTTCTTAGGACAATTGGAAATACGGTGGCCATCTTCTTTACAATAGTGGCATTGGCCATTGAAGCGACATGGTTTATAAGAAGCAAAAACTGCAGCAAGAGTAGCCGGAGTAGATGAGCTAGACGGAGCAGTAGCCAAGACCATTTCGGTAGAATGAACCCGACGAGTCTATTGTCGTGTCTCCTCATAAATTAGCTCCGCAAGAGCAACCTCAAGTGTAGGAAGAGGAGATCAATGTAACAAAGATGCTCGAGTATTCTCAAATTCATCCTAGATATGCATAATAAAATATATGAATTGACAACGATCTCGATATGCAGAAAAAAACTTAATCAACTGCCCATCAAAAAAGCAAGGTCAGCTTCAAGCTGACCCCAAATGCTACTAACCTGAGGACAAAACTTGGCAATAGACTGTCCAGGTTCTTGACGCATCTGGGAAAGCCTAGTTTCCAACTGAAACTCGAGAGTAGCATTACTACCACAGTTGTATCGTTTTGCCAAAAAATCCCAAGCAAGTTTGGCATTTCGAAACTTAGGAAATAGACTCTGAATGGAAGGATTTGATGTATTAATAAACCCGGCAAGGATCTTACAGTCAGTACATTCCCATTCATTAAGAGTCTCATCAAACTCCTTTGTGGATTACTTGTTAGTTTTTGTGGGTTTTTGTTTTGTTCCAGTGACAAAACGCCATAATCTCCAACCTATAAGAAAAAATTGACATTGGTTGGGGCCAAGCATTATAGTTGGAGTCATTCAAAACAATCTCTATAGGGCGAGCAACATCATTTAAAGAAGCTATAATAGAAAAAAAAAATGATAATGCTGACCGATTTAGAGCAAAAGGAGGGCGTTGATGGAATGAGCACGAAAAACTAGTCAAAGAAAACCAACTTTGCCGGAAGTGGTGGCGGATGGTGGCTGGAAAATTGTTGGAAGGTCATCGGAGATGACGGTGAGCGGCGGCGAATGCAGCGGTGTCTGGCCGCTGGTGATTGAGTTCATGAGGCGTGTGACGTCGGATTGAAATTTTTGCACCAAGCGAAAAACTCTGGAGCAACGAAATTGATTTATGGTAATGGAATACTAGTGATGAGAGTGGCGGAACAACAAAAAGCCACCAACTAGCGGTCAAGAACCAAACTTTGCTCTAAAACCATGTTAAAACTAAGAGAAGAAAGAAAGAGTTGTAAATAACTTCTGTATTCTTGTATATATAAAACCGTACAAGGGTCATCCTTTTATAGTGAAGGTGACAAGCTCACAAAGGTAAATCATTAATGACATTAAATGCTAATTACACAAATCATGGAGATTGGTTAATCAACTTAATTAGAGAGATATACACATGTAATTGAATGTTATAAGATAGAAATTTGATAGATTCATAAAAAACACATAATATGGGGAAATTCCATTTTTCAATTTTAATTGACCAAATAAAAAAATCGTATAGAATTTGAGTTCAATAGCTTATAAATAATGTCAGCTAGTATTTAAATAAAAATATCAAATAAATTTGCCTAGCCATAATAAATATTTGACGATGTTTCTAAACATACACGTTTTCACACATAAGAAGAAGATTATACTTTGACCACATTACAACCACTAAATATCAAATAGTTTTAGAATGAGGATTAATTTAAGGAGTGAGATTCATAACATGAAGAAAACACAAAAATATCCCACCACGAGGATTAGCAAGTGCATATGCGGCAGGGTGTTCCAAGTGATAAAACATAATCCCTAATCACAATTCTAAAATCCATCCAATAATGTCTTTAAAGAATGTTGAACCCTGGACCTCTAAGAAGCAAAATTTCTCGACAGGACAATGCCTAAATCTCGATTTTCCCCATAATAAGCTTGTTCGTCTCAAGATATACTAGAGTCTAAGCTAAAATCTTGGTTTGTACTAAGAAGTTATTGATGAAACCTATATATTTTAATATTAACAACACATATTTTCTAAGAAATTCAACATGTTGAGAAGAATCCACAGGCATTAGAGGGTGAAAAAAAAAAAAAAAGAAGGAATTTTTTGTGGTCATTGGAACCATACACTCGACACAAAGCAAAAGAAAGTAAGATCCACTCAATGAAATTAATTCTATTCTAGAAAGGTAAAGAGGAGGGATTGAAATTGAATGGAGCTTACAAGATGAGAAAGCAAAGCTTCATTTCTAATGTTAGTTAAGATTCAACCAGCTCCTTTGTCACCCTCATCATCTCTCCCTCTCGTTTTTTCCGTCTCCATTGGGCTGTTCAACCCTCCACTCAAATTACAAAAAACTCCTTAGAGCATGCGTGTTGTATGATAAAAGTGGGAAGGTATTTTTTTGTAATTACACTGACTCGCCTTACCGCAGCCAAGTTCAAATAAATTTTTTTTTGTGGTCATTTTAAAATTATTATTATTATTTTTTAAAAAAAAGGGCAAAAAAAGAGAGGCGGTGCTTCACTCTCAGTACTCTTACCCCGTCAGTTGCTCTGCGTGGTTCGGTTGCTCTCCCATTCCCGCAGGCCGTAGCTGCTGTGCGCTGTGCGCGAGTACGTCCAGCCCACCTCAGGCCCTCAGCTGTTCCTGCTCAGCCTCAGTACCTCCGGTCTTCCAGGTCCTATCCGGTGTTCGAGGACTCCAGCGGGCGGCGACTCCAGCTCCAATGCCTTGCCTCCGACTTCGAGCCTAAATCAAACCAGGTAATTTAAAAATGGCAGCCTGTACCATCAATTTGCAAAACGCAGTTGTCAATTTGGGAGCTCATAGATTTAAACTTGTAAATAGCTTTAGGGTTTAGTTAGTTAATATTGTTATATTTTTTTTAAAGTCCTAACTTTAGTGAGCCCTAAATTTTTATATTTTTTCACCACATTAATTTAACATTTTTGTGGCATTGTGGGTGAAATATTTTTTTGAAAAAGTAGATTCTTTTATTTCTCTTAAAAGGCCTCATTCGATTTAAACTATAGTTTATTGTTTTATTTCTTGACATTAAAGCCCTATTATTTGATATTTTTTTCTAAATTAATTTGATATACTTTTAAAACTCACATTATGATTTCTTGTCATATTAATTTGAGATTGATTATTAAATTTCTATTATTTGAAATTAGTTTCTTACAGCATTTTAGAAGTCTTAATTTAAGGAAAACCTTAAATCATGATTTCTTGTCGTTGTCATTAACATTTTTTATTGTCCTAAATTATTATTCCTTAGTTTTTCATATTAATTATAATTGTTTGAAACTGGATTCCTGATTTCTTTTAAAAGCCCTAATTTGAATTGAACTAAACATTGTTGTGTTATTTCTTTGACCCTTGTCATATTAATTTGATGTTTCATTGTTAAATTCCTATTGTTTGAAATTAGTTTCTTAGAGTAACTTTAGAAGACTTCATTTACGGCGAACCTTAGATTGTGATCTATGATCATTCTCATTAATATTTATATGTTGTCCTAAATTGTTATTCTTTAGCTTCTCTTATACATTTTGTTTGAAATTAGATTCTTGGTGTTCTTTTAAAAGTGTAATTTGAGGTGAATGAGTTGAATGATTGATATTTTTATGTTATCATCATATAAGATGTTCTTTTCATATTATTTATAATATACACTATATATTATGTGTATATGTGCTTGCATGTATGTGTATCTATGAGCATATGCATTAATGGATATACATGCATGCAGGAGCTCATGAATGCATGATGTGAATTTGTTTGCCCATGCATATGAGTTAGTTTATGTGTATGGAGCTAGGTATGTGTGTGGGTTTGCCATACATACATGCATGTGTGAGAACATCTTTGCATGTATGGCAGTATGTGGTACATGTGTGTTTGCATTTTTTCTGATAGTGCATGCATGTGTCATGTGTGTCCATATGCATGAGTGTATACATGCATGTATTCTTGTAGATGAGTTAGCATACATGCTAATGATTTACGTGCATAGGCTTGCATACATGCATGTGTGCATGTGAATGTTTTAGTAGGCATTGTGTATATGTGTTTGCATGATGAATGTACATGAAGTGTTTGCATGCATGCATGGGTGTTGATATGTATGTGTAGGCATGTGTGGAGCCATGTATGTGTGAGTTGCTAGGGTTAGTCCATGCATGCATGAAGTGTAGGGTACATGTACATGCATGAATTCATGTAGGGATGTTAGGGTGCATATCTATAAGTATGCATGTAGTCATGTGAGCATGCATACATGTATGCATTGATTGGAGTAGGTGGTAGATTTGAGAACTTTGGTGAGCTTGAAGTTCTTTTGTAGAAGGTTGAGTTAGACAGCAATGAGACCTTTATATTAAGCTATGTTGTGGTGCAAAATAATTTTAAAAAAGTTTCAAGCTTAGGGGTTTGTCAATATTCCCTTGAATAAAAGCATCATTCTTTCTAAGAGTTTTATCATTCCTTGCATCCAACATCATTCTAAGTATGAACATTGTCCTTTTGCTCACCAACTTGGGGGCTTGATGCATCCTTAAGTTGTCATTTCTAGATCCGCCTTATGTATGGTCTCATTGGTTGTGATCTTCTGTGTCACTAACACCTTTTTATTCTACTTCTACTTGATTACCACCTTATGTATGGTCCCATTGGTTGTGATCTTTTGTCACACCAACACATTTTTTTCTTTTTTCTATATGATTACCACCTTATGTGTGGTTCCATTGGTTGTGATCTTTTGTCATACAAACACCCTTTTTTTTCTTTTTCTATTCGATTACATCTTATGTGTGGTCCCATTGGTTGTGGTCTTCTGTAACACCAACACTTTTTTTTTCTTTTTTTTTTCTAACATAATTACCACCTTGTGTGTGGACCTGTTGGTTGTGATTTTCTTTGCACCAACATTTTTATTTTCTACATGATTATCTCCTTATATGTGGTCCCGTTGGTTGTGGTCAATGATAACAACAATACCTTTGTTCTTTTAACATGATTACCACACTGTGTGGTCCTTGGGTTGTGATTTTCTGTCACCCTAAAACATTTTTTTGTTTAATGCACTGAGATGGTAATTGACACATTAGCACTAAGTATCACCTTTTCTTTTCATGCGCTAAGGTAATAATTGGACATATTGCGACGTCTTCTTTCTTGTGTGATGTATTTTGGTAATCTTTTGATCCTTGTGCTTATCTAAATGTTTGGAATTTAGCCCTATACAAAAATCGAAAAATTTAGCTTTGTTGCACTCTTCTAGATAGAAGATATGAAGAATGGGGGGCTACTGTTACCCATATTTGTCTAGGCTCAATTTAGACCCAAATTTCCGGCTTTTAAAAGGTTGATATATTTTGTAAGGCTTTAGAATCCAAGAGGAACTAATTTTGGGCTTTTCTTTTTTCAATATTTTTTTAATTTCATTTTAATGACAATTTGGTGAAAATAGACTTTTTAAGGTTATTTTGGGAAAGCTTTTTTTCGGCTTGAAACCTTAGCCCCTTGCTTATAAAATAATTAAAAAAAAAAAAAAAAACTGAGGACCTAGGAGAGAGGAGGCACATATTGAATTCAAGGGAGCACAAAGGAGAATAGAACATTGAAGCACAAAAAATTGGAGTATATGTAAATACACGTTGAAGCACAAAAACTTGGAGCACAAAGGAGAATAGAAAATTGAAGCACAAAAAATTGGAGTATATGTAAATACACATTGAAGCACAAAAACTAGGAGTATATGTTCACTCTAAGAGGGGAAAAAGATAAAAAAGAAAGGTAGACCATACGTTCAAGTGAAGGAACAACAAGAGAGAAAAGCAAGAGAGGGGGAAAGAGAAGGAAGAAAAAAACTAGTTTACTTTTCTAGATGCTTGATTTCTCAAAGTATCAATTTACCAAGAACAAAAGGTGTGATTCACTAACTTTGGTCTTCATTGAAACTTTGTGTGTTGAATGCTCAAGATTAGCTTAATGGCCAATTTGACACCTTATTATGTGCATAAACATAAGATTCCTTCAAAACTAAGCTTTTGTTCTTGTTATTTGAAAAAGAATAACTTTTTTATATCTAATGTCAATCATTTTCTCTATTGTGAGGTTGTGGCTAGGCAGAAGAAAAGGTATTTAGGTGATTTAAAGGGTGAAAAGGAAGAAAGAGGTGGCTAGAGGCCATGGCCAGCCTGAGAGAGAGAGAGAGAGAGGAAAGGAGAGAGTTCGAAAAAAAATCCCATTTTTACATGCATAGCGTGTCCAAAGGGTTGGGAATAAGTATATATAGCTTCAAAGGCTCAAAAGTAATAAAACAAAATTGGTCGGAGGGGCTTCGGAAAGCCTAGAACCGCGTTGTTGCCGCTAAAGAGAGAACAACTTGAATTTTGCATGTTTTAGGTGGTGTTTTTGAACGAAAATGATTCTTGGGGCTGAGAGGAGTCGAATGGTGTTGACATGACATCAATTTTGGATATTAGAGGAGGCCAAAAAAAGGTTTTTTTAGTTTTAAGGTCATGGCGTCTTCACCTGTGAGTCGCAGAGAAGACGTCGGAATAGTAACTTTGGTTGATGTCCTCTCCCTCGCATGCCACATGCATGCCACGTTAAATTCGAACTGCTGTGTCTATGCAGATCGGTCGATCAGTTTATCCTATTTTTGAATTTATTTATTTAATTAATTAATTTAATAGATTTATTTTTAAGTTTAGAAAATTTTTAAAAAAATTTCTATTGGTAAAAAAATTATGAAAAAAAATAGGAGGCAACCAGAATTTTTAAACCATTTTCTTAGTTTATTTTATTTCATTTATTATTTACTTTTTATTTTTATTTAATTTGGCTATTTCCAATTAAAAAAAATGATTTCTTTTAGGTTTTTATTTAGTTTTCTTCTTTGTAATTTTAGGGGACCTATTTCCAACCTTAGGGGCTTTTTAGGATAATTTTTTTTTAAAAAACATTTTAAATTAAGTTTTATTGTATTTTCTTACATTTTTAGCTTGTATAAATTGTTAGAAAATCATAAAATTGTAGTAAATTTCTTAAAAATACCAAAAAAATTTAGAAGAGTATTTATTATGTTTTTATGGTTTTCAAATTTTTTAGAGCTTGATTGCATCCTAATTTGAGTATGATGTCAAACAATATGAAAAACACAAGCTTTGGTGGTACTCGGTACCTTGTTTTGTGTGCATTTATCTATTTATGAATGTTGGAATGATTGAATTATGCCCAAGAGTAGTTGAAGAACACTCTTAAGAGATTTGTTTAGAGAGATCATTGTTAGTTTGAGTTGCATATATGCCTTTAATGATATGTGTTGTTGTTTTACTATGATGTGATTAAGAATTGTTGTGAAATGATGCTTGAGTTCTTATTTGAATTTGGGAATTGTTTGGATGTTTGAAAATTTAAAAACTTTATACATTAATTAATGAATTTGGCAATAGACATCATAGGGAAACGCAATAGGACTTCCTATTGGTCTTCTGTGAGATGAGGGAAGCCTTGCGTTCTAAATCGGAATACCATGGGAATGCAAGGTGGAACAATATTAAATAGAAATGTAATGTTAATCAAGATGAAAGACAATGAATGTGGATTGGTGATTATACTTAGAAGGTGTTGTTCGAAAGGATGGGTGTGTAGGGTTGCTAGTACCTTCCCCTCGCGCTACCGTACTCCTAAACCTAATATTGGTATCTCTAAATATGATTGTCAACTCTTTGGACCTAGGTCAGCTTAGAGAGCAATCAATTGGTAGTAATTAGATGCACTTAACCATACCTAGATGAAAAGGGTTAGTGGAGATTCCATAGAGCCTTTAACATAATTAAATCCCTCATACCATAATCATATTTAGGGTCGCCATCCTAGTTGAGATGTCGGATCTCGGTACGCGCGCATTGACAAGAGTAATGACTAGCAATTGGACTGTAGTAGGGGAATCAAGAGAATTACTAATCACAACTGATGTACTTCAAGGTTCTACTTTGAGTACTTATCTTTTTGCTTTCATTAATGAACTTACTGAATTTCTAAAACAAGATTCCTTGGTGTATGTTGTTTGCAAATGATGTTGTCTTAATTGATGAAAGTAGGAGTAGTGTGGAATCTATGTTAGAACCTTAGAGAACCATTTCAGGGTTTATTTCATAATATCAAGTGTTAAGTGCTAGACTCTAAATTCAAATTGAACTTGAAAAGGTCACTAAATCTAAAATCTAAATTAGTTTAATTATTTGGTATCTAATATCTAAATATGTGTTGTTTTCCAATTTTGACCATATCTAAGCTTAGTAGCATAAATATTTGATAAAATTAATAAGAAATTACATAAGATAAATTTTTATTTTAACATAACATTTTTCTTGTCATATTTAATTAGTAATTATAAATAAAAATAATATAATTTACTATTCTATGAAAAATAAAATTTGTTATTTTAATTTTAATCCCTTGGACATTGAATTTTTTGTCATTTTCATTTTTCAGAAGCGTAAAATCGGGAAAGAGAAATCTAGATCTGAATTAGACTTGTTTTAATGTCCGTTCTATCAAAGGTATTTTAAGAAAATTCAAAATTGTAACTAAACGCTTAGATGTCAAGCTGATTCACTTATTTAGTGAACCAGTTTAGGCATAGCCTCTATTCAAAGGCTATTTAGATCAAATAAGCATCCCTTTAGAGTCTAAAGGTTTTAGAATAAGTAGGAATAATATAGGATATTTGAAATGCAATTTCAATAAAGTAAGGGAGAGTATTGGAGGGAAAATTAAACTCCATAATCAAAATATTAATAATGCTAGTAGATTTTCATATTTTGGATCTATTATGCAAGCACAAGGGGAAATTGAAGAGGATGTAATACATAAATTTACAACAAGTTGGGTAATATGATGGAGTGTGTTACGTGCGGTGTAATCATAGAATATCCTTAAAATTAAAAAGAAAGTTTTAAAAGATGGCTATAAAATCAACCATACTTTATGAATTAAAATGTTAGGCAATTAAGAAACATGTATAATAAGTAAAAGTTAGTGAAATGCGAATGTTAAGGTGAATGAGTTGTATAACATTAAACGATAAATTAAAGAACGAATATATATATGCAATAAACTAGGCATAGTACTGATCGAAGACAAGATAAGGAAGGAGCATCTTAGATGGTTTGGGCTTTTGAAACGCAAGCCTAGTACACCTTTGAGGAGGAGTTAGTTATTGTTTTCTAGTACTAAAAGGGGTAGGGGTAGACTTAAAATAATGAGGTGGTGATAAAGGATTTAATAATTCAGTTAGAGGAGGAAAATGCTCAATTGGGGGAATTTGCAGAAAATTATTCATGTAGCGAACCCCACCTAGTGGGACTTAGGACTTCTTCTTGTTTGTTTCTTCTGCATGTTATGTAGTAGATCTTGACTAGTGTTTATGTGATTCCTTCATTTTGGGAGTTTGCTTGCTCTTATATTTAATTCAGGTAGCTTTGTTTCTTTGATTGCATGTTGTTGCGTTGTTTTCCAAGTTGTATCCTTTTTGATGTGACATGTGTGCTCTCATTTTAGTTCACGTTTTTTACTTGTTTCTTATGTATGTTTATGTGCATGTTGTGTTCACTTTTTTTTTTTTTTTTGCCTTTTTTCCCCCTTATATTGCTTGTGCTTATATTGTTCACTTTCTGTTACTTGTGTTTTGTACACTGTTCATCAACATATCCATAATGAATTCTCATATGGATCTTGAGGGTTATGTTTGTGCATGCCATTGAATCTAGGGGTGATGGGGGTTTTTCTTCTGGTTTTTTTTTAATCAATTTTGCAATTAATCACAATGACCACTCTTGAGATTTAGAAAAAAAGATGTAGATTGCCTATAAGGTTTCAAAAATCATACACACCCCTCTTCAAATTTAACAAATAGATGAAAGCATCACATAAAATTTCAAAAATCACATTGAAATTCGCTTACCATTCAATTTTTGGGATATTTATGCTCTCTCTAGAAACTTTTTGAAATAATATTGCTTTGATAGCTGAAAGATTGATAAATTTGAAAAGACAAATTGAAAAATTAAAAAAAAGTCATCAATTGCAATGTAATTAAATATAAATAAAAATATGAACATATAAAAAATGCAAATAATTCTTGATAAATCACCATCCTAATGTAACTGCATTCATTAATGAAAAGATAGCATACTATACATTGAAACACAAATAAAAGAAGAGCATAAGTTTCCCATAATTTGAAACAACATAAAATTGGATAAAAAACTAATTTTTTGGTGAATACTTTTGATTTTGCAATTGAGCATATGGATATGAAATCTGTATTGTACTAAATAGAAAGGGCAAATGAATGGTTGTTTTCCTTGGGAAGATGGTGGAGCTTCTAGGAAAAAAAAAAAAAAGGAAAAAAAAATATGTTTCAATTAAGGAAGAAATGGCTGAACGGAAAAGAGAAAAAAGAACTTTAATCAATTGCATAAACTAAAATATATAGAGGAGAAGGAAAAGAGGATTTGAATGTGATGCGTTTATAAAGAAATTATTGGGATTTGAACATGTGATTTAGGAGTTATTGGGCAGATGAGACTTGAGAGGTATATTTGTGTCATATTGTGGAGCTACAAGATATTTTGGGAAATTTAAATGACTAGACCAAAGAAAGGGAATCCCATTTCTTAGTAGAATAGATATATTTTAAAATATAAAATTCTATGACAATTTTAAATTAAATCTATGGTATGTTTAGAGGTTTTTTTTTTTTTTTGAATTCTCATTAATTTATAATCAAATTTGATCCTCAGCTTCTTCTTCCCAAAACAACTGAAAAGTAGCAAGCATTTTGGCACTTATGATTGATATCATGGTCACAAATCTTGTCCAATCACCAATCCCAGCGTCCTATGTGGTTCCCCTCATATCTGAAATCCCAAAGATGATGAGAATTGGATTGGATGCACAAACCACAGGCCCAAGGAAAAAAAGAACCAGATTTGGAAAGTGCCTTTCTGGGTACAAACCACCTATTTACACTAGCAAAGTTGCAAAACATAACTCAAGTTTGGTTGGGGATGACAAGGAAATAGAAGAAACTAACAAAGATAGAGCAGCAGATTTAAGGTCAGTTGCCCAGATCAAATCAGACCTTTATGAGGCATTACAAGGTATAGTGGCTTAAATCTTCATTTCCATTTCCAAAATCTTCCATGTTAATTTACTGTTCTGCTGAAATGGGCTTCTCATATGAGTATACACAAGGGATCAGCAGAGGCATTTTTGGAGTCACATCAACGAAGAAACATGAGATTGAGGGTCTGGTTAATCTGCTAGAATCTCAGAATCCAACTCCAGATCCCACTCTGAATCTGGAGAAGGTAGGTCTAAAAAACAGAAAGAAAAAAAAAAAAAGAGAGCTAAATGCTTCCATTATGATTTTTTTTTGTAGTTTGAGGGAGTCAAAACTACTATAACTAGGAGTTAATTGTTCCTTATGATTTCTATATATATATATGGAAGGTGGATGGACGGTGGAAGCTTGTTTACAGCACAGTTACTATTTTGGGGTCAAAGAGAACGAAGCTAGGATTGCGAGATTTCATCACCTTGGGGGATTTTTTCCAAACCATTCATGTTTCTGAGGTATATCCTCCTTCACCTACATTAGTGTTAACATATACTAATTTATTTTACTTCCTAAGATGAAAGGTGTTGGACTTTTTTTCCCCCATCCACAACCAAAAATAAAAGAGGAAAAGGTAGAGAATTCCAGCCAGAAAATAAAATGAAAAAACAGTAAGAGAGATTTAGAGGAAAAGATTAAAAGGTCATTTTTTTTTTTTTTTTTAAATATCTTGTTTGAGAAATTCAGGAATTTCCTCTCTTCTTCATGTTGTGGATATATTGAGCATGCCATATATTTGCTGTTGGTATAAAATCAATGGAATGATTTCAAACTTCTGACAAAGTTGTAACATTTTTTGTGGGTCCAAAAATGGAGGGCAAAGCAGTTAACATGATACAGTTCTACGTGAGAGGATTAAATTTGTTGAATGGACAACTGACGGTGGAGGCCTCCTTCAAGATTGTCTCCAAATCAGTAACACCGGCTTCTTAACTTAATTCTCTACTATTATTACTTTATCTTCTTAGGCATTATTACAATTCAAAAAATTAGCACATGCTTTCCATATTTATATTTTAATGTATTAGGCAATAATTTTTCCCTATGATTTTTATTTTTTTCATTGTTATTCAATTCACTAGTGGAACGACATTTTAAAAGAGGGGGGCAAATTCATTATTTAATCCTTTGAGAAAGAAAATAGTGATCCGGTATTTTTTTAATTGTCAATAATTAATAAACTTGATTATTATTATTATTTTTTTCCTTTTGCTTATTGCAGAGAGTTGACATTAATTATGAGAGCTCAACGATCACTCCTGAACGGGTTTGCCAATTTAAAAGCATCTCATTTTGTAAAAATATATAACAATCGAATACATGAACACCTTCATTATCAAATGCATGTAGACATACATATCTTTCTTATGGAGTCATGGGAGTTTTCTATCTTTAGGGCTCTTCTAACTTTCATTTTCTTTTTGAAAATTTACAGCTGATGAGCGTGTTCCGAAAGAACTATAATCTCTTGCTAAGCATCTTTAATCCAGAGGGTTGGCTTGAGATCTCGTATCCTTGGCATATTTGACACTATTATACACAACGTTTAGTGTACTTGAAAAGAATCAATTAGAAATGAGATGAATAAAAAAATAAATCGCATGGGAAATATACATTCTTACATACTAAACATTATGTTGCCCGACTAGTATTAAAGTATTGTTCTTTTGTACTTTGTTTTTTGTTCTTTTTATAGTTTTTAATAAGATGTTATAGGAATGAAAGAGAGAGTAATTAGTAGTTCCTTGATTCGATCAACTACCACAGATATGTTGATGATGAAATGAGGATAGGGAGGGATGACAAAGGTAATATCTTCATATTGGAAAGATCATAACTGATCAAGCCCCAATGATGTACTTTTTGTTCTAAACTTCCTAATTGGAAGTCTATTTTTTGTTTTCTTCAAATTTTTTAGAATGAATGGCAGAACTTCCCTTTTGATTGACATTGGAGTTCTAGCCAATGCATGTTCCCTTTCCAACTTACTAAACTTGCTACACCAGTTGTAGCATCCTCCTCATAGTTGTATTGCCCCCACGAGAGAAAAAAAAAAAAAAAAAAGTAACTTGGCAAATTGATGTAGTGGAACCAAGTTCATGCAATGATCATCTTGCCCATAAAGTTAGATTGTAGGATTGTTTTTTATATGATGGTCTGAGAACTTTTAGAAACTCCACTAATCCACTAATATAACGGGTCTGTCCCTATACTTTGCTCCATTTAAATCCCAAGGTTTAATCTTGTTGATAGTCATTTTTTTCTCAAAAAAAAGAAAAAAGAAAAAAGTTTTTTGAAGTACAGGAAAGATTAAAGCAAATAATAAAGGAAAAAAAAAAAAGCTTAAAGTGGTCAACCACCTCATGCAAGTGGTTTACTTGTCTTCCCTCCAACTAGTCTTGGCCCATCCGCAATCAATCACTCTGCTCCAAATTTGAATTCTTGAGTTGTAAAAGTTGGTTGGTTGGAAGTTTTGGGCATGTCACATATTAATTGTCGACAATGGCAGTTGATGCATGGTGTATATTGGTGGTTAACTTTTGAAATTAAAATTTTAAAGGGATTTCTCTCCACCCCATAAGAAGTCTATGAAAAGACCCCTTTTGGGGAGAGATTAGGACACATTCAAGTGAGAGTAAGGTGAGGATTTTCATTAGAAAAAAAAAAAAAAAAAAAGGGGGGGGTGGGGGGTGTTGGTTTTCAAAAAAGGTGTTTTGTTTGAAAGAAGATGAAATGATAATTTGATTCCTTCAAGTTTTCAAGGGGTATTTGGGGAGTGATTTGCAAAAGAGCCCTTTACTTGATATACATAGTGGGAGCACAATCCAACTTGGCGCCTAATACTTTCTTCTGTGATTTCATTTATTTTCACAAATATGACATGTATGTTACTTAGAAGCATGTTTTATTATTTATATGTACTCCACTTCATTGTCTATTTGTTTCTATGATGTTTTTTTTTATGCCATTTTGTAGCGTGTTCAATTGTTTGTAAGATGTGTATAACTATGCATAAGAAAAGTGCCAAAAATGGCATGAAATTGTACAAATTCAGTGTAAGCAGTTGACTAACCTTTGCACTTTTGAAATTCTAGTTGTTGGGGCTATAGAAGGTCAATTGACCCTTTGAACTTTTCAGTGGGCGGTCAACTGCAAAATCTTGAGATATGCAATTTTGCACCTTTTCTATACTTTTTTCTAGGATTTGACTTTGTTTTGGAATTCTACACTTGCCTTGAGTGTGGTTGGTTGAGTCTTATATAGGATTTGCAAGGGTTTTTATGGTCTTTTCATAAAAAAAAAATCAAGTTTTCTTGAAACTTAAACATGTTTATCCATGTTTCGTCAAAGTATTCAAAGGTTTTTTTTTATTATTTATTTATTTTATGTTTTCTTCAAAACCTTAAAATAATACATCCATGATGCGGTTTTTGGGTGTTTTCTAAGTTTTCAATCGGGATTTCAAGTAGTGTTTGTGGTTTTCCTTTTAAAAATGTATGACATTTTCAAATTTTTACGAAGTAAAAATCATTTTCAAGATGATCACTTATGAAGCAGCTTGAGGGTGGAAAAATGGGTTTTCAAAATGTACAAACTTGTTTTTGATCTCCATTTTTATAGAGAAGCCATTGAAAAATATACTTTTAAAATGAAGGTTTCAAGATATGCCAAGGTTTTCAAATGTTTTTGAATTGATGATTTTGTAGAAGATCACTTAAATGGATTTTTTTTTTTTCAAAATTTTTTATGGAAAAAGTTTTTTGAATTAGAGGTGACTTGATTTCTCTTTTTGTGGTAAAAGAGGGCGGTACCTCAATTTATTTATTAATAAACATTCACCAATTTATTTATTAATAAACATTCACTTTTGGCGAAGGAATACTGTGATTACAAGTTAACACCCATTAACCAAATTAGGACAAATAAAATTAAATATAACTAATAAAAGAGAAAAAAACATAAAAACAACCAAAAAACAAACCGAAATATACCAAATGAAACTCTTGAGATGACCTAATGACGAACAGAAATAAGACCTTACCTATCCATTTGAAGGATACCTTTCAAATAATATGGTAGAAGGTGTTGTTTTTTGTAAATTATATTGTTTCCCATGTCTCCTTCTTTAGTAAGAAAATCAGCAACACTGTTGCCTTCCTTATATTGATGCATCACCATGATATTCACTCTTTCTAACTCTGCCACGACCTCCTCCCAAAATTTCCAAAGATACCACAAAGTACATCTACCTTTTTGAAGCCAATTAATTACAATTCGCAAGTCACTTTCAATAATCACATTAACATAATGTAAATATTTATACAAACGAATTCCTTCCCTGATTGCTTTTAATTCAGCACTATTATTCATACCATTGCCAAAATAACTTGAAAAAAACTGTTTTTACTATGCCATGGTAATCCCGAATAATTCCTCAACCTCCTAAAGTACTTGAATTACCCCTACAACTCCCATCATAATTAAATTTTATCCACCCTACTGGAGGTTTAACCCATGAAATAATTTTTCCAGGTCTCTCGCAAACTCCCTGATGCTTAATTTGAAACTCATTCAAAATCTTAATGTTCGATTTCTTCAATTTTTGTAAAGAAATGATGCTCTCAGCAATAAAACTAACCAAGAATCGAACACTTCTCCACATCTGATCTGCACTTTGATAAACTCATTCCATTCTCGCTTTACATCTTCGATTCCAGAGGCACCACGTAATCAAATATGGAATTAGCCCGATTAAAATACCTTTAATAGGCGATTTTTTTGCATAGTGAAACCAATTTGCTATTTTATTTTTCCAAGAGATCGTTGGAAAGGAATCCCCAAAGCCACATTAGTCCGACACCAAACCTCTGAAACCACCTCTCCTAAAGAAAGAATATGATCAATGTTTTCCTGACTTCTCTGAACACAGCAATCACAAGTCAAAACCATCGATATTCTTTTGATCTGAATTCTATCATTTACAGCCAAATATCTAAATCAAGCTTTCCATAAACACATTGAGATTCTTCTAAGCAATAAAGAATGCCAAAACTAGTCATTCTACAAAAAATTATTACTTCTGTTCTTCACTGCATCCCAAGCTGTTTTCGTAGAAAAATTACCGTCCAGGGCTGGCTTCCAGACAAAAATATCTTGTCCACTTTTATCTGTCGACACCTGATGCTAAATTTCCCTTGAATCTATTTTGTAGGTTTTTCTATACCAAAAAAAAAAAAAAAAATGAAGCTCAAATCCCTCTCTTGTAATCTTTGTGTGCATGTTTGTATATATTTTTATGGGTCTTGTATGTTGGACTTTTGATTAAGCATTAAAGTAGTAAGACTTTCATAAGGTTAAGTCCTCCACGTAAGCCCCACAAAAGCCTTCTCAAAAGTGGTAAGAGAGACATTTCTGAAATAAATAGAACCAAGAGAATAAGAAATTGTAGAGGGTGGTTGACCAACCTTTGCAAGTGATCAATTGCCTGGTTTTCAAAAATTTACTTCACGTTCTTTTCTAAAATTTATTGGTTCGTTTTCAAATATTCTTTAAGAAATTGGATGTACACACACACAAGGTAAATATGACAACATTTAAAGGAATGATTGTTTTAGGTGCTAACATTTTAAATTCTCAAAAAAAAAAAAAAAAAAAAAAGAAATTTGAAGTGTTACCTTTCCTATTCATAATTATATTCTTGAACCTAATTCCTTTAAAAGGTTTTTCAATGTTTTGCCTTTTCAAAAATAAAATAGTGGTAACTTCATTTTCCTAAAATAAAAGGGATAAGTTAGATGTACCAATGACTTGATAGTATACACTTGTTTAATTTCAAAATGGTCATTACATATTAGCTACCCAAACAAGTCCTCAAAACCCAATGCTGATAAATCTTAATTGGAAAATTCTAACCTCTCAAGACTCGAAGCTTAACATTTAAATAGTAAAACCTAAAGTTTACCAATTGAGGCACTTTTGGGTTCAAATATGAGGTTTAACCTTTGAATATGAAATTTACAATATCATGTATATTTGCGTCTGTTCTTAGATTTTTAAATAAGAAATAAATAATAAGTAAAAAATTGTATTTAAAAATTTTAAAATCAAGCATAACAAAAATTTGAGAACGAAGGCGTAACAATGCATTTTTAAATGATGACTTTTTTTTAAGACAAAAAAGTTGGGAGTTTAACTTGGTTGGTTGGCTATAAACAAATAAGTATATTTACACACATTGTGATTTTCAGAATTGACTTGTAAGGATGAACAAAATATATAAGCCATGCGAATGATGCAATTACTTAAGATTAACAAACTCTGCAACTCATCTAGGCTTGTTAAATGCTTCATGTAGAGAGCTACGAATGAGTCAAACCATTCACGAGCTATTTGCTGCTTGACTTGATAATAGTTCGTTCAAGCTCGTTCGTGAAGATAAGTAGCTTGAGCTTAAATCATGACTCGAAAATCAAATGAACCAAACTTGAGTTAGATGATACTCAATTTGCTAAACTCGATAGTTACCTCGTTTAACTAGTTCACAAACTGGATTGTTTAAAAAATAAAATAATAAACTTGTTTAATGAGCTTAGGAGTTAACTAATAAAGAAAGTTCACAAACTTTTTCCTATTAGGATAAAAAACAAACTTGTCTATTCATTTGTTTGGACGCTCACTAAGTTATATATTTGATTTAGAGTGCATTTTCAATTGATGTTATTATATATATATATATATATATATATATATATATATATATTCTTTTTATTAATCACTAATCACATATTTATCTTTTAAAAAATTTAATGACATAAGATAGTGAAATTTTTTTTTTGAATATTAAACTTCTGTTGTAAATGAATTGAATCATTTTTGTTTTGTTTGTATCAATAAGCAATTTTAGATTTATTTTCAAAAGTTATTAATATGTAATAAAAACTTTAACAAGATTAGACTTGACTGGTTTAAGCTTGTTTTGAATTCAATTAATAAATGAATTGAACACAAACAAAAGTAAGCTTGGATCATTTAATTAATGGGCCTATCTCAAACTTGATGTAAAAGACTCGTTTATTAAATGAGATAAGTTTGAGCATGCTAAAACTTGATTGAACTCGACGTAGTTACAACCCTCTATGCACCCCTTCAGAAAATAAAGTTAGTTATGGCCAGCTAATTTTACACCCCAATATTGTTAAAAAGGAAATATTTCACTAAAGTACAACTTATAGCTAGTAAGCACAATTAATTATAAACACAATATACATAGAATAGAAAATATAAACTTGAAAATGTTATAGACTCAAATTGAGAATGACATATTGAAACATAGATGAAGTTGTCCTAAAATAGAAATTATCCATCACTTTGTGTAGCCTCCAAGATTCTAGCATTGTAGGCTTTATTGGTTGCTATATACTAAACTTATCAAATTATGAAAAAAAAATCTTAAATATCTTGAGAGCAAAGGATTGATTTGCACTATTAACGCTAGAAAACTAGAGCTTTCGCAATTTATGTATATTCTGTATTCATACCTCTATTTGTAGATACTTGGATGCCCAACTATTTAATGAAGATTAAATATGAAATTTTAAATCAAAACAATGAATTAAAAATTCAAGGCTAAACTAGCTTTACTAATTTTCTATTAAAAAAAAAATCTTTACAATTACAGATACCATTTGTCCAAGCAAAGGCTACGTCTATGTCTTCACAAATAAGTGTTTGATTGTAATTTTGACTTAGTTGATGAATTAACTAGTTCATGTTAATGGTATGTTTATGTGTGCGAGAACGAGTGTCAACATGTAAGTTAGAACATGTTTTTGCATGTTTTCATGGGTGCATATATGTGAGTTCATGTAAGTGTATGTGTGTATATATGAGCATTTAATGAATGCATGCATGAGTGAGTGCATAAATACATGTTCATGATGTGAGTGTACTTTTGCATAAATGGCAATGCATGTGTGTGTATCCCCTTCCACAAATGTGTATATTATGTGTATATGTGCTTGCATATGCATGAATGGACATAAAAACGTGCATACATACATGCATATGTGTGTAGGAGCTCATGAAAGCATGAGGTGAATGTATGTGCACATGCATGTAAGTTAGTGTATATACATGGAAGTAGGTATATGTGTGGGTTTCCATACATACATGCATCTTTGAGCACATCTTTGCATGTGTCGTAATGTGTGTGTGCATTTGCATTTTTGTGATAGTGCTTGCATGTGTGTCCATGTGCATGAGTGTACACATGCATGTGCTCTTGTAGATGAGTTAGCATATGGGCTAGTGATTTACATGCATAGGCTTGCATACAATGTATGCATATGAATGTGTTAGTAGGCATGGCGTATATGTTTTTGCATGATGAATGTATGTGAAGTATTTGTTTGCATGCGTGGGTGTTGGTATATATGCGTAGGCATGTTCGGAGCCATGCATGTGTGAGTTATTAGGGTTAGTCCATGCATGCATGAAGTGTAGGGTACATATGCAAGCATGAACTAGTGTAAGGATGTTACACACACACACACACACATATATATATATATATATATATATATATATATATATATATATATATATATAGATGTATAACATCCCTACACTACTTCATGCTTGCATATGTTGGAGAAAGTGCACATGTTATTTTAATATGAATCTAAATTTGCGAATGCATGTGTATAGACCTGCCTTGATATGTGAACAAAAATGCATAGATATGTCTAGGGGTGTACAAAATTACTGAAAATCGAAAATTGGATCGAAATCGAACCGTTTAACATTTCAATTTTGATTTTCAGTGTAGGTTTTCATTTTTATAAAAATTGTTTTTTAGTTTTGGTTTTGATTTTACAAAATAACTGAATAGAAAAAATGGAATGATTGATTACTAAATTTTTATATCTTTATTTTCATTTTTAAGTTCCAATTTTATTTAATAGTTTTTTTTTTACAAATTTTCTAAATTAAATAATTTTCACAAAGTGCATTTCTTGGAGTGGCAAATACAAAGTAATGGAATTGGGAGGGGTGGGGATTTTATATGGGAATGGGAGGTTCCCACTCCTTCATCTTTAGTGCTGGGACTTGGGACATGTCCCACATCAACCACAAGGAAGAACTAATGACCTATCTCCTCTTATAAACTTCCACCCACTCCCTCCTCCACTTCCCAACTCCTGGACGTAGAGGCCTCACTCCATAAAGCTTCCAGTCCATTAATGGATAATATTTGGCTTTTTGTGCATCTATTTTCATTTGTAATGTAATAGGGCTTGGCCCATGGCTTAATAGTTAAAAATTTTGATAAAAATTGAAAAAAAAAAAATCGAACTAAATCAATTAATATCTTTCCGTGTTTTAATAAACTGATGGTGCTCTTTTCGGTTTCGATTTATGAATATTAGAATCAATATTTTCATTTTGATTACCCAAACAAAACTGATTACACTCCTAGATATAAGCGCATAATGTAGATATGAACACATAAGTATTTGGAAAATGCATGATGGTGAGGGAGCATGCATACAAATGAGGTATATGTGTATGTTGATACCTATGTTTAAATGAATGCATGTAGTGTATATAGGCATGCATGGATGCTTATGATCTTATGAATAGATGTGTGCATATTGATGTATAAACTTATGCATGTGTGCATTTATATGATGTGATGGTGAATGCATATATGCATAGGTGAGTGTATATATATATATATATATATGGTGTGTATGATTTTGCCTAAATGTGAATATGAAAGCTTACGTATACATTAATGAACCTTAGCATGAATATTTTCGTGCGCAATGGTACGTGTGTGTGCATCGTGTTAGTTTGAATAGGTATGCATGAATGTGTATGTGACTGCATAAGCAAGATTGATGTGTATATGCATGTTTAGTTAATGTTAAGATTCTTTATATCGTAATTATTAAATATTGCTATTTCAATGAGTACTAATTTTATGAGGAAAAAAAATGGGAAAAATGTGTGTTTTTGTTTTTCTTATTATTTATCATTGTTGTTTGATATCATTTTAGTAAAAAACAATAATCATAAAAATATCTAGCTTTTTAAACTAGTTTTTGCATCACACCACTATTTTACAATCTTTTGCATAGGGATGAATAAACCGCTGTAATGGATAACCAAGAATAGGGCATTTTAGGTCTTCGAGGGGGCATTTTGTCTAGTTTAATGATTTTGAGTTATGTTGGTGATTGTATTACACAATTTGTAGTATTTAATGCATGATTTACATACTTTCTTTTTCGTTTGAATTTCTTGTGTTTTTGTGTTTTACATGGATGTTTATGTTTTCTTCTTCTAAATCATTAATTAGCTCGAGGATAGAACTTGAGAGTGAAGCAATGCCATCATTTTTAGACTCTTCGGATGAGAGCAATCTCCATAATGGTAGAGTTGTTCAATATTTAAAGGCCGGTAGACTAAACAAACATGGAAAAGTCAAAAGTCTTTCTTAATTGAGCTCAACATGGGAATTATAGGCTAGTTAAGTACCATTGCTGGAAGAGGTATATAGAGGGTGCTAATACCTCCCCTTTGCATAATTGTACTCTTGAACTCTTCTACTATGGTTATGCGAGTTGTGACTAGTAGATGATTCTTGATTTAGGATTAGCATATTGTGAAATTGAGAGAATTTAGGTGATCTAACCACATCCAGGAAAATAATATTCTCAACAAATAATTTTATCAATTTTTATTTTCTTAAATACTAAAGAGTCTAAACTAAGATTTCAATATGAAACCAAATTACACAATATTGACAATACTTACAACATATCAATATTAATAAAAATATGCTCAGCCACAAGGTAGTTCATACTATAACTTGAATAAGTGATAAACTAACACAATAAAATTCCCAGCAAATTAAATCAATATGATATTCTTAACTACTGCAGATTTCAATCAATAAAAATATTCACAGCATTCACAACAGATACAAATCAAAATAAATATGCTTATAAAGATAAATAGGTAACATAGAGAGTGACACCAGATTTTTACAAGGTTCGGTAACCGTGCCTACGTCCTTACCTCAAGCAACTTGGTTTGAGGATTCACTATCCCTCCTTCAGTAAGTGGAGAAGCCTCTCTCATTTAGTAGGCATAGAATCCTTTACAAACCCTCTTTCAATAGGCAGAGTTGCCCCTCTCCTTTACTTAAGCGGAGTTACCTTTCTCCTCTACTTAGGTGGAGTTACCTCTCTCCTTCACTAGGCAGAGTCACCTCTCTCCTTAAATAGGTGGAGTCGCCTCTCAAATGAAAATCCCCTTGCGCTTGCTATAAAGAAATAATCAAGAACAGTTGTACAAATAGAAGCTCTCTGAATAGAGTAGAAGTACACTATCAAATCTAATGCACTCTCAGAATGATATTGCTACAAAGCTCTAAGAGTAAGGTTAGGTTTTCTAGTTTATAAAACTATAAGCTTGAAAATATGAACACAAAAGTTTTTCAGCAAGAATGACGCAAATCACACTTGATATTCAATAATGTGTAATCTCTCGTCTAAAACACGTTTAGGGTTAGATATTTATATGTAGGTTTAAATTATAGTCGTTGTACGCGTTTTGGTAACTTAATATTTGAGAATCGAAAAGATTTTTTGTTGTTTGCAAAACTTATCACAGCACTTCAGTCGACTAAACTAAATGTTCGGTTGCATGAACAAATTAAATCAGGAATTTCAAAATTGGCAATAGCCATTTGGTCAACTAAACTCTGAGTTCAGTCGCCCAAACATATTTGGTTGACTGAATCCGAGGTTCGGTCACCCGAACCAACTATGTATTGAACTTAACAATGGCAGTAGCCATTCGGTCAACTGAACTTGAGGTTCGGTCACCTGAACTCTCTAATGCCATACCAGTTTGTTCAAACTTTTGCATTCAATCGACTGAGCATGATGCCCTAGGCACCCGAACATCCTAAAATTCAAATTCCTTTATATTTTGATTCCAAAAATGATTTTGATCTTTTGAAATAATATTTGGAATTTGTAAAAAAATATTTTCCAAGATTTCAAAAAGTATCTAGGGTCCAAATAAATAACCTAAAAGCTTCGTAAAAAAAACCAACATGAGATGTACTTACATGAATTCCTATTGTACAATACACATAACAATCTATCTAGGTCTTCATGTCCTTAAGCTTGGTCTTCATCCAAGCTTTTCTTCAACAACCATCTTTCATTTACTTGTGTGCTTCATGGCTTTCCAATTTGCATTTTTCATTGTACTTTTATACTGTAATGCCTGTATACACACTTAATGACACAATTAGATGCCTTGGTTTGTCATTATCAAAACGAGATTAAGCCTTTTTAGGTCAACAATCTCCCATTTTTTTTATGATTACAAACAAGGAGCAAAATGAGGTAGCCTTGATAAGACTCCCCCTAATAATATGCATAAACATAAGAATAAGCAATGTAAAACATGTTAAGCATTTTGAGATTAAGACTTAGAATTTTTAATTTAATGGCATTTAAGCTCATTTTTTTATTAACTTAAAAAAAAAAAAATTCTGCTTATTAGAAATATAACTATATTAAAAATCATAATCCTCCCCCTTTTTACTGAGAATTCAGAAAGTTATTTTATAATAATTTTTGCATTTTTCTAAAAAAAAAAATTCTCGCCCTTTTTGACAAGAGCAAAAAGGTTTAAGAAAAGTCAACGTACAAGTTTGAATCGTTTCAATTTTCTAAATGCAATTTTACATTTTGCTCAATGTAAGCTCATTGAAAATTCATATATATATATATATATATATATATATATATTAATATTGATAATCATACATAACCAAGTTGTTTTCAAAATAACAATAAACAAAACAAGTATAATCAGAATACAATAAGTTTTCATCCAAAAAATTGGCATTCTCTCATCTAATCCTCATCAATTGCATCACCACTAAATGAGCTCTCATCTTTCTCATCGTCTTTGTCGTCCTCTTCTTTGTACTCTTCACTCGAGCTTGATTCCATAGGTGCTTTCCCTTTAGATGAGGAAGCACTACCCATTTTGTTTTCAAGCCTTTTGTGTCTCTGGTGTAAGGATCTAAAGTTAGAGTGAATATGCTGTTACATTGTGTCGAATTGGAAATCCATATGTCGACGGAAATCATTGAGAGTTCCTTAGAGGGAGGCATAATCAAGAGGAGGTAGTGGTTGTATCAGTAGGAGCAGGTTGCTCCACATGAGATGGATCGTCTCTACGTGCATATTCTTGTTCCTCCTCCATATGCACATTTACATTATCTCACGGAGGTTGACGACTTTAGGGATCAAACCAAGTACACTAGCCAACTCATAGCCCATTTGTTTCACGGTAGTAAATGAGAATTTATTAGATGCTTTTCGCCTAACAAATAAGGTACAAGGATGAGCAACGCCAATATGTTCAAAAATAAGAGTTAGAATCCCTCCGTAAGGGAGAATGACTCTTTGAGATTCTTCCTTGGCTATCATCCATTTTATGATGAGAGAGGGAAGATCAAGAGGTCTTCCAGTATATATACACCACATCACAAAGCTACCTAGATAAGACACGTGATCTCTAGACTTGGTTCTAGGAAGGACATTATATTGGATAATTTTGGCCTCAAGGGTTAAATTTTTGTATGAGGGGTGATGCCGAAAATTATTAATTTGTTCAGTTAAAACAATAGGAAGAAAGGTTTGGGGTGTAAAATCATGTTCCATTATCCAAGTAGGTCCAACTCTTGGACACTCAAATTCTCCGCGGTCAAGGTTGACCCATGCAGCAATGTTGCTGGCAGTGAGCATAAAATATTTGGTCATGAGTTGAGTAGCGTAGTTTGCACCCTCTTTACCTAAGTTGGCATAGAAAATTCCAGAAGGTTTGGATAAACACCTTGGGGTTGATAAGACACAAACCTACCCCATCCCAAATCTGAAAACCTACGAAGAATATTTAGGAAATATTATTGCATAAATGGAATGTCAAGCACCTTACCTAGAATATGATCAAGGGAATGAAGATGCTCATTATAGATTTTCTTGGCTCCAGGCGTTATGAGCCAATGATGGATGAATTCGGTATCATCATGATCTGTTGATGGAGTTTTTCGCACAACACTCTTTCTTTTAGACATGGTTTTGGAGTTCGAATGCATAGAAATCATGAATTCAGAGATGAAATTTGAGTTTAGGGAGTGAAATTATAGCGTAGAGAGGTTGAACAGGAAGGGACGCAACTTCGGGTGAGAGAGGAATGTCGTTCGGGGAACTGAAGAGGCAAAAAGTTAGGGTTTTTTGCGAGTTTAAGTTTTTAAATACTCATGGTTCGGTCGACTGAAGATGGGATTCGGTTGCCCGAATCACCTGATGCACCCAATTAATAAGGTAAGTACAGATTCAACCATTTAGACAAGTCATTCGGTTGCCCAAAGCATTCGATTGACTATCTATAGTACATTCAATCAACTAAAAAACTTAATACTCTTAGCGACCAAGTTAATGTGGATTTGGTCGACCAACCTTTACCCTTCAGTCGACTGGGCTATAATGCTCAATCGCCTGAGCGTCCTAAAATTTTCCAATTTCTTGGATTTTTCTTGGAATACTTAATATAATGAACCAAATCTCTTCAAACACCTTCCTTAACATGTAGTAAGCTTGATTTGCTTCAAACTCTTCCCTTTTCGATCTAAGACCATTCAATTTGCAAATATTTATATAAGATCTCCATTTTACTAAGGAAAAGCTATAATATGGTTGGCTAAGGTCTGAATGGTTTTCCAATTTAGCTTAATTGAATCCTTGTGCAACCAATGTATATTTGTTAAGGCCAACAATACTATTCTAATAATCCAAAACTCTAATTTTGATAGAGGATTGAGAGCTGATTATGAACGACTAACTTAATATTGAGTTCGGAGGAGTATTCAGATAAGTTCAGAAGACAAACTTATTCCAATTTTATTGTACTAACACTTTGAATTTCATGGATGAGTGTGGGTTTCTCATATAAGCATTTATTTAGAGAACCCATTAGTGTCTTGAGATAATGAATCTTCTATTTATTCAATATTTGACATGTTGACTTATACGTGGTGATTGATTTTTCATTTTCGAATATATTTCAATTTTGATTAAACATTAAAGTTTCAAAATGAGTTTAGAATTAGATAGTACACAATACTTACGTTGTTATGGTTGGCTCCCCTAAAACTCAAATAAGTGCATTGGACAAAGTATGCTATACTTAAAATATTTAAACTTAAGCATACATAAATCATTTAGATTTATCTTTTAACTTTCTCATATTGACTTGATTCCCTAAAATCCTTAGTGTAGTGGATTCATATACTAAGATTTTACTTTTTAAGCATTATCCACTATTAGAGCATTATATTGTCATTACAAAACCCCCTCATTTAGACATGATTGAATTGACTTAATCCATAATAGATTACTAATCCTAAGATCTAAGGAAGAATTATTTTAAAGATTATGTCATTCTTCTTGGTACCCATTCTTCCTTAGGTTTCAAGGGTTTAGTATTAGATGTTTCTTTGATTCTCCAAACCTTTTTAGTTTTAACACTTTTCCTTTTGAACGGGCAATCAAATTTGATATGGCCCTTCTTTTTGCACAAGAAGCAAGTAGAGTGAGTGTAAATATTTTTCGAAGAAGTACTAGCATAGAATTTAGACTCTCGTACAAAATATCACAAGTAAATGTTTTTCTTTTTCTTGTTCTATTTTCCATTGAAGCTGATGCCTTCTTTATCCAAGGTTGTCTTTTGAGAACTCACTGGCTTATCAAAGTTTTCTTTTCCACTCATAAATTTATGGATTATCTTAGCATAGTCTTCAACCTTACTTTCTAAGCTTGTGATTTTCAGATCCTTCTCATTTTCAATAGTAGTTTGGGATTTTAAATCTTCTGGATCTTTTGTCACTTTTTCAATCTTATTCTCTAATCTATTAATTTTTAAGTCCTTTTCTTTTTCAACCATAGTATGAGATTCTAAATCTTTCACTAAAGCTTCATTCTCATTCTTCAATGAAGTGTTTCGTTTGGACATCTGAACTCAAATCTTATGAACCTTAAATAATTCTCTTTGTAGTTCCTCATAAATGGCATGCTTTCATCTTTAGATCCATCATATGATTCATCACAAGATTCATTACATGAATCATTAAATTAATTCAAAGAAGAACTTTGTACCTCATCATCCTTCCATGCCATAAGTCAGAAGTTTGCAACCTTTTGGTTGCTTGATTTGCCTTTTGAACTACTTGAGCTTGAATCATCCCAAGTAGTGGTCTTTATAGCCTTCTTCTTCTTCTTCTTCTTCTTCTTCTTAGAGTCCCTTTTAAGCAGTGGATACTTTGGTTTATAATGTCCAACCTCCTTGCAGTTGTAGCAAGTAGGCGGTTCTACTTTTGACTCTCTTCTTCTTGACTCTCCTTTATCCATCTTGGAGTCCTAGAATTTTCTTGTAAATTTCTTGTTCTTTTTGAAAAACTTTCTGAGTCTTTTGGTCATAAAGGCTAGGTTATTTACATCCACCTCTTCTTCATCTTCATCACTTGAACTTTCCTTAGAAGCTTTGAGTGTGATGGATTTCTTAGCTTTAGGGGTTTTCACTTGGTCTTACATTAATAACCATCTCATATATGAGAAGTGCTCTAATGAGCTCATCTAGAGTCATTTCCTTCAAATTCCTACCTTTAGCTATGGTTGTAGCCTTAGGTTCCCATATGGATGGGAGTCCTCTAAGAATTTTCCTAATCATTTAACAGGTGGGATAATTCTTTCCAAGAGCATTAAGAGAGTTAATAATATGAGTGAACCTAGTGTACATACTAGAGATACATTCATCAGGGTTCATTCTAAAGGCTTTATATTAACTAGTGAGCATGTCTATGACTATCTCTAACAATTCTAGCATAAGCAATTTCTAACTTCTCCCAAATTTCTTTGTTATCCTATTGAATTCATTTGCATCTAACACACAGTAAAAGGCATGGCACTGGAGTTTATTTGCACAAGCTTCATATCAGCTTCGCTTATTTCACTTTTAGTTTTAGGCACTTCCTTATTATCAATAAATTTTGTAGGCACATAATTGCCTTGGAAAATAACTCTCCAAGCCCTCCAATCAATAGTTTGAATAAAAATTCTCATCCTTTGTTTCCAAAACGTGTAATTAACATCGTAGAAAATCGGAGGCCTTGTGGAGGATTAACCCTCACCAAACGGGGATACACCTAGGTTTGCCATTAGATTTTTATGCAACTACTGGTTAGGTTTTATTAAAACTAGGCTCTGATACCAATTGAAAGTTGAGGTGTGATCCCAAGAGGGAGGTGTGTCGGCTCGGGTGTAGAGTCAAGGGGGGGGGGGGTGAATGGACTCTTTTTGCATATTTTTTATTTTCTCTACAAAATAATAATCTTGGAAAGATGCAAGCAATTATATCACAATATATAAAATAAAATCATGCACAAGATATAAGTAATGGAGTATAGGGAGAGAAAGCTTCACATCGGTATTTTAATGTGGTTCGGCACCAAGTCTACGTCCATGCCTTAATACCAACTCAAGGATTCCACAATCCACTATAAACTCCTTCACCAGTGGAGAAGCCTTATAATGAGAGAACGAATCCCTTAACACTCACCAAGAGCCTTCACTCGAGAACAAATCCCTACCACTCACCAAGAGCTACAATGTTCACCAAGAAGCCTTACAATTTGGTTCACAAAGAACCTTAATAACTTGGTTCACAAAGAATCCTTTGCAACTAGAAGATGGGTATGCAAAGAAATGCTCCTTGATTGAGTTAATATCAATTACAATACAAACCTCACATTATTCTCTCAAGTAATGAATCAAACAAGATTGGAGAGCAAGAGAAAAATCGAGCACTTGTGAATATGAACTAAAATGCAAAGTTCTTGGGGTTGATGTTTAAGATATTTTTTTCACTAAAAACTTGTAAACCCTCAAAAACTTGTTTAATCAAGTCTATGGACTTGTATTTATATCCAAAGAGCCAAGCTAGCCATTATCTAACCGTTTGGAGTGATCCCCCTTTGATTGGCTCGAGAACTAGCCATTTTCTAGCCATTGGTGTACAGGTCTCGATGTTAATTGTCGATGAGTCTACCCCAATCATCAACAAGTTACCCTGAGTCGTCGATGAATCATGCCTTTTTCTTCGACGAGTCACCTAGGCTGAAAACTTGTTTTGGCTACTGGAAAGATTCGTCGATGAGTAAAACCCATTCACCGACGAGTCTCCCCCATTCGTCGATGAGTCAAACCCATTTGTTGACTATTCAACTAGGCAGAAACTCAATTTAGGCTTCTGGATTAATTAGTCAACGAATGCACCCCATTAGTCGACTAATGCCCTATTTTCCCAAATTAAAAAACCTTTTAATGACTTAAAAAATTCTTGGACAAAAATATGAAAGATATTAAGTCTAATTAAGATTAATACTTGTCTAAATGAGTTTTCTTTTGAATATAAGATATCTTGTTTATGAAAACACATTTGAAAGCTCATTTGATGTCTTATAAGCTAGTATGTCCTTTATAAGAATATACTTGACTTTCATGAGGCTTTAGGACATACAACTCATTTTGAAACAACTGGGACTAAGTATGTAAATGTTTATAATACTAGGATGTTTGAAAACTTCCCCCATTAGAAAACATATTTAAGTATAGTATACTTTTTTCAAAACTCTTTGATTTATCTTTGAAAACTATGAAAGTTGAGTTTGTGACTTTAGTGAAATCCTATAAACTAATGTGTTCTATTATGCACGTGCATTTTTCTCAACTCTTGCTCAGAAATCATGCATGAAATAAAACTGTAAGAGTTACAAAACATACTACCTCAAACACTCCTTATTACATATAATGCTATATTAAGCTTCCTTGGATGTGCTTGAGTCCTTTTCGAGTGAGTGTCCATATGATCTTTCCTACTTGACGTCTACTCGGTTTGATCTTTGCCTTTAGACCAATACCTTCAGTATTTGTCACTTGAACTTGTACTTAACATGATTTGCAAAGATGGAAAGACTAGGATCCACAAATAGGTTAATATCATCAAAACAAATTAAACATGATTATGTAGCCACCAAGGCTAACAGGGTGAATTGGGAATTTTTTAAGAAAAAAACTTAATGTGGAAGCTTAATTATTTTTTAATTTGATTTTACAAGTGCTCTAACTTCTTAACAACAACAGTATTCTCAATAGATAATTTTATCAATTTATATCTCCTTAAATACTTAAGGGTCTAAGCTAAGATTTCAATATGAAACCAAAATACACAATATTGACAATACTTACAGTAGATCATTATTAATAAAAATATGCTTAGCCACAAGATAGTTTATACTATAACTTGAATAATTGATAAACTAATACAATAAAATTCCCAACAGATTAAATCAATATGATATGCTTAACTAATGCAAATTTCAATCAATAAAAATATTCACAACAGATACAAATCAAAATAAATATGCTTAGAAAGATAAATAGGTAAGGTAGAGAGTGACACCAAATTTTAACAAGGCTCGACAACCATGCCTACTTCCTTGCCTCAAGCAACTTGCTATGAGGATTCACTATCCCTTCTATTGGCCTAACAAGATTATGACAAACTAAGGAATCTAATTGTGCTTCAAGTGAATTTATAGGTATTAGATTTTACAAGCACAAATGGTTCGTACTTAAAGCTAAAAAGTCATGAAGATTGGCTAAAGCTTGGATAAAGTTAAAGCTTCAAGACATGGAGACTTAGAAGTCTCATGTATGTAATTCTCAATGTTAAGATTGTGCATGAAGCTCATAGGATAAAATTGGACTTAGAGACCTATTTCAATAACTCAGAAAATATAGTTTCAAAGTTGAAATATGTTTTAAAAGAACACAAAAGAGTTTTGAAATAAAGAACATTGAATTTCATAAGAAACTAAACAAACTGGTTTAGAGTCAGTTAGTTTGGGCGACTAAACTCTTGGGTTACGCGATCGAACTAGTACTACCATTGAAAAAGCCCAGACAGTGTGATGTATAAAGGGTATGGTCGGCCTAGTTCTACGGTCAATCCTTAAGCAAGCACATACACATAAACACTGTAATTTAAGAATTCAATCAACCCAAACGTAAACATCATAAATTATGCTATGATTCATATGATGTAAGGTTTTTGAAAAGGTATATGATTTATCTAGAAATTAAGTCCCAAGTGCTCCTTCACCAAGGAATCAAGTTTTATGTGGAAAAGATGCTATTTCAAAGTTCAAGAATGCAAGTTCTACGTTAACAAATTAATATTCTCACGATTGATATTAGCAAGTGATAATAATATTGAAAACTAAAGGTTCAGGTGGTCTTCAGTCACCTGAAGATTTTAGAATATGAATTTCTGAACTGGCAGTAGCAGTTCAGTCGACTGAACCTATGCCTTCAGTCACGTGAAGACACATGGAATTTTAAGGAAATTTAGGGATTCAAATGGGCTACTTTAATAAGGGCTTCTGGACTTCAAGAAAAGGTTCACAATCAAGTAAGGGCTTAACATGCTCACCCAAGAAAATCGTTGGGTGACTTGAAGTTGTTCACCACGAGCTTAGATCGCACTGAAAGTCCTTCGAACAAGCTTTGAACAAAATAATTGAGTGGATAGGGCTGTGTAGAGGGAAGAGTCCATGGGGGTGTATAAGAGGAAGGAGGGGATGATGGTAGTGCTAGATAAAGTGGTCTCTCACCACGTGATCTTCGGGGAGAACGATATAGTCTCACTCTACGCAATCAAAAGATTGGACAAAGCTTTAAGCTTTAGAAAAGGAATTCTTATTCAATATTCAAACATAAATTGCTTAGAATTCTTACAATGAGAAATATAAAGTCCAGCATAGGGGAAAACACATTAAACACACTCAAAACTCTCACACAAACATGGGGGACATGGCACTAAACACCCTCACTAAATTCTAACACAATTAATATTTTTACAAGTTACCAAACACACACTTCACTAAGTTGTCTTGCATTATTACAAATCAAAATTGGAGACCCAAACATGTTCCAAAAGGGAAGGTCAAATCCATATGGCCCTATGGAATATAAATCTTTTGGGATCCACATGGTTGTATAGTGTGCACATAGGTCTTGAACTTGATCTTACTTCAATATATTGACTTGAGTCAAGAGTCTTTAAGTAGTTCCATGTGTACCTACAAAAAAAATAGAATGATGATGGACAGCGGGAGGTCATCCACGTGTCACCATATCGACAAAGGAGATAGTCAAGGCATGTTGATCCCCATCATCTCTCCCAGGCCCAAAAGAATTCTTCTTTGAAGAATGAGAAGTGATGTACTATGAGTACAACTTCGAATTGAGGCAAAGGAGGTCTTCTTTAAGTATCCAGCTCTCTCTCAGAAAGTTGCTTGCCTTTCCACTTGACCAAGAACTTTTGGTATAATCCTATGAGTGTGAATGTTGTCTTATCATCCAAGATCTCTTCAATCTCATAAAGTTCTTTTGGTATGGGTAAAGGTGCAGGCAAAGGTAACTTTGGGTTTTTAGGCTCATGAAGAGTGGGGAATAAAGTAGGATCACCTGCAAGGTTAGAATTGGAAGACTCCATAAAAGATGATGCTTTAAGAAATGGGGTTAGATCTTCAACATTAAACACATTGCTTATACCAAAAGCAATAGGAATATCAAGCATGTAAGCATTAGAACTAATTTTCTTCAAAAATTTGAACCATATCGAGCATGTAAGAATTAGAACATATCGCCTTTTGAAAATTCTTGCAGCATGTGATGTACATCAGCACTAGATTTATAGTGCTCATTATTCAAGTTAATTTTCATTCTTATTTTAGAGTGTAGATCATGTATATTCTTTGCAAAAGCATCAACTTGCTCACTTACTTTAGCCTGTAGAGGTAATGGGATGAGATCTATGGGCTTCTTAGGTTGGTAACCAGTGACAACCTAAAAAGGACTCAATCCTGTGGTTCTATTCACTAAACTATTAAATGTAAATTCAGCCATAGGAAGACACAAATCTCACGAACCTATGTTTTCTCCCACTAGACATCTCAATAGGTCACCTAAGCTCTTATTAACTACCTCAGTTTGCCCATCAGTTTGGGAATGGTAAGCACTAGAAAATTGGAGCTTGGTGCCTAACATGGCCCACAAGGTCTTCAAAAAATAACTCACGAACTTCACACCCCTATAAAAAACAATGGTCTTCGAAAGACCATGTAGCCTTACAACTTCCCTAAAGAAGATAGTGGCAATTTTATATGCATCATGTGTCTTGTTGCATGGAATAAAGTGTGACAATTTAAAAAATATATCTACAACAACAAATACAAAATCATTTCTTCTAGTAGTCATAGGGAGTTCTAAAACAAAGTCCATACTAATTTCCTGCCAAGGTGTATGAGGCACAGGTAAAGGAGTATACAATCCAGTGTTTTGCTTCATACCCTTCATAGTTTGACATGTACCACAATGAGATACAATTCTAGCAACATACCTTTTCAAACTAGGTTAAAAGAATATATCCTCTACCATGGCAATGGTCTTATCTCTACCAATATGACTTGCAGCACCACCTACATGCAATTCCCATATCAACTGGTCACGTAGAGATGTAGAGGGTATGCACAACCTAGTTCCTTTAAATAGAATTCCACCATGGATCACAAAATTAGGATGGAATCCAGGAAGTCCCTATAAAAAGTAAGAAAAGATATCACAAAAATCAGGGCATTAGGAATATTCTTTTTTAATGCTCTCAAAGCCTATGTGTAATGACCTGGAGAAATTATGGTATTTAAATAATAAAGAGGGAGGGAAATGGAAACAGTAACAGAAGGAGGCAGCCGACTTCATCGACGAATGCTTCGCATTCATCGACGACGTTGCATTTTGGGATATAAAGAAACTAGAAAATTTATCAGTTCCTCATCGACGAACATAGGGGATTTGTCGATGAGGGTACAAAAGGGCCTTGTCGATGAGAAAATACCGAGACGTCTTGGGGAAACTCTGAATTTCGTCAATAAAGGGAAGAGCTCGTCGACGAAATTACTATTGACCTCGTCAACGAGGTGACATGACTCGTTGACGAGGTGACATGGCTCGTCGATGAAGCCACTAGTATAAATAGTGTAAAACTTGGATTAAACATAGAAAAGTAAAAAATCTTCTTACCCTCTCTCTCCTTTACGGTTCCTCCCTCTTCTCTCTTCAATTTCGGGCTGAATTTCCGCCGGTTCAATGATCTGAAGAGACCACGACGCTCCTAGAGAAGTTCTCTCCATTTTTACCGAAGCGGATCGTTGGTGGGAGCAAGTTAAAATTTGTCCCCGAATCAAGGTAAGACTTTTTATGCCTAATTAGGTCTTTTCATAGTTATAGGAAATGATATTCACATGAAAATACTGAAGTTTAGTACTGAGAGTTTTCATTTTGAGGGTATTGATTAGGAAATCCTACGGGTGTGAGTCCAGGAATACATAGGGACTTTTTAGTTTCCAGGTAAGGAAATAAACTAAAACAGTTATTTTCCACACGTATTATTATTATTTATCAACAAATTAATTTTCAGGGAAGCATGCATGATATTTGAATATTATTGAGAAAATGTATGTTATTGGGAAAATACTGCTATTATACGGAAAATGTGATTTTAGAATGAAATGTACAGAATTACTTAACTTTGTGTGGCATGAATGTTATCTTTCATGAAAGCTAATGATATGACAAATTTTATGAGTAAAGCATGTTTTCAGGAATTATGAAAAGATATAGTATATTATGATGATTTTGACAAGTACATGATAATTGATTTATTTTCAGAATGATATATATGAAATGATTTTGACGCAAGGCCGTATATATGAAATGATTTCGGTGCGAGGCCGTATATATATGAAATGATTTTGGCGCGAGGTCATATATATATAAAATGATTTCGGCGCGAGGCCGTATTTATGAAATGTTCAGCGCGAGGCCGTATTTATGAAATTATGAAAAATGCTATAAGATCATGTATTATATGTTATCAAAACCCGGATATTAGTTTAGTTCAGTTTCAAGAGCTCGATACCGTAGTTATATAGATCAGATATCTATATTCAGACTTGTGCTAATAACCCCACAAGGGGGTGGGGGATGGATAGTCGATGTGGCTTTCAGTGTAGAGTTGTAGACATCCACCTGGCAGTCTGGACCAAGGTATGGCGGGCCCATCGTACTTACAGACATTTTTTACTTGGCAGTGGTCGGCCAACCATTGTCGAGTCCCGCCTTCAGGCTACACAACCTGTCATGGGGGGTAATACATGACATCAACTAGCTATTCATTCTGGGTATGTTTTCAGTATTATCAGTTATAACAGACATTTTATGAACGATATAATTTATTAGCAAATATGAAAGTATATTATTATTCAGTACAATATGACGAACGTTTATTGATATATGAAATGTACTGTATATGTATAATTGCATTAAATGTTCATGTTACCACACAACTGTATTTAGTTTATTTTTCCCTACTGAGAAGTGTCTCACACCTGAACTTAATTAATTTTTCAGGAGACCCTGAGAGACCAGCGGGTCGTGGCCACCGTTGAGTTTGTTAAGTAACCCTGCTAGTAGGGTAAGATTTTGTACTAGGATCAGGATTATTTTGTTGCGAGATCCTAGTTGTATGTGGAATGTTATGGGAGATTGAAAATATATCTATGTTATCTTGGTGTAAGTAGACTCTGGTATTATGTTTTATGGTTGGATGATTGTAATTTTATACTTACTACTGCTTACGTTTCTGCTGTATTTGACAGGTGTCCCCGTTACCCACGAGTTCGGGTTGACCATTTTATTTATTATGCTTCATTTTATATTAAAATAAGCAGGTTGTTACACTATGAATCTCACTTCTAAGGTTTGTAAAGTGGCCACAACTCGGCTCAAGGCATCAATCAACACCGGCTCATTATTTGAGCACAAAAGTGTACTGCTGAATGTATTCAACCTACTTTACATGCCTATGATTCAATTTATTTTGGGTGCTCAAGAATCTAAGGGCTTAGTGGTCAAAAAAAGAGTACAAACTTCTATGGGACCAAGTAATGTCTCTAATGCCTCAAAGATTGAACCACAACATAGAATTTTTTATCATATGTGGAGTAATGCTATTTTGCATCATTCAATTTCTCATTAAATAAGGCAATAATATGGCCCTCTTGACTAAGCAATCCTCTTATGCGTACACCAAAAGCATCACAAGCAACTTCAAACAATTTCTGAAAATCAGGAAGGTGTAGCACAAGTGCTTTAGTCATCATATCTTTGATGTCTAAGAAAGCTTTGATTACAACTTTAGGTCATATGAATTCACCTTTCTTAAGACAATTTTTGATGGGTGCCATGATGGTACAAAAATTCTTAATGAACCTTTGGTAAAATGTGGCTAACCCATGGAAGCTTCTTGCTTCATGAATGTTCCTAAGAGTAGACCAATTTTGAATGGTCTTAGCCTTTTTAGGGTCAATAGAAACTCCACTTTTAGTCACAACAAATCCTAAAAAGATTACCTGTGAGGTCATGAAAGTACACTTCTTCAAGTTTGCATAAAGTTTTTGCTTTCGTGGCACTTCAAACACTCTTCTCAAGTGAACTAGATGCTCTTTCCTTGTTTGGCTATAAATCAGGATATCATCAAAATAGACAAGGAAATCCCCAATGAAAGGTCTCAAGATTTGGGTCATCACTCTTATGAATATGCTAGACGCATTAGTGAGACCAAATGGCATCACCAACCACTCATACAAGCCATCTTTAGTTTTGAAAGCGGTCTTCCATTCATCTCCAAGTCTTATTCTTATTTGGTGGCATCTACTTTTAAGATCAATCTTTGAAAATATTTTGGAATCAACCATTTGATCAAGCATGCCATCAAGCCTAGGTATAGGAAACCTATACTTGATGATGATCTTATTAATTACCGTACTATCGATACAAATTCTCCATGTTCCATCTTTCTTAGGAGTAAGAAAGGCGAGACATGCACATGGGCTTATACTCTCTTGAATAAAACCCTTACTTCTCAATTTATCAACTTGCCTTTTCAATTTCTCATGTTCTGTAGGATTCATCCTATAATGAGGCAAATTAGGGAAAGATGTTCTTGAAACAAGGTTTATGGCATATTGAATGTCTTTCAAGGGAGGCAATTCATTTGGAGGTTTATAAATAACATCCTCAAACTCAAAAAGTATGGGTGACACCTCAGGTGGTATCTCATGTTCAAGAATAGAGGAGTCATTCTCTTTGGTTAATACAACATAGAAAACTTGTGTTTCTTTGCTTTCTTGTTCAAATTTCCTTTTACTTAAAATGTGCAATGAATTTCCAACCTTTTCTTTTCCTTTCAATTCTTTATTTTTTTTGTCTTGCTTGTCCCTTTTATCAATTTTAGACTCAAGGGGATTCAAGACAATCTTTTTCCCATTACACCTAAAGTATAGGTGTTGGCTCTCGAGCATTGTCGCTACATTTACCCAAGCAACTTTGTAAGGATGGGGATGAGGTTCAACTTTCAAATTCAATTTTTCTGAGGTTGATTTTAAAATTTCATTCATGAAACTCCCTCCATCAATGATCATTTTGTAACTTTTGTTCCCACACTTAATGTAAGTACGGAAAATAGAAGTGTGGCGCCAATCCTTTTGTTCTCAAGGGGTCACTGGTAGGGTTTCTTCTAGCCAAGGCTTGGGTCCTCAACTACGTACTCCCAAGTTTAGTAGAACAGTGAGTAATTAGGGTATCGATCCACAGGGGCTAAAGTGCAGTTATTCACCATTCAATCTAGTTCACTACAGCTTTGTGTAAAAAAACAAAAAAAAAAAAAAGTGTTAGCTTCATTGTAATCCCAAGAGGGGGGTGAATTGGTATTTTAAAAATTTCTCCCCTAGGTCAATTATCCAGCAACAGTATTACGCAACCCTAGGGTCAATCTAGTGTAGATATAAAATAACGAAATATATTCAGCTGAAATTAAATTACATAAGTAAACTAATTATGCATGCACAGAAAAGCAGGTAAAGAGAGATAACACTAGATATGTTATCGAGTTTCTACAAATGTGCCTACATCTTCGCCTTGGCTCACAAGCACAAGGATTCAACTAAGGCTCACTTCACGGGTGGAGCAGCACCCAAATACAACCAGGTCAAATCAACACAAGGCTGACCTTAACCTTTACAATCAATCCTTCCAGACTAGATTAATGCCCCCTCAAGCCACGCCTGAAATACAACAAATAATCAATACAAATTTTGTGTACAAAATATATGCTTCTCCAATAAGCATATTTGTACCAGTATAGTCAACACACTACAATATGATAGGATATGATAAGCTCAATATATTTTTAACATCTACTCTAAAAAATAATGCAAGTATAGCAATTAGTACGTGAGAGTGTATGTGTTAGGATCTTTGTGTCAAGATAATAATATCAATCACAAAGTGCAGTAACAAAGATCTTAAGCACACATGCAAATATATCAAAAATATTTTTCTTAAAGTCAACCACAAGAGATATTTGAAATCGGTTTGTAAAAATTATTTCACAAAAAAATACAATACAAGCTCTTGAATATTGTAATGATAATGAAAAACTCACAAGCTCTAAATGGTTTTTCCAAAGAAGACTTATTAATAATGTCTCAAAGAAAAACTCAAAGCTTACTCTAAAATAAAATCAATCTCCATCAAACAAAATAAATGAGAGTGTAAGCTTTAGAAGATAATCACAAAAACACTCTTACTAAACAGTTTTTGTAATAAGGATGAGTAAGACTGGAAGTGGAGAGCTTGAATGTGAAAAATAGGATTTTGGAATTTTAGAGAGAATTTGCTAATGATGTTTGCTAATTTAGTGCTAGTCAAACCAAATGAGAGGGTATATATAGACACCCCAAAAAATATAACCGTTCAGGACCTATTTTGTAACAACCCAAAGAATAATGGTATTTAAATAATAAAAAGAAAGGGAAATGGAAATTGGAAATAGAAGGAGGCAGTTGACTTCGTCGATGAACACGACGTTGCATTTTGGAAAGGATAATCCCGAGGAATTTTTAGCTCCTCATTGACGAATATAGGGGACTCGTCGACGAGGGTATAACAGGAGCTTGTTGACGAGGCTAGGATTCGTTGACAAGAAGATACCAAGAGAGGATTTTTGGAAGCTTGAAATTCATTGACGAGGGTTGAAGTTCGTCGACAAACTTTCTACAGGACTCGTCGACGAGATGATGTGGCTTGTCGACGAATCCCGCATTATAAATAGGGTTAAACGTGATTTTCACTTCATTTTCCTGCACCGAATCTCTCTCTCTCTCCTCATACGGTTTCTCCTCTTTCTCACTAAGATTTTGGGCTGGATTTTTGACGGTTCGACTATCTGAAGCCACCACGATGCTCTTTGGAAAGTTCTCTGCAAGTCTGCCGGGGCGAATCGTCGGTGGGGCTAAGTTAGAAACCATATCAAATCCATGGTAAGGCTTTGTATTCAATATTTGGATTTTTGACAGTTGAAGAAAGCGTAGTACGTGTAGGAATACTGAACTTTAGTTTTGGGAAATTTCGTTTTCAGGGTGTTGAACAAGGAACCCTGCAGGTGCGGGACAGATTTTCTTTGGGGCTTTTCAGGAATCAGGTAAAGGGATAACTAAGCTAGTATTTTATGAAAAATATATATATTGTTATAGCATTTGATTCCAGGAATATAAATATATTTATATATGATTTATATTTGGGAAAATACTGTTGAAAATGATGGTATGTTGACTATGCGAAAAACTTGTTAGTGTGGCATGAGTAAAAATTGTTATGAAACACTATTTTCTGGGAATGTGTGAATGATACAAATTTTTATAATGGAAAATCGGCATACGGATCGAGATTTTTATATGTTTTGTCGGCGTACGGGACGTGCTATGGATGTGATTTTCCAACGTACGGGCTGTGCTATGTGTATGATTTGCCGACTTATAGGCTAAGCTATGGAAATGATTTGCCAACGTATGGGTTGTGCTATGATTTGCTGGTGTATGGGCCAAACTATGGTAAAATGTGAAATACCAACGTACGGGCCGATGATTTTTGATGATATACGTAAATATGCAAAATGAATGATTGATTTGATAATTAATGATATGAAATATCCATGTATCACAGTTTCAGTATATGTTATATGATATCATAATTTGGTTGGCTTGGTCTAGGCTAGAACTTGCACGGTACCGTTGCTATGTGTCCATGGTCATCATGATCATGATATCTGTGTTAACGCCACTATACGGAGTGGTGTGAGATTGGATGGTCGATGTGGTTTTTAAGAACTGTGTGAGTGCCCCTGGTGTACGGACTAGTTCTAGCAGACCCATTAGACTTACAGACTGTACTTTTGATTTGTCAGTGGTCTGCCAACCATTGTCAGATCCCGCCTTTGGGCCACACAACCCAGTCATGTGGGGGTAATACATGACAACAGCTAGCTAACCTACCAGGAATTTTTTTTGTATTATTATTATATGAGATGAAATATGTTTATGATAATGCAGTATGTTCTGCCATGTTTGATGATATATATGTTTTCCCAGATTTGACAAAACAGTTACGGAATATGTTCTGCATGGTATATGTATAACACGGAATATTCATGTTACCACACACTAGTATTAGTTTATTTCCCTTACTAAGAGGTGTCTCACCCCAAAATTTTATAAACTTTTCAGGATCCCCAGATAGGAGAGCGGGAAAAGCCCCGCTGATCTAGTGCTGTTTGGTTGCCCTCTTTGAAGGGTAAGTTTTAGTAGGGATAGTTGGATTTTGTAGGAAATGTCCCTAGATCTTGTTTTTGGGATGTATATACTGAAATACAATGGATATAGTGACTCTGGTATTTATGGTAATGTGATGGATGTTTCCGTATTTATAATATTGTGATTGTATGTTTCTTGCTGCTTAGGCTTCTGTTATGTGTTCTGGTGTATCCCTGATACCCACAGGTTCAGGTGGATTATGATCTGTTGAGTTGAGGGTTGTGATTTTGTAATATAAAAAAAATGTGAAAATTAAGCAGGTCATCACATATTTGGTACTTTTGAGAAAGTTTAAGTAGGGTTAATAAAGAATAACCACATTTTAACCTCGATAAAAATCAAGCAACCCGAGAGTTTCGGTCGACCATTTTTAAGGTTCGACGGACCAGATTACTAGGTTCGATCGATGAGGATATTTTTAAACTGAGGTTTTGGTTGACCATTTTTTAGGCGATTTTGAACCTCTGAGGTTTGGTCAACCAACTCAAGTTTGGTTGACCAATTTCATAAGTTAGGTCGACCAGGTCATATTATAACTAGGAGTTCGGTCGACCAGAGTGTTGGGAATTCCCCACGTGCCAGTTTGGTCGACCAGAGCGTTGGAGTTCATTTTTAATATGGTCAACCAAATGGTCAACATTTGACACTGGGGAGGTTGGATCGACCGAAAGTCTATGTGTGTTCTGGTTCGGTCAATCGAACACACTAAACTTGTGCATTCAAGTCCAGATTTCCATTTAAAGTCACCATTTCTCACATAATTCTTATTTCTAAGTTATAGAGAACTTTTCATGTGATAATTTGGGACTTGAAGTCAATCTATGGTCTTTGAGCTTATCTATCCTATCATGTATACAATGCATTAATTATTAAAGACCATAATTAATATTACAAATCCTGAATAAAATGAAACATAAATTACAATAATAAACACTTTGGGTCTTCAATCTCTTTCAAGTCTATGTGTGCGCACCATATGATGCTTCCAATTGATCCTACACACAAACTCATTAACCATTAAATACCAAAGTATCTATCATAATCAAAATGCGATATGACTTATAAGGTCAACAATCTCCCCCTTTTTTTATGATGACAAATACCTTGTGCAAAAGTAGGTACAGCCAAGAAAGGTTCCCCCCTGAAATTATGCATAAGAGAAATGTAAAGATTTTAAAGGTTCAAACATTTTCCCAAGGTACCCAATTTTGCCTAACTTCTCCCCCTTTTGGCAACAGCAAAAAGGGTCATGATACATTTGATGCATATAGGCAAGACATTGAGTAAGAATCATTTAAATACAAGATATGGTTGGGAAGTTTTTTATAAATTTGGGCAGCATGCCGTTTGAAAATAGAGCATTTCTTAAAAATATCTCTATAGAAATGACCTGATTGAGTTCAAATTTACAATTTATCCACAACAATTAACTCAAACAGTTCATTATGAATCAAAATGGAAAACATAAGCATAATTATCAACATACAAGGGATATGATAGCCATGCATTGCACCACACAAACAAAATCATAAAGAATAAAGAAAAGATAGATCTAAATTTTTTAGATTCATATATTTTAAGAATAAGTAGCTCCCCCTAAGTTTGTGCACTCTATCAATTTTCTATGTGGCCTCTCTACTATGCATTAGACCTAGCTCATGTCTAATTTGTATGAACCTATCTTCCTGAAGAGATTTGGTGAAAATATCAGCCCACTGCTCACAAGTACACACAAACTCAAGTGCCACATCCCCTTTTTGCACATGATCACGAATAAAGTGGTGTCTAATCTAAATATGTTTGGTTCGTGAATGTGAGATAGAATTTTTAGAGATATTAATTGCACTAGTATTATCACATTTAATTGGAATTGTATCATAGTGCATTCCAAAATCCATGAGTTATTGCTTCATGAAGCGATTAAGCACAACAACTTCCAGCCGCAATATATTCCGCTTGGGCTGTGGATAAGGCAACTGAGTTCTGTTTCTTAGAGAACCAAGAAACCAGAGATTGTCCTAAATAGTGACAAGTGCTACTAGTACTCTTTCTATCTACCTTACTAGCGGCAAAGTTAGCATCTGAGTAATTGACAATCTCAAATGATGTGTACTTAGGGTATCATAAACCTAATTCAATAGTCCCAACTAGGTACCCAAGAATTCTTTTGACTGCTAACAGATGAGACTCCTTAGGAGTAGCATGAAACCTAGCATATATACACACACTAAACGTGATATCAGGTCAACTAGCTGTAAGGTATAAGAGACCAATCATGCCACAATATAGTTTCACATCAATAGGGATGCCTTGCTCATTTTTATCAAGTTTTTTGGAAGAACTCATAGAAGTACCAAGAATTTTACTGTCTTCCATATTAAATTTCTTGAGCAAGTCCCTAACATATTTAGATTGGCATATGAAAGTCTCATGTTTAGCCTATTTAATTTGTAGTCCTAAGAAGAAACTCAATTCACCCATCATGCTCATTTCAAATTCACTTTTCATGCATATGGCAAACTCATTACACAAATTATCATTAGTTGCTCCAAAAATAATAACATCAACATATATTTGAACAAGGAGCATATCATCATTTTTAGATTTGATGAAAAGTGTAGTGTCAATTTTGCCCCTAGTGAAACCATTTTCTAAGAGAAAACCACTAAACCTCTCATACTAAACTCTAGGAGTTTGTTTCAATCCGTATAAGGCGTTGGACAAACAGTACACATGATCAGGATATTTATGATTTTCAAAATGGGGAGGTTGTTCTACATACATTTCTTCATTTATATAGCCATTTAAGAAGACGCTTTTAACATCCATTGGGTACAATTTAAAGTTCTTAAAAGCGGCATAAGCAAGCAACATACGAATGACTTCCATTTTAGCTACAGGTGCATAGGTTTCCTCAAAATCTATCCCTTCTTCCTGATTGTAGCCCTGGGCAATTAGCTTAACTTTGTTTCTAGTTACTACCCTATTTTCATCCTTTTTATTTCTATATACCTATTTAGTTCCAATAATAGTATGATCATCGGGCCTAGGAACTAGGGTCCAAACTTTGCTTCTTTCAAATTGGTTAAGCTCTTCCTGCATAGACATTACCCAAGATTCATCTTCAATGGCTTCCTTAATATTTTTGGGTTCTTCCTGGGATAAAAATGCAAAATGACTCACTAGGTTTCTTAAGGAAGACCAGGTGGCTACACCACGTGAAGGTTCACCTATGATTTGATCTAAAGGATGGTTCATAATGAACTTCTAATCTCTAGGTAGCTCTTGAACCTCACTTTCAACTTTATCATTTTCAATAGATAGCTTATCTAATATTTTTCTAATATCAATATCATCTTCATCATCTCTTTTAGAAAATAGATTAGATTCATCAAACACAACATGAATAGATTCAATAACAATTAATGTTCTTTTATTAAAACTCTGTTTGCTTTACTGTTAAGTGAGTAACCTAGGAAAATACCTTTATTAAATTTAGAATCAAATTTCCCTAGGTGCTCATTATCTCTAAGTACAAAACATTTACAACCAAAGACATGAAAATAGGAAATGTTAGGTCTATGGTTGTTCCACAATTCATATGGAGTCTTATTAAGTGAGGGCCTAATTAATACTCTATTCATCATACAACAAGCAGTGTTCACTGCTTCAGCCCAGAAATATTTAGGCAATTTGTGTTCAATAAGCATGGTTTTACCCATTTCTTGCAAGGACCTATTCTTTCTTTCTACAACACTGTTTTGCTATGGAGTCCTAGGTGCAGAAAAGTTATGTGATATGCCCTCTAAGTCACAATAGTTCTCAATGTCATCATTTTTTAATTCAGTTCCCCTATCACTTCTAATATGTGTAATTTTATAGCCCTTTTCAATTTGAATTCTTCTACACAATTTAGTAAATTGATCACATGATTCATCTTTATATGTGAGAAATAGCACCCATGTGAATCTAAAATAATCATCCACAATAACAAAAGCATACAATTTTCCTGTTAGACTTTGGACTTAATTAGGACCAAACAAATCTAATTGTAGCATTTCAAGTGGTCTAGTAGTGGATATGATTTTCTTTTTCTTAAAACTTGATCTAGTTTGCTTACTCATTTGACATGCATCACAAACTTTATCTTTCAAAAAATGTGTTTTTGGTAAGCCTTTAACTAAATCTTTTTTGACAAGTTTTGACAAGAGATCCATACTAGCATGTCCTAGACGTTTATGTCATAACCAACTAGCTTCATTTATAGCCAAAAAACATGTAACTTGTTGAGAAGCTAAATTATCAAGACTAGTGGTGTACACATTTTCATATCATTCAGCAATAAAAAGTACTTTGTTATCAAATTTACTCTCAATAATGCATTTATCATTTTCAAAAAATACTTTATGCCCTTTATCACACAGTTGGCTAATACTTAACAGATTATGTTTCAAGCCATCAACAAGTAATACATTATCAATAACCAGGGAAGGTTCCTTTCCAACCTTACCTACACCAATGATTTGGCCCTTTGCAATGTCCCCGATTGTTATGAACCCTCCATCCTTAGGAGTGATGGATGCGAACTTGGCCTTGTCACCGGTCATATGCCTTGAGCAGCTACTATCCAAGTACCGCTTGTCTTTGGGTGAGGACAATTTCAAACATACTTACAAGAAAATCTACATAACTGATGCTGGTCCCCAAATTCTATTGGTTCAAAAGGGGTTAGTTCCTCATTCACCTTTGAATCTCCACACCTTTTTAATTCTTGCATGCTTATTTTTAAAAGGACAGTCAAACTGAATATGACCTATTTATTTGCATTTATAACATGTTGTTTTCTTGACAGATTCTTTAGGTGGAATGTCGGATTTTGATTTACGAGTAAAATATCCCAAATAAAAACCATTTCGCCTAACATTCCCAATTCCATTAAATCGTAGACCTTCTTTACTAAACAAGTCTCTTTGGGTCCCGAGAAGTTTTTCAAAATTATTTTGGCCCTCGGTAAATTTGTAGGTAATCTTGGAGCTATCCTCCAATTTTCTTTCAAGTTCAACCATTTTCAAAATATTTTCTTCTCGCCAAGAAAAATGAACAATTTTTACCAATTCAACAAGCTTTGACCAATTTTCACATTTATTTTTCAAAAAATCATTTTCCTTGGTCATTTTGTTTAAAAATTTTTATACACGAATATATTCATATTGCAATGCTTTATATGTAGGTATGCTATCAGAATCACAATCATCATCAAAATAATAGGAAGATAAAGAGCAGGAAGATAGTACCTCATCACTGTGTGCCATCAGGCACAAGTTAGCAACCTTCGAATCATTGCAGTCGAAATCTAAATCATTGCTATTTTGTTTATCCCATGAGGTGTCTGCTTTCATAGCTTTCTTCTTTTTCCTAGACTCCTTTTTCAGTAACGAGCAGTCAAGTTTGATATGCTCGACCTTATTACAATTGTAGCATGTGGGTGCATTTGATTTTTCTTTTCTTTTACTAGACTCTCCCTTCTCAGATAATGAATCTCTAAACTTTCTATATAGCCTACTGTTCTTTCTGAAGAACCAGCTGAATTTCTTGGTTAGCATGGCCATATCGTCTTCAGATTCAAGTTCATTGCACTCACTAGATGTATTAGTAGACATTTTTAATGCAGTCACTTTTCTTATTTTATTGTACTCGTTCAGTCTCTCATTAATAGCTAACTTATAAATGATAAGTGAACCTATCAGTTCATCTAGTCACATAGCCTTAAGATCTCTACTCTCATATATGGCCATAGCCTTTGCTTCCCAAACCGGTGGCAATCCCCTAAGGATTTTTCTAATCATTTCATATGGGGGATAGGTCTTACCTAATGCATGCAGTGAATTAATAATGTGTGTGAAGCAAGTGTACATGCTCTGAATGGATTCACCGGTATTCTTTCTAAATGCTTTATACTCACTAGTCAACATGTCTATCCTACTATCCTTAACGTCTCTAGTACCCTCATAGGTGACCTCTAACTTATCCCGTATCTCCTTAGCAAAAGTACATGCCACAACTCTATTAAATTCATTAACATCAAGTCCACAATAAAGATTATTCATGGCAGTAGCATTTAAACTAACAGCTTTCATATCCTTATAAGTAAATTCATCTTCAGTCTTAGTTACTTTAATTTCACCTTCAGTTTTCATGGGAACATAGTTTCCCTTAGAGACAACCCTCCACACCTTCCAGTCAATATTCTGAAGGTAAATACGCATCCTTTGTTTCAAGAAGGTGTAATTGACACCACTGAAAACAGGAGGACGTGTGAAAGAGGGTCCCCCAGGGAAAGGGATTACAATGTTATGAGTCATCTAGATCTTTTGCAGAAAAATGGTTAAGTCTAAGCAACTAGGCATTGATACCAATTGTTAACTTTATTGTAATCCCAAGTGGTAGTGAATTGGTATTTTAAAAATTTCTCCCCTAGGCCAATTATCTAGCAGCAGTATTATGCAACCCTAGGGTCAATCTAGTGTAGATATAAAATAACTCAATATACTCAGCTAAAATTAAATTACACAAGTAAACTAATTACGCATGCACAGAAAAGCATATTAAAAGAGATAACACCAAATATGTTATCGAGGTTCAGAAAATGTGCCTACATCCCCGCCATGACTCACAAGAACAAGGATTCCACTAAGGCTCACTTCATGGGTGGAGCAGCACTGAAATACAACCAGGTCAGATTAACATAGGACTGACCTCAACCTTTACAACCAATTCTTTCGGGCTAGATTAACGCCCCCTCAGGCCACGCCTGGAATACAACAAGTAATCAATACAAATTTCGTGTACAAAATATATGCTTCTCCAATAAGTAGATTTGTACCAGTATAATCAACACACTACAATATGATAGGATATAATAAGCTCAATATAGTTTAACGTCTACTCTAAAAAATAATGCAATTATAGTAATCAGTACGTGAGAGTGTATGTGTTAGGATTCAAGATAATAATATCAATCACAAAGTGCAGTAACAAAGATTTTAAAAACAAATGCAAATATCTCAAAAATATTTTTCTCTAAGTCAACCATAAGAGATATTTGAAATTGGTTTGTAAAAATTATTTCACAAACAAATACAATACAAGCTCTTGAGTATTACAATGATAATGCAAAACTCACAAGCTGTAAAGAGTTTTTCCAAGGAAAACTTATTAATAAAGTCTCAATGAAAAACTCAAAGCTTACTCTCAAATAAAATCAATCTCCATCAAATAGAATAAATGAGAGTGTAAGCTTTAGAAGATAATTGCAAAAACACTCTTACTAAATTATTTTTGCAATAAGGATGAGTAAGAACTGAAGTGGAGAGCTTGAATGTGAAAAATAGGGTTTTGGAATTTTAGACAGAATTTGCTCATGATGTTTGCTAATTTAGCGCTAATCAAACCAAATGAGGGGGTATATATAGACACCCCAAAAAATACAACCGTTCAGGACCTATTTGGTATTTTTAAGAAAGTTTAAGTAGGGTTAATAAAGAATAGCCACATTTTAACCTCGGTAAAAATCAAGCAACTCGAGAGTTTCGGTCGACCATTTTTAAGGTTCAGCCAACTAGATTACTAGGTTTGGTTGACCAGGATATTTTTGAACTGAGGTTTTGGTCGACCATTTTTTAGGCAATTTTGATCCTCCGAGGTTCAATTGACCAATTTCATAAGTTCAGTCGACCAGGTCATATTATAACTAGGAGTTCGGTTGACCAGAGCATTTAGAATTCCCCACGTGCTAGTTTGGTTGACCAGAGTGTTGGAGGTCACTTTTAAGATGGTCGACCAAATGGTTAACATTTGATCCTGGGGAGGTTGGGTCGACCGAAAGTCTATGCGCGTTCTGGTTCGGCCAACCTAACACACTAAACTTGTGCATTCAAGCCAAGATTTCAATTTAAAGTCACCCTTTCTCACATAATTCTTATTTCTAAGTTATACGAGACTTTTTGTAACGACCCAAAATTCCAAGCTATATTTTTTTTATTTATATATCCGTAATGCTATAAAACATAATCTCTGATATCCTGTAAATAAACATCTGTCATCTTCACGGCCTATAGTAGGCACCATAGTAACCTGTGCGAATCCTGTGTTCTACCTATGTAGCGAAAAAACATAATATCTAATACATAACCCAAAATACACAATACTAGAGTTCTACGGACCCACCTGTATATACATACACACATATACATCATTTCCAAAAATCCTAAAATACTGTGGGCTCTACTATCTAGACCAAGACTCACCCCAAAACTATGCTAACTCAGCCGCCTCCTCTACCACTGGGTCAGCCCTGCCCGCCTCTCTGGGTTACCTAAAATATTTATAATTGATTACGAGCCGAAACTACGTAATTGAACGTTTAACCCGAGCTTTATGGTTTATATTTTTAATTAAATGTCCAAAATTTTTCAATATTTTAATAAAATTCCAAAATCATCATTCTTGAACTTTATTGCATTATTTATGAAATTTTGGTAATTTTTTGTCACAGGAAAATTCCCGGGAATCAAAACCAACACCTATTCGTATTTTGTGCATAACTTTTCTATCCAAGCTCTGATCGAGACAATTAAAATTTATAGAGAAAGAGAAAAGGATTATCTACAACTTTTGTGTTTTGATTTTTTTGAGAAAAGGACTCCAGAAGAGTCAGATTTGCGATGAACATAGAATGAAAAAAATGAAAAAAAAAGTACAACAATTCGGGTCAAGTTGCCGGGTCAAGTTGGCTGAATCCGGGTCTAGGGCTTTCTTCCCCAATCTTTATTTATTCTTCTCTTCCCCTCTTCCCAGGTGTGCCCTGCGCACCAAGCTCTTCTCTTGGCTCTCCTTTGTTGTTGTTCTTCTTCTTCTTCTTCTTTGTTTTATTTTATTTCAATTTCTGCTTTGCTATTCTCTTCCCTACTTTTCCCTTCTCTTCTTCCCCTTTCTCTTCTTGTTTTTTCCCTTGGTTATGTCTTTGTTTTCTCTTATTGTTCTTCCCTATTCTCTTCCCCAATCTTTCCCTACTCTTCTTCCTTAAATCCCTCTGCCCCCTGTCCTCTCCGGTAGCCTTGTAGCCACCCAAAGCAGCAGTGCCGTCTTGTAGAACCAGCTGCAACTCCACACAGCAGCCCCTGCACGACACCGACAGCAACTCTCTACTGCAACAGTTTCTCCAACCCGAGAACACACAGCAGCAGCAGCCACGGCTTCACCAACAGTTACTCCACCGAAGCCACAGCAACCCGTGAGCATCCAACACCAGCACACGGCCAGACCACCATCTTCTGTAGCATCCTCTCCTCTGGCCACAGCACTGTCTCGGCCAGCAACACAGCAGTAGCAAGCCTCTCTGCTCCCGCCTTCATCACAGCCACCCAAGACTACAACCCTCTGTTCCAGCTTCAACCGAGGACAACCAACCAACACAGGCTCTGTTTTACTCTCTCTCTCTCTCTCTCTCTCTCTCTCTCTCTCTCTCTCTCTCTCTCTCTCCTTCTCTATTCTTTTCTTTTACTTTATTTTATTTGGATATTATGATTTTGTTCTTCTTTTTGAAGCTTAAGTAATCTAGATTTAATTGCTTATTATTCAAGTGACTATTGTTTTTTTTATTTATTGAAGTTTATGGAAAGATGTAATTTTAAATTGCTGCAACTTGGTTATTTATTTAGTGATAGATTTAATTAATGCTTTAGTTTATTTAATTAATTTAGTGAAGTTTGGTTCAGTTCTGGTATAAAATTAAAAAAAAATAATAATAATAATAACATACAAAGTTTGTGTTTTTATTGTGTCCCGTAATCGTTTAGGTTGATTGATAGTTTAATTTTAGTTCGCGTTCTTGATTCGTGTTAAAAGTTCAATTTTTAGTCTGTGTTTGGATCTGATTGAGTTTCCATTCCTGCATGTTTTAATTCCTTACTTGTAGTTGCCATATTTAATAATGCGTGTTTAGGTATTTCCTCGGGTAGCCTAGGGTTTCCTTTATTGTTATTTAATTTTGTGCGTGCTAGTTTTAGGACTTTAAATCGCGTGTCATTTAATTTGTTAAGAATGAAATCAACCAATCTTGAAAACCCGAATCTAAACTGAGTTCCATACCAATTTAATTTTGATTGGGAGAACGTTAAATCCGAGATTAAAACGCATTCCCTGAGGAGACGATCTAGCCCTTGGGCTTAATATTATACGACGTAACTCCTATACTTGGGATAGCTTTCGAGCTGCTCATTTTTCGAGTGAGTCAATAATGCTAGGGGGAGACACCTTTTTAGCAAGGAGAAAATAGGTTATTACCAGTGTGTGGCATATGATTCTATACATAAATTATAACCTTTAATTAAAACTGTAAATAGGATATTATGTAAAAAGTATCAGTATAACAATCCACATCTATGTCATTTAAAATACATTATTTTCTGAGTTATCTATTCAAACGTAGTTCTACATATAATAAGTAATCTCTATTTTCTATGAATGCTATAATACATACATAACTTTGAAAACTTCCCCGAGATGGTTGTATGTCATGATTTAACCCCTTATGTCTGGGTTGTGCAGCCCGTAGGTGGGGCTAGACACTGGTTGGCCCTCCAATGTCAGCCTAATTGTAAGCATTTGTATATTCCTTTAGCACGAAAGGCCCCACTCCACCTAGTCCAGACGCCAAGGAGTCCTCTACCTTACTTGTGGCACAATCGGTTGTACCATACTCTATCTGAGACATATGGTTGCACTGTCTATGCTGTATAGCTATGGTACCGTACTCTGTAAACTGCTCTATTTCATCAGGGTCTGATACTATATAATACTACTTCTATATAAGATCTATCTATTTTACCATGACTCTGTATCATTAGTATTAACCTTGATTCTGTAATTCTCTGTATTAACCATGACGCTGTAAATCTCTGTAATTCTGTATAATCTGTATTTTTGTATAATATGTATTTCTGTATGTCATGGTTCTATGTTGTGTATATCATGGTTCTGTAAAGCATTCTATATAATCATGGTGCTGTATAACTCTGTATAAACATGTTTCTATAAAATAATGTATTACATGGTTCTGTATAATACTATATAAACATGGTTCTCTAAAATATTGTATAAACATGGTTTTGTAAAATACTGTATAGACATATTTCTGTATAACCATGTAAACTATAATTCTGCAAGCCTCTATATGGCTATAGCTCAGTATATAAAATTGTATAAGTTGTAATTCATAACTCTGTAAAAACTATATAATCATAAGTTTGTAAATCTGTATAAAATTATGTAAATATTCCAGTATTTTCCTCATGTCACACAATTAAATAAAACTCTATAAATATCTACTGTAATATTGTATGGTTTCCATGCCTTATTTAGTTTAAAACCATACTCAGTAACTCATATTCAAGTACTATGCTTGTTGGCCTTACAAGACTTAAAATCTTGTTATCTTGTTTTGATGCTAACAAACAAGTGGAATTTAACGTATTTGAGTGAGTAATGTTATCTCAGGGCTCATATATGAGAAAGCAAGGTCAAAGTGCTCACAAGGATCAAATGAAGCTTAAAAGAGTCAAAGCATGGATTTAAAGATAATATTTTAAAGCTTGAAGAAAATGAGGACATGGATGATAAGACAAAGAAAATTTAGAAGTCAAAAGAGAAAAATAAAAGCAAAGAGAAAGAGCTCAAAGAAAGACAAAGCATGAAGACTCAAGAAACCTAGAATGTGAAAAGTCTTAGAAGTATTCATGTAAGTACTTTACTGTTTAAATATTGTTTGAAAAATTATGAAGCTCTTACTTTAACTTCTTGGACCTAAATAACTTTTAACATACTTGGAAAATATATTTATAAGGTCAAAAATGTTTCAAAAAGGTTAGAATCATTTTTGGAATGAAAAACACCAAAAACAGGATTTCCCAATTGCTATCATTTTTCATACATCCGCATTGAGGTGCAATTTTCTCCATCAAAATTTAACAAATGTTCAACATGAAAGTTGTAGGATTTTCTCTTAGCTTTCTTTTGACACCAAGAAACCTAATTTGGATTTGTATATAAAAAGTTATAACTAAAATACGAAAACGGGGTTGAAGCTGTCAGCTAACTGAACACTATTCACGGCGGAACATCAAGAGACTGAACTGGACACTTCGGTCATCTGATCCTTAAACCTCAGTCGTCTGAAGAATATAGTCAGTTGACTGAAGATTAAGTTCAGTCATTGCTGAAATTTGTTTAAAGAGGCAGAACCACCTCAAATGACTGAACTCAAAAGTTTAAACGTCGGAACACTGTTAACGGGCATATTTTTTCCAAAATTTTATTTTTTAAATATTCGTTACTTGGGCTCCAAACTTTCTAAAAACTTGGGAAATACTCCAAGTAAACTTGTGCAATAAGAAAACCCTTTTGAATGCCTATAAATACATGGTTTTGCAAATTGAAATACACCATGAATTGAAAATTTTGTTTGAGAAGCTAAAAGCACTCTTGTTCTTACAAAGTTCTCTTGTTCACTCATTGAAAATCTCTTTTGCTGAGATATTCTGAAGTGCTGATCCTTCCTCCTCTAAATTCCTACTACTAATCCTCATCTAAGAAGGATATTGGTGAATTCTACACTTGAGCTTCATTCTATTTCATATTGATATTTCTACATTAAAGTATATTATTATGTTGTAACTGTTGTACTAATCAGCTCTTTGAGAAGAAAATTCTTGTACACATATTTTGGTTTTATTTCTTGTAGATTGACCATTCCAAGGATTGTTTGGATCATTGGCTAAGCAAGGGGATATTGCTTAGAGAGGCGGGCTATAGCCTAGTTAAGGAGTGACCGAACGAGAGGACATCGTTTGGAGAGGCGAGCTCTAGCCTAAGTAAGGAGTGACCGAATGAGGGTACGTCGATTGGAGAAGGCGGGCTTTAGCCTTAACCAAGGAGTGTTGTAAATTTTTGTTCTGCCCGTTAAAGGAACGGGTTTAATGAATCCTTTGGTGGTTTGCCAAAGGTGAGGACATAGGCTGGGTGTAAGCCAAACCTCATAAAAATCCCGATCTTACTCTTTTTTTCCCTTACTCTTTATTTTCAGTACATTTATATTGCATGGATGGTTTAACTGAAAATCATTTCCTGATCTAATTTTGATTTGGGTTGTAGAAATCGAAAGGGAGTACGCTGGTTATATCATATCTTGCAGAAACTATACGGGAGTACGTTACTTGGTTAACATCCCAAAGATAAATTAACTAAGAGTTTATTTGAGTTCTGAATATTGGCAAGAGTGTGGATATTGTGTTGATTAGATGTTATATTGCACATCATATTGAAGAATAAAAACCATCAATACAGGGCTTTATATCAGCAAGTACAAATTTCATATATACATGGCTTATATAAACAAACAAACCATTTTTAGTTCTTATATTACCAAAGTGTTGCATGTGTTAATTTTGATTTGGTTGTTTACTTTCAAATTGTGCTTGATTGTTTGGTAAAATTAAATGATTGATTACTTGGATGGTTGAATGATTGTGTTGTTGTGAATTGAATTGAGAAATAAACTTTTGCTGAAAGTCTGAAAAATCAACAAGAAGTTAAGAATTGAAATAAAAGAAGTTTAAGGATTCTTAAAAGGAATTAAAAGGAAATTTTAAAATCCAATTCTCTCCCCCCCCCCTCTTGGGACTACACCTTGCTTTTCATTTGGTATCAGAGCGGGGTTATAGCAAATATTAATTAGTAGCTATAAAAAGATCCTAATGGCACACTTAGGCGTAGCTCCCTTTGGAGAGGGACAATCTTCAACTAGGTCACCAATCTTTTGTGGACACAACTATACATTTTGGAAAAAAAGAATGTAAATATACCTTCAAACCATAGATTGGAAAGGTTGGGAGGTTGTCACGGTTGGTGATCTAATTCCTGCCACATTAGTAGATGGAAAACAAATACCTAAGGGAAAGAAAGACATGACTGAAGAGATTATAAAATGTTGCAAATAAACTCTAGCGCTATGAATGCTCTATATTGTTCTTTATATGCCAATGAATTTAATAGAGTAATGGCTTGCAAATCAGCTAAGGAAATATGGGACAAGCTTGAAGTCACTTACGAAGGCACTATAGATGTTAGGGATAATAGGATTGATATGCTTACAAGTGAATATGAAGCTTTTAGGATGAACCCGGATGAATCCGTAACTAATATGTTTACTAAGTTCACTGACATAATAAATTCCCTAAATGCACTAGGAAAAACCTATACTACTTATGAGATGATTAGGAAAATTCTTAGAGGGCTGCCACCAAAATGGGAACCATAAGTCACTGCCATAGCTGAAGGAAGAAATTTGAAAACGACTTCCTTAGATGAGTTAATAGGTTCTCTACTTACATATGAAATGGCGATAAATGAAAGAAGTGTAAAAACTAAAGCCCAAGAATCTATAGCCTTCAAAGCCTCAAACTCTAGTAGTGAAGAAGAAATGGATGAAGATGAAGTAGCTTTCATATCTAAAAGGCTAGCAAGGATACTAAGAAGGAGAAACAAATTCAAAAGAAGAAATCAAAACTCTGAATCAGAAGAAGAAGAAGAAACTAATACAAAGAAATCAAAGAATAAAACTCCCACATGTTACAATTGCAACAAAGCTGAACATATAAAACCAGAATGTCCACTACTAAAGAAAGAGTCTAAAAAGAAAAACAAAAAGGCCATGAAAGTCATTACTTGGGACTTGATGAGTACAAATAGTTCGGAAAATGAATCAAGTGACCAAGAGGTTACTTATACGTGCTTTATGGCTTGGGATAATGAGGAAAGCTCCTCATCTAAATCTTTAAATAATTGTTGTAGTGATGAATCCAATGATGAGTGTATGTCATCTTATGAAGAACTTCAAAATGACTTATTCAAAGTACTTAAGATGCCGATCAAAGTAACCAAACAAAACTCATCATTGCAAAATAAGAATAAAGGAATTATGAAAGAGTTAGAATCACTTAAAACTACTGAAAGGGAAAAGGATTCAAGAATCAAGGAAATAGAAAGTAACAATGAAGATATGACAAAGGAGTTAGAATCTAAAAATCTTGCTGAAAATGAAAAGGACTTGAAAATTAAAGAATTAGAAAGCAAGAATGAAAAGATGATAGAAGACTTTCGATCCCTATCCTCTATAGAATATAAGAAAGATATATATATTTCTGAATTAGAGGATAAGATAAGAAAACTATCTCTAGAATTAGAGAAATCACTAAAGAAAGTTGATGGCAAGAAAGATATAGAGATAAATGATCTCAAAAATAAAATTGAAGATAAAGAAAAGATCATTTATAACTTCACTAAAGGAAAGGCAAACTTTGACAAAATGATAGGCTCACAAAGGATGACCTTAAACAAAGAAGGCATTGGATTTAATGGGGTTGAAAATAAAAAGAAAAAGAATTTTTACATGGGTTATTTTTCAAAAGCCTCCAAAGACTATGCTACCACATCTAGTAATGCTTACACTAACACCATATGCTATCAATGTAAGAAGAAGGGACATATAAAGTTTGAATGTCCATTTAAAAGAAAGGGTGTGAAGACTAAACAAATGTGGAGAGTAAAAGAAACATCCCTTGTGAAACCTACCGGACCCAAAAAGGTATGGGTACCTAGATAAAAAGCCTTGAAAATCTCAAAGTGTTTATTGAAACACATAAAAAAAATTAAATAACATTGTTGGCCAAAATAATAGAATGATTCATACAAGCTTAAAATAGAGAGTTTTAAAATCTGGAAAGAAAATTCATATGAAAGCAAAAATCAAGCATATTACATGAATATTTTGATAAGAAATATTTTAAGAATGAGAGATACTTGAAGACAACTTGAGCAATATTACAAAGCAAATAAAAATGAAATACATGTTGTGCTAATTTGCTATATACTACATATGTATGATCATGAGCATGAATCTTGATATAAAATTAATTTTTAACTATGCATGCTAAATCAAGTGGATAAAGTTGTCTTGTGCTGCTCTTTATATTGGTATTCATGAGCTATGAATAATATTTTTGATATCCATGAACTATGCATGATGTGATATTAGCTTTGGTATCTAAAAAGTATTTTTGGTATCACATTTTAAAAATTTTAATTGGTTTCACAATTTAAAAGGCTCAATTGGTATCACAAATTGATATTTAAGAATGATAAGCATAATTGAACTCATGAGCATGTTATGATATTGATGATAACATGATATTAGTATTTGATGAGTGTGTTCATGAGAACATACAAGATATGAATCAATATATGAAGTATGGATAATAAACTTAAAAGCATAATTGGTATCAAATTTGAATGTATTAAATTCAGGGGGAGTATTATGACTTATTGTTTGTATTATGTTTCTTCCCTAATTATTAAATTGGAATCATGGAATAAATAATTGGTATCATGAATTATTATGCATGATGAAGTTTAAAGAACTATATTTTTTATTGTCGCTCATAGCCTTAGTATTTAAAGTGTTACTTTTTTTTATCGATGTCAAAAGGGGGAGAAGTTTTAGGCAGAAAAAATTGAGCATGATATTAAAAATTGGAAGCTTATTGAAATATATATATCAAAAGGAGGATAAGTATTTGATATTGAGATTGATTGATATTAATATTGAATAATGTGATTTTGATATATGAGCATAATAGTAAAAGAGTTTTTGAAATTGATCATGACATTGTTAAGTTTGTCAATATGATGCTTATTGAAAGGGGGTGCCTTTTTAAGGCTTTATGATGCTTACTGAAAAAGGGGAACCTTTTTAAGGCTTACTCAAATTTTTGCTCCTTGTTTGTAATCATCAAAAAGGGGGAGATTGTTGGCCTTACAAGGCTTAAAATCTTGTTATCTTGTTTTGATGATAACAAACAAGTGAAATTTAACGTATATGTGTGAGTAATGTTATCTCAAGGCTCATATATGAGAAAACAAGGTCAAAGTGCTCACAAGAATCAAATGAAGCTTAAAAGAGTCAAAGCATGGATTTAAAGATAATATTTTAAAGCTTGAAGAAAATGAGGACATGGATGATAAGACAAATAAAAGTTAGAAGTCAAAAGAGCAAAAGAAAATCAAAGAGAAAGGGCTCAAAGAAAGATAAAGCATGAAGACTCAAGAAACCTAGAATGTGAAAAGTCTTAGAAGTCTTTATGTAAATACTTTAATGTTTAAATATCGTTTCAAATATTATGAAGCTCTTAAGTTAACTTCTTGGGCCTAAATACCTTTTAACATACCTATAAAATATTTTAATAAGGTCAAAAATTATTTCAAAAAGATTAGAATCATTTTTGGAATGAAAAACACCAAAAAGAAGATTTCCCAATTGCTGTCATTTTTCATACATCCGCATTGAGGTGCCATTTTATCTATCGAAAACTCCTTATTTTTAAAAATATTCAACATGAAAGTTGTAGGATTTTATCTTAGCTTTGAAAGTTGTAGAATTTTGTCTTAGCTTTCTTTTGAAACCAAGAACACCTAATTTGGAGTTTTATAGATAAAGTTATGACTAAAATACTGAAATGGGGTCGAAGCTGTCAGCCAACTGAACACTGTTCACGGCGGAACATCAGAAGATTGAACTGGACACTTCGGTCATCTGACCTTTAAACCTTGGTCATTTGAATAATATATTCAGTTGACTAAAGATTAAGTTCAGTCATCTGAAGATTTTTTTGAAATGTTTTTAAAGAGGCAGAACCACCTCGGACAACTGAACTCGAAAGTTCAGACGTCTGAACACTGTTAACGAGCATATTTTTTCAAAAATTTTATTTTTAAAATATTGGTTGCTTGGGCTCCAAACTTTCAAAAAACTTGGGAAGTACTCCAAGTAAACTTGGGCAACAAGAAAACCTTTTTGAATGCCTATAAATACATGGTTTTGCAAATCAAAATACACCATGAATTGAAAAATCCATTTGTGAAGCTAAAAGCACTCTTGTTCTTACAAAGTTCTCTTGTTCACTCATTGGAAATCTCTTTTGTTGAGATATTCTGAAGTGCTAATCTTTCCTCCTCTAAATTCCTACTGCTAATCCTTATCTAAGAAGGAAATTGGTGAATTCTACACTTGAGTTTCATTCTATTTCATATTGATATTTCTACATTGAAGTATATTATTGTGCTGTAACTGTTGTACTAATCATCTCTTTGAGGAGCAAATTCTTGTACACATATTTTGGTTGTATTTCTTATAGATTGACCATTCCAAGGATTGTTTGGATCATTGGCTAAGCAATGGGATATTACTTAGAGAGGCGGGCTCTAGCCTAGTTAAGGAGTGACCGAATGAGGGGGCATCGTTTGGAGAGGCGGGCTCTAGCCTAAGTAAGGAGTGACCAAACGAGGGTGCGTCTTTTGGAGAAGGCGGGCTCTAGCCTTAACCAATGAGTGTTGTAAAGGTTTGTTTTGCCCGTTAAAAGAATAGGTTTAGTGAATCCATTAGTGGTTTGCCAAAGGTGAGGACGTAGGCTGGGTATAAGCCGAACCTCGTAAAAATTCCGATATCACTCTCTCTTTCCTTTACTCTTTATTTTCAATACATTTATATTGCATGGATGGTTTAACTGAAAATCATATAAACTACGTAATTTAGAAATCAAGTAAACTTCAAGCCTAATTTTGATTTGGGTTGCAGAAACTGAAAGGGAGTACGTTGGTTATATCATATCTTGCGGAAACCATACGGGAGTACGTTACTTGGTTAACATCCCAAAGATAAATTAATTGAGCGTTTAGTAGTTTTGAATATTGGAAAGAGTGTGGATATTGTGTTGATTAGATGTTATATTACACATCATATTGAAGAAGCAAAACCATCAATACAGACATTTAGATCAGCAAGTACAAATTTCATATATACAAGGTCAAAAAAACCATTTTTAGTTCTTATATTACCAAAGTGTTGCATGTGTTAATTTTGGTTTGGTTGTTTACTTTCAAATTGTGCTTGATTGGTTGGTATAATTAAATGATTAATTACTTAGATGGTTGAATGATTGTGTTGCTGTGAATTGAATTAAGAAATAAGCTTTTGCTGAAAGTCTGAAAAATCAACAAGTTAAGAATTGAAATAAAAGAAGTTTAAGGATTCTTAAAAGGAATTAAAAGAAAATTTTAAAATCCAGTTCACCCCCCCTCTTGGGACTACACCTTGCTTTTCAGTGCTATAATGATAAAATCTCTAAATTATCTGGCATAACATATTTTCCCTTACATGACTATCTAAGCTCTGCTTACTATTTCTCTATCTCACGCCTGCAGTGTTCGTAATTCCAAACCCTAAATTTACACCCATATGAATAAATTCATGTCAATCAACTGAATATCTAGAACAACTATCGTATTTGGGTTTTCCTCAACACACATATTCACAATTTTCTAAACCATAAACTGTTTATTATTCTACTTGGGTTCCTAAGAAAATACCAGCCAAAAATCCTTAACCCGCTTGCGGTATTCTCACCAAACCCTGCATTTCATAAATTCTCAAATCTTCAGTTCAACTCCAAAACTATATTTATATTCACATTGCTAAGTCTATTCATCCCATAATTAAGATAAACAACTCATAAATACTTAGATAACACATTTACCTCAGTTTTGGGATGGAGCCCCAAAACCGCAAACCAAAATTCCGCTCCACCTACGTTGTAGAGAATCTTCCTAGGAACCTTGTAGTGGTTCTTGATTGTTGAAATGAGGCTTAACGAAGCAAAATTTGTAGAGAGAAGTGAGAGAGGTTCGTGGGTTAGGAGATAAGAGAGAGGGTATTTGATTTTTATGTTTAAAATGCATCTCTCGGTATTTTATATTCTTCAGCATTGTCTCAGAAAACCGTCGACGATTTTCTCGGCTTATCAGAAAATCGTCTCTAGTTTTCTATTAACCGGTCCCAAAATTATCGTTTTACCTTTACTTGGTCGCGGTTAAAACCTAAAACCGTCACCGGTTTTCTAGCTTCTTTAGAAATTGTCGTTGATTTTCTCCTTCTCCAACCAGAAATCCATTTTTTTAAATTTATTTTATCATTTTATTTTTCCGGGTCACTACATTCTCCCCTCCTTATAAAATTTCGCCCTCAAAATTTACTATCTGTGCTATACACCATCATTTGAGGAAAAATTGACTACTTATTTTATTAATTACTCTCACTTGTGGTGGAGGAATATCGTGGTTACATTCAGGGTTTTTGGAGACTACAAGTATACACATAAAAAGAAAATTCTCCCAAAAGCAAAAACACTATCTATCCTATAACCTAAAATACCACTTATACATACATCATCATGCCTTGTATAAAATAAAACCAAACTCTATCTACTTGATTTATTACTACTCCTCTCTATCTAATGTTGATCCCTATTGAACAGATGTGGGTACTTATGCCATATTTCTTCCTCAAGCTCCCACAATACTTCCTCTACTACATGATTCCTCCACAGGACTTTTACTAGTGGAATTCTTTTAGTACACAATTCTTGTTCTTTTCTATCTAAGATCTGTACTGGCATATCCTCATATGCTAGTGTGTCCTTGAGCTTTATTTCCTTGTAACTGATGACGTGGGAGGGATCTGGGACGTATTTCCTTAACATGGAAACATGAAATACATCGTGTATTCTGGATAGAGTTGGTGGTAAAACTAGCCTGTAGGTAACTGGACCCACTCTCTCTAGTATCTCGAATAGGTCAATAAACCTAGGCCTCAGCTTACCCTTATTCCTAAATCTCATAGCCCCTCTTAGTGGTGCTACTTTTAAAAACACCTAATCTCCCACATCAAACTCCAACTTCTGGGTGGCGAGTATATTTTTAGCTTTTTTGCCAACTCTGAGCTACACTAATTCTATCTTTAATAAGTCGGACTTTATCGTACGCCTATTGTACTGATTCTGGTCCCAAAACTCACCTCTCACCCATTTCATTCTAGTATAATGGAAAACGACACATCTGACCATATAATGCCTCATAAGGTGCCATGTTGATGCTGGTTTGATAGTTGTTATTATACGCAAGCTCAACTAGCGGCATATACTGGTCCAACTACCCCTGAAATCCAACACACATGCTCGTAGCATATCCTCAAGTACCTGGATCATTCTTTCTTTCTGCCCATCAGTCTGAGGATGGAATGCCACGCTGAATGATAACTGACACCTCAGAGCCTCCTGTAAGCTCCTCCAAAATCGAGATATGAAACGTGGGTCTCGGTCTGAAACTATAGACACTGACACTCCATGTGGTCGAACTATCTCCCAAATGTATATCTCTGCCAGTCTATACATAGGGTACCTAACTTTAATAGGAAGAAAGTGGGCCTTCTTCGTTAGTTGGCCTATAATCACCCAAATGGTGTTCTATCCGTGTAGCGCCGGCGGTAACCCTAAAACGAAGTCCATAGAGATATGGTACCACTTCCACTTGGGAATGTGGAGTGGCTGCAACCATCCTAACAGCCTCTGGTGCTCAGCCTTCACCTGCTGGCATGTCAAACACTGCTCCTTGAATTCAACTATCTCCCTATTTATGTCACTCCACTAGAATGATTCCTGGAGATCCCGATACATTTTATTACTATTAGGATAAACTGTGTGTAGGGATCTATGTGCCTCCTCTAAAATAGCTCTCCTAATCCCAGCATCTGCAGGCACACGCAGTCTAGTATGGAACCTCAAGGCCTCATTCTGAAATACTAAACTCCTTCCCCTGTCTGTCCTACATTTTCTCTATCAAACTCTACCAATTCTGTGTCATTCTTCTGGGTAGCTTGAATTCCTTCTTGCAAAGTAGGCTGTAACACTAGGTTGGAAATGAATGCCTGATGATCACCCTCTATCAGCTCCACGCCTAGCCTCTCCAAATCCATCTGAATAGGATGCTGAATCTCCCCTGCTGACATCGTTGCTTCTGATGCTTTTCGGCTCAATGCATCAGCCACCACGTTTTTTTTTTTCCTGGGTGGTAGCTAATGGTGCAATCATAGTTTTTAATGAGCTCTAACCATCTTCTTTGCCTTATATTCAATTATTTTTGAGTGAATAAATACTTCAAACTTTTATGATCAGTGAAGATTTCACATTTCCCACCATAAAGATAATGCCTATAGATTTTTAGATCATACATTACTGCAACTAACTCTAGATCGTGCACAGTGTAGCTCTTTTCATATTCTTTAAGTTGCTAAGATGCGTAAGCAATGACCTTCCCGTGCTACATTAACACGCACCTGCGTCCCTTCTTGGACGCGTCACTGTATATCACAAAACTATCTTCTCCCGATGGAATAGATAGTATTGGTGCAGTGATCAGCTGCTGCTTCAATTCCTGGAAGCTCTGCTCACAATCATTGGTCCATTCAAAATTTATGTTTTTTCTCATGAGTCTTGTCAGTGGACCCAATAATCTGGAAAAACCATCTACAAAGCGTCAGTAATACCCTGCTAGACCTAGAAAACTTTTGACCTCCTGAATATTTCCCGGTCTCACTCAATTCACCATTGTTTCTATTTTACCCGGATCAACTGATATACCGTCCCTAGAGATCACATACCCGAGGAAAGTGACCTGTCTCAGCCAGAATTCACATTTCTTGAATTTAGAGAACAATTTCTTTTTTCTCAGTATCTGCAAAACCAACCTTAGATGATTCTCGTGCTTCTCAAAACTCTTCGAGTAGACCAGTATATCATCAATTAATACCACAACATGGTCTAAGTACTGGTGGAACACTCTATTCATTAAATCCATAAACACTACTGCTGCATTAGTCAATCCGAACAGCATTACCAAGAACTCGTAGTGCCTGTACCTCGTTCAGAAAGCTGTCTTCAAAATGTCCTCTGCTCTAACTTTTACCAAGTGATATCATAATCAAAGGTCAATCTTGGAGTAGACCTGGGTCCCCTAGAAATGATCAAATAAGTCATCAATTCTGGGAAGAGGATATTTATTCTTGATTATCAATTTGTTTATTTCTCTATAATCAATACACATTCTCATGGTCCCATTCCATTTTTCATGAACAGGATTGGGGCTCCCCAAGGTGACACACTGGGCCTAATAAACCATTTATCCAACAATTCTTGCAACTGGTCCTTCAATTCCTTCAACTCAACTGAGGCCATTCTGTAGGGCGCTTTAGATGTTGGTGTTGACCCTGGTAGTAAATCTACTACAAATTCTTTCTCTCGATCTGGTGGTAACCCAAGTAGTTCCTCTAGAAAAACATCTGAAAACTCTCTGACTATCGGAATATTAGCCTATTTCAGTTATTCTCTTGGCAACTCCTTTATGTAAGCAACATACCCTTGGTAACCACCCTGAAGCAATCTCCTTGCCTGAATAGCTGACACTAACTGCGGCGAGGCACGCACACGTGATCTCACAAATCTGAATTCCTGCTCACCCAGGGGTCTAAAGATCACTTATTTCTGATGACAATCAATGCTGACCTAATTAGTTGTGCCAGCTAGTTCATACCCAATATCATGTCAAACCCTTGTAGATCTAATACCATAAGATTAGTTGGTAACACTTTCTCCTGAATGCCCACTAGAAAGTTTTTAAGTACCCTCTTACACCTCACTATTAACCCAGTCGGCGTGGCTATTGATAACTCAACATCTAACAATTGTGCCTTAACTCGAGATAACTTAGCATATCCCGACAATACTAAAGAATGAATGACACCTGTATCAAATAGAACAACAACTTTATATGGTAAAGCAGTAAGTGTACTTGTAACGACGTCTCCAATAGCGTCGACATCTCTCGGTGTCAATGCATAAACTCTTGCCAGAGCTGTGTTCCTCTACTGCCCGCCACCTCTAGGAGCCTGATTATATCTCTGAATCTGTCTAAGGGTCGATGCTCTATTCGGTAGCCAATGACACCACTGTGCTATGTGTCCGGGTCTACCACATCCATAGCAAACAGTATTCCCCAACCGATATTCTCCCGTATTCTCCTACCGCATAGAGGGCAAATAGTGTGTGCCTGCTCGCCCTGGTGCCTATGATCCTCGGCTGGACCCTACTTGGAAACCCAGTGGCATGGGCCTCTTCCTCTGGCTCGGTGCTCCAACATCTTTCTTCTCTCTCTCCTTTGCTACTGTGACCCTATCAAAAAGTTCAGAGAAGTCCTGCAGCTTTAGAACTGCCACCTATTTATGAATTTCCCGCCTCAAGCCCCTCTCAAACATCCTCACCTTTTTTACCTAATTTGGGACGATGTAGGGGGCAAAGCGTGATAGCTCAATGAACTTCGCCGCATACTGTTGAACAATGAGATTTCCTTGAGTCAAATTCATAAATTCTACTACCTTCGCTTCTTTGACGATAGCAGGAAAATATCTGTTGAAGAATACCTCCCTGAATCGACTCCAGGTCATAACCACTGGCATGGGCATTTGTTTCTCCAATAATCTCGTGGCTGTCCACCACCTCTCGGCCTCACCTGTCAATTTATAAGTAGCATAGAAAATCCTTTGCTCATCTGTACAGTGAAGTGCCATCAGAATTTTCTTGATCTCTTGCATCCAGTTTTCGCCACTATAGGATCTGCTCCTCCTAAAAATGCCGGAGGATTCATTTTAGTAAACTTTCAATGGAACAACCCTGGTCTGTCGATGAGCCTCCCTACTCTTTAGAACTCCGCGCAATCTCAGTTATAACCTACTGAGCCACACTACGCAAAACTGCATCTGAATCCCCACCACCTGCACTAGAGGGGCCTACCCTATCATCCCCACTAGCATGAACTCTACTCCCTCCAGGGTCCATCCTGAAAAGGAAAATAAACATAAACTGAGGACCCTATCTGCATAACATAAAAAACATATTCATCTAATTATAATCTCATACCATCAATTAATTTATCGTCCTTACTCTCAATTTAGGATTCAGTTCGGAAATTGAGAAACACAACCCGAGAATAGTTTACTATGACTTTCCTGAAATCGTCACCCCAGGAAAGACATATAAACCACTACGGAAATCCTGCTTCCCGATCACAGAACAAAACCATAAATACTCATCTTAATTCCCCAACATCGACACACCGAATTCCCAATCTATTCCTATACTCAGGTATTGTTTTCCGCTGCATACTATAGTCTATAGAACCTAGCAACCTAAACTATGATGCCAAATTGTAACTACCCAAAATTCCTAGCTATATTATTTATTTATTTATATATCTTTTATGCTATAAAACATAATCTCTGATACCCTCTAAATAACATCTATCATCTTCACGGCCCATAGTAGGCGCCGTGGTAACCTGTGCAATCCCTGTGTTCTACCTAAGCAGTAGAAAAACATAATATCCAATACATATCCCAAAGTACACAATACTAGAGTTCTATGGACCCACCTGTATATACATACACACATATACATTATTTCCAAAAATCCCAAAATATTATGGGCTCTACTATCCAGCCCAAGACACACCCCAAAACTATGCTGACTCAACCGCCCCCTCTACCTTTGAGTCGGCCTTGCCCCCCTCTTTGGGTTACTTGAAATATTTATAATGCTGGGGTGAGATATCTCTTAGTAAGGAGAAAATATGTTATTACCAATGTGTGACATATGAGTCTGTACATAAATTATAACCTTTAATTAAAACTGTAAATAGGATATCATGTAAAAAGTATCAGTATAACAATCCACATCTATATATGCACCCGTAGGTGGGGCTAGACACTGGTTGGCCCTCCAATGTCAGCCTAATTGTATGCATCTGTATATGCCTCTAGCATAAAAGGCCCCACTCCACCTAGTTCGGATGCCAAGGAGTCCTCTACCCTACCTATGGTATAATCGCCTATACTATACTCTATTTGAGACGTATGGTTGAACTGTCTATATTGTATAGCTACGGTACCGTTCTCTGTAAACTGCTTTATTTCATCAAGGTATGATACTATATAATACTATTTCTATATAAGATCTATCTGTTTTACCATGACTCTGTATCATCAGTATTAACCATAATTCTGTGATTGGGATATTAACCATGACACTGTAAATCTCTGTAATTCTGTATAATTTGTATTTTTGTATAATCTATAATTCCGTATGTCATGGTTTTATGCTTTGTATATCATTGTTCTGTAAAACATTTTGTATAAGCATGGTACTATATAACTCTATATAAATATATTTCTATGAAATACTATATTACATGATTTTGTATAATACTATATAAACATGGTTCTGTAAAATACTGTATAAACATGGTTTTGTAAAATACTGTATAAACATATTTTTGTATAACCATATAAACTGTAATTCTGTAAGCCTCTATATAGTCGTAGCTCGGTATATAAAATTGTATAAGTCGTATTTCATAATTCTATAAAAACTATATAATCATAAGTCTGCAAATCTGTATAAAATTTTGTAAATATTCCATTATTTTCCTCATGCCACACAATTAAATAAAACTCTATAAATATCTACTGTAATGTTGTATGGTTTCCATGCCTTATTTAGTTTAAAACCATACTTTATAACTCATATTCAAGTACTGTGCTATACTGATAAAATCACTAAGTTATCTGGCATAACATATTTCCCCTTACCTGACTATCTAAGCTCTACTTACTGTTTCTCTATCTCACACCTCCGGCGTTCGTAATTCCAAACCTTGAATTTACACCCATATAAATATATTCTTGTCAATCAACTGAATATCCAGAACAACTATCGTATTCACGTTTTCCTAAATACACATATTCCCAATTTTCTCAACCATAAATTATTTATTATTCTACCTAGGTTCTTGAGAAAATACCCCCCAAAAATCCTTAGCCTGCCTGCGGTATTCTCACCAAACCCTACATTTCAGAAATTCTCAAATCCTCAGTTCAACTCCAAAACTATATTTGTATTCACATTGCTAAGTCTATTCATCCCATAATTAAGATAAACTACCCATAAATACTTAGATAACGCCCTTACTTAAGTTTTGGGATGGTGCTTCAAAACCCCAAATCAAAATTCCACTTTGCCTACATTGTAAAGAATCTTCCCAAGAACTCTGTAGTGGTTCCTGATTGTTGAAATGATGCTTAATGGAGCTGTAAAGAGAAGTGAGAGAGGTTCATGGGTTTGGAGAGGAGAGAGAGAGTATCTGATTTTTTTGTTTAAAATGCATCTCTTGGTATTTTATATTCTTCAGCACTGTCTCAGAAAACCGTCGATGATTTTCCTAGCTTCTCAGAAAACCGTTGTCGATTTTCTATTAACCAGCCCTAAATTACCGTTTAACCTTTACCCGGTTGTGGTTAAAACCCAAAGCCATCACTGGTTTTCTAGCTTCTTCATAAACCGTCACCAGTTCTCTCCTTCTCCGACCAAAAATCCATTTTTCTGATTTCTTTTATCATTTTATTTTTCCGGTTCACTACACTTTTCATGTGATAATTTGGGACCTAAAGCTAGTCTATGGTCTTTCAGCTTATCTATCCTATCATGCATGCAATACATTAATTATTACAGACCATAATTAATATTACGGGCCCAAAATGAAACACAAATTACAATAATAAACACTGAGTCTTTAATCTCTTTCAAGTCCATGTGTGTGCACCATATGATACTTCCAATTGATCTTGCACACAAAATCATCAACCATTAAATACCAAAGTATTTGTCATAATCAAAACAAGATATAACCTATAAGGTCAACAAAAAGTAAATAGGAAGGATTTTTAAAAGGTTTTTACAGCAATCTATTGAAAGCATGTAAATTCTATATTATCACTACTCCTACAAAGCACATCTAAGATCATGAATCATGCCTAGAATGTAGTGACCCAAAGAATAATAGTATTTTAATAATAATGAGGGAGAGAAATGGAAACAAAAACAAAAGGAGCCAATAAGCTTCGTCGATGAAGGTCTTCAGAACCTCGTCGACGAGGTCCCGTCTCGTTGGCGAGAAAATACTAAGAGAAGGATTTGTGTTACTCTAAATTTCGTCGATGAAGGGTAAGGTTCGTTGATGAATTTACTGAAGGACTCATCGACGAGGTGACGTGTCTCGTCAACGAATCTGGCCCTATAAATAGTGCAAACTTGGATTTTTATTCAAATCCAGTGCTTCTCTCTCTCTCTCTCTCTCTCTCTCTCTCTCTCTCTCTCTCTCTCTCTCTCCCCTACAGTTTCTCTCCCTTCTCTCTTCAATTTTGGCCCCACCAGTCACCGGATCGATGATCTAAAGCCACCACGACATTACTGATGAAGTTCTCTTCAAGTTTGCTAGGACAGATCATCGATGGGATCGAGTTGGATTTCATCCCAAATTCAGGGTAAGGCCTTTTAGTCAATTTTTGGCATTCTAACAGTTATAGGAAATGATGTAGGTGCAGAAATACTTATATCTTGTTTTGGAAAACGTTGTTTTCAGGGTGTTATATAGGAGGCCCTATGGGTGTTAGGCCAGTATACCATAGGGGCTTTCCAGTAGTCAGGTAAGGGAAATATGCTATGTTAGGTAATTTTAAAATATTATACAGTTTATTAAATTATGAATATTATGTATTAAAGTATGGTGTGGCTTGAGAATATGAATATAGTACAGAGATATGTTTTATGAATTTCAGTACCATGATTATACGAATTCTAGTACCATAATTATACGAATCTCACTACCATGATTATGCGAATTTCAGTACTATAATTATGCAGTTTTCAGTGTTATAATTATACAGTTCTCAGTACTATGACATATGGATTACAATTACAGTTTATTCAATATCATGGCTATTGCAGTTATTTCAGAATCATGGTAAATCAGATAGTTGTATATAGAGATATATTATATAGTATCAGTCCCTGTTGGAACATATAGTTGCAGAGCATGGTACCGTAGCTACAGATATTTATGTTATAAGTGCAATCACCTATTTAGATAATACGTGGTATTAGGTCGATCACCTAGGCCCTTGACGTGGATAGGCTCCCCATCAAATATGGGTTGAGATGGGCAGATCATACTGATGGAGTATAGTGATTTACCCTGGTCGGCCAGCCAGTGTAGATCCTACCTATGGGCTACACAACCCTGTCATGAGGGGTTAAATCATGACACACAGTTATCCACATGAAAAGTTTTCAGTTACTATTACGTATGTACAGATTTACAGAAACAGGGAACATACTTATGTATAATAGAAGTATTTTGAATAGTAACCTATAATACTGTTATGTTAAGCAACATGGAAAGGGTGGTGGATTTTATCATTTGTACTATATTTACATATTCAATTATACATGATAATATAGAAATAGATTTTCATAATATTGTAACTCATTTGCCACATTCTAGTAATAGCATATTTCGTCTTACTGAGCGTTGGCTCATCGCAGTGTTGAATCATTTTTCAGGAAGTCCAGGTAGGCAAGCAGACCAGGCTTGCAGATAGAAGGGCTCCAGTACTACCCTATTAGCAGATAGTGAATATGTTTGTGGAGGATTTTCGTATATTCCAGCATAGTTGGGGATATTTTGGGAATAGTGATATGTGTATATTTTGGAAAACATGTTAGCACTCTGGTATTGTATTGTATATAATTATATATGGATATGTTTATTTGATTTCCACTTCTTGCTGCTTAGGTTAATAATTGGGTTTAATTAGTATGGTATCAAAGTATGTTAAATATCATGGTATATATATATAAAAAAAATAAAAAAATAAAAACCCATTTAAATAGCAAGTCGTTACATAGAATGTCGTTTGGCGCAAGTTATGTTCGATTAAATATTCATCTTAGGCTAACGGCTAAGTGGACCATTCGAGGGCAGAGAGTGGTGAAGGTGAACCAACCGTCTGGAGCATGTTCGGGAACCAGGGTATACTCTATCTCAATGATCACGAATCCACCCCGTACATAAGTTGTAGCCTAATTTGTACAGATGACTAAATCCCTAACTAGGCTATCGTATCCCATAGGGTATCATCAATTTCAAAGATTTAAACTTGCATGGAAATTAAATGAAAGCATGTAAAGAAAGCATTAAAGGAAAGCATGTAAAGGAAAGCAGTAAAAAAAAGCTTGTAATGGTGGCTTTAATTGCAAACTCAATAGTTTTTCACTAACTATTAAGAGTACCACTAAAAACCCTAATCTACTTGGCAACACAAGGAATAAGAAGGTTGTCATAGGCCTTCACGAAACCAAGCATGAACCAGTACAAGAATGTAAATCAAAAGCGATAAATCTACTCTACTTTGGTTCTCAATGGCTTTCTAGGTATGTCACTAACCCAAAAGAGGCCAAAGAGGAACTCTAAGCACATTTTTGAAGCTATTATTTATAGCCAAAAGGGTTTACAAGGTTTGAACTTCAAAATAGGAAAGTTATTCCAAAATCTCACATAGAAGATCATCATTGTCGACCAAGTCACGCCCATGTTTTCCTTTGGTCTCGCCCTGGTTGAGGCTTGTGGGAAATCAGGAATTCAATCTTCATCATCTGCGACCTAGTTGCACCAATGAGTCTTACTAGTCAAGTTGCTGATCGAGATTTGTAGGATCTCAACTTCAGTTCAACTTCAGGAACTCAACTTGGTCGCCCCTAAGGGTCACTTGGTCAAACACTTGGTTGGGACTCTCGGTATTTCTTGGCTCAATAGGCTTCAGTATCTTAACCTGGTCACCCCATAGGGTCACTTGGTCGATCACTTGGTTGAACCTTGTAGCATTTCTTCTTCAGTCTGACCTTAAAATCTACAGCTTGTGACATGGTCGACCCTTTGTGTTGCTAGTCGCACCACATAGTCGAATAGGATCTTCCTCTTTTTTGATACATTGAGGCTCTAGGGGCTTGGTTAAGCAGCTGATTTGAGCCTTGTACACTCCAATTACTCATTTGGATTTTCGTAATGCTTATCTCCTCGGTTTTAACCCATTTTTCCTTAAAACATGAACAAACCTTGCATAACTCTGAACTATGTGAACAAAGGGTATATACAAGATAAAAGAAGAAAAAACAAAGGTAAATGGGGACCTAAAATAGTGCATTTTAAGGACTCATCACAACTCCCAACTTACACTTTGCTAGTCCTCGAACAAATCAAAAACTATGAATACTAAGAAAACTACAAAATCCTATCTACCTTCTCTTTCGCAAGAAACACGATTACATCTACCATTTGTAACAAGGCTTTAAACCCCTAGGTTGACCCTAGTGGACGAGTTGTAGTCTCGTGAGGGTTTTCAGGGCAACCAATCTCAGTGAACATCACATAAGATTACATGTAACACAATTATGCCATTTTACATACAAGAATACAACCTAATTACAAGTAGGCTCATCTATATATAACTCCACTATGCACAAAACTCTACAAGAAATCACTCATGCAAGTATCAACAGTGTATAGCCATCATGAAAAACATAACTCATAGTGAATCAACTAGAAATTGCAATTCATAGTTAATATCATCATGTAAATTCAAGTATGGTAAGGCATAATCATAAAGCATGTGTAAAGTGAATGATTCATCACACTCAGGATACCTTTGGTCACCTACAGAAAGGTCTTCTTGACTCAACCTCACTAGCATACTTTCAAAAACACTCAAGAAAATAGGTTCACTTTTATATGTGAGGAAGAATTTCATGATCAAACATCCTGCATATTTTGAAGAACTAACACTAAGCATGGAATGAACTAGTCTCGTAAGAATGGGATTTAGCCTATTAATGAGGTGTCGGGTCTTTTACCCTAGCACCTTCTCACCTACTCACCACATCCAACCAAGACCACCCTAGATTGACCTATTCATAGACTAGGCGTACATACATCTTAAGCATCAGATAGTTGAAGAAGCTTTCTACTTGTAGAATCATGTGTGTTGTGTCCCTAGCTTGACCCTTGTATATTTGGAGCAAGTATTCTATATATTTTTCATTTCTTTTTCTTTCTTATGTTCATTCTTCTTACATTTTTTTTCTTTCACGGTCAACTAGGACAATTTTCACAACATTTTTCATTTTCATACTATCGATAGGAGTTTTAAGCTCGAGCAGGAGTCCATGTACTAAGTCTATCTCTAGGGGTGGCTCAATTTTCACATCTTGAGTAGGCTACAAGACCTAAGTTTATATCTCCCCACTAGATATCACCTCTAGGCTAACAAATGCAAGAACTGAGACTAGCAGGCAAAGAAAATCTAGAAAAGGAAAGTTGAGTTCCCTGAACTTAGAGTTTGGTGTCAAAACTCAAGAAAAATGAAAGCCTCAGCAGTACCTCACAAGGTGCCACAACCGCCACGGTTGTTCTCTCAATGCTCTCAAGGAACCCTGAGTGCTATAAACCATGATAAAGTGCATCCTAGCCTTGTGAAGAACCATGTGAATACAATACTTTACACAACCATATTAAGACGAATGAATCATTAGTCAATCATCATAGAGTGAGAAAATAATATACTAGCTATAGTTTGCGAAACTACACATAAGAAACTCACTAATTTGTTAGTGAGCATAACAATGTCATCTAAATGATAAGACTATTCATGTAACATGTAGGTAATATAGAGGTATGTAAAGGTTATAAATAGTGTTAACATGGTATAAAACAGATAATGTCACTTCAAATTTTTAAAAAATTGTCATTTTTTTTCTTGAAATGTGCAATGTAGTATTCCTACCCCCTAGCCCAAATTTAATACTTCAGTGTCCCCAACTAAAGTGTGGAAAGAAAGAACCTGGAAAGAAAGGGAAGGAAACACTACATGGTTCTATGAAATCAATCAGTGTACCTATAAAGACCTGTTACTTATATAACATTTTTTCTCATATATATATATATATATATATATATATATATATAACATAAATACCATCTGTCTGAAATACTACTAAAAAATATCTCAGGCTCAAGAGAGCACTGAGGAAAAACTCTGTATGTCATCCCTAAGCAGCGGTATACAAAAAGTTGTAAACTGTCAAGTACATAATACCAGAAAACCATAATATTCTGAAGTATATTTACAACACAAAATACCTAGTGACCACATCCAAAAACCTGGGATCTACCCCAAAACACTGGCACCAGAAATACACCTACCCTTCCAGCAAGGGCAGCGCAAGACAACCTCTACCTGTAAGCCTGATCTACTCGCCTAACTGGATCTCCTGAAAAATGGTAAGTCACTGGGATAAGATAACGCTCAGTAAGAGGAAATATGCTATTACTAGTGTGTGGCAACTAAGTTGTACATTTAATATACTGAAATAATACTGATACTGTAAAATGAGTAAGCTGATATACTGCACAAAAAACATGTCACGTAGTTTAAAATACAACTGTGTATCTGAGTTTACTATCTGTACATACTGCTAATATGATAATATAATTGCTGCTGTGTGATATATATGTACATAGGAAGTTCTTCAATACCTTGGGATCTGTATGTCATGATTTAACCCCTCATGACAGGGTTGTGCGGCCTATAGGCTGGACTTACTCTAGTTGGCCTACCAGGAAAGTCAATTTGTCTCTAACATCTTCCAATCTAGCCTACTGCAATCTCTCAGGGCAATCTCCAAATCTAACATCATCTAACTGGCTACCTCAACCCAGCTCGTTGGGGAGACTACAATCTCTACTGGCACGGTTAGATGGAATCCACATATTATCTGAGTTATATGGTTGCACTCTAACTATAATAGCAACGGTACCGTGCTCTGCTGTCTGTATCTACCTAAAATTTCCACAGGGATCTGATACTTTGTTATACTAATATATATGCTATTTTAATATGATTTCAAAGCAACCATAATACTATAAATTTGAGCTGTAATATCTGAAATATCTATCTGAAATATTTGTAATATCTATCTATAATATATGTCTATAATTTCTGTAATATCTATCTAAAATATATGTAATATCTATCTATAATATCTGTCTGTAATGTATGTAATATCTATCTGAAGTATTTGTAATATTTGTCTTAGTGTTATGGTTTAGAAATCATGTTATTCTGAAAAATGTTGTAAATCTTACTTTCTGCTAATAAACTGTATATCTAGATATCTGTAAAATTTCATAGTCAACATATTAAACAATAATAAACTCAGGTCACACAACTGTGTAATTAAAAATCTCATGCTTCATATCCGTAATTTCACTAAAGTAATAATACTCATAATATTCTGGAAAAATAAACTGATCAACATGCTTGTAAATATACATACATAATCTTTTGTTATACATTCTAAAAACTACCTAGCATAGCATATTTCCCTTACCAAAATTTTGAAAAGCCCCTACTGTACTTTGACCCTACACCCGCAGGGTTCCCCACTCAAAACCTTGAAAACAACATTTCCTAGAACCAAACATCAGTATTTCTTCGTATACTACATTTCTTATAACTGTGGAAAAGGCAAATATTGAATAAAATGCCTCACCTTGAGATTGGGATGAAATTCAAACCAGCCCCACCAACGATCTGCTCTGGTAGACTTAAAGAGAACTTTCCCAGGAGCGTCGTGCTGACCTAGGATCTTCGAATCAACAAGAACCCTACCCGAAAACCTAAAGAGAAGGTGGGAGATGAACAAGAGAGAGAGAGAGAGAGAGGAGTGCTTTTGCGTGAACAATCTGCAGAAAACTCAAGTTTAGACTATTTATACACTAGCCTTCGTTGACAAGCTGCGTCACTTCGTCGACGAGGTCAAGAAAGAAGTTCGTCGACAAAGTCTACTCCTCGTCGATGAAATTCAGAACTTGAAATATAGCCTCTCAGTATCACGTCTCATCGACGAGACTCTCATGTATTTTCGTCGACGAATTCCCTGTGTTCGTCGATAAGACCCTACTTAATTTTCTGGGTTATTATAGTACCTGCTTAAGTAACGACCATAAATACTATAAATAGAATACACGCAATAATACACCGAAGCATAAAAGACATATCAAAAGAACCATGTAGTATTCATTGATTTCAAAGGTAGTACAATGTATATCGAGATTACACGCATTGGTACGACTGACAAAAACATGGTGTGAAATCAGAAAAGAAAACACTAAGAAAAGAAAATAAAAGAAAATAAAAAATGTGCCAAAGAACAGTACATAAATAGAGCACAAAACAAGATAGATCCTAAACATCTAGTCCTATTCTGAGTCCGCCTTAGAATCAAAATTTGAAATAGGATACGAATTATCTGGAGCACTACTGGGGCCATAAGAAGTTGCCACCTCAGTGGCCATTGCCTGTACCAACACCACCATAAAGCCATGGATTTCAGGAGTTAGAAGTGGCATGGTTGTCCAAGTGGAATTGAATGATTACTGAGGGCGCATGACTACCAGATGCCTAGGGTAAATAGCCAGAGTTAGTGACATACGGATTGGTGTAGTAAAATGCACCTATTGCAACTAAGGCTCCTTATGTGGTACCCCTGAGGTTCCCGCCTCCCTCAACTGCTGGACCTAATCATCTGAGGCTACGTTTCCCCATGAGGATGACTCACCCCTCAATGGATCGTGGGCCCTTGGTCGTCTATATTGTGGGCATTGGGCTTTCTTCTCGTCAGTTTGCGATCCCAAGAGTAGGCGCATTTTCACTAGGAGTAGAAAGAGAGGAAAAATGGAGAATACGAAGAGGTATAAGTTCTAGGAAGGCAAACAATCAAAACCCTAGATTGCCAAATAGGGTTCAGCACAAAAGGGAGGTCGTAGGAGCCAAACCTAGTGGTCGTAGGGTCACCGGAGGCTCAAATATGGTGCTTGGGGCTTGGGCAACTAAGTCAAAGGGAGGGGCGATAAGGGGAGACCTAGAGAACAGTGACAAGAGTGGGAGTTGAATGATCGTAAGGGAAAAATGGTTTTAAACGACTTTTGATATTCTTGACCAGGTCGCACCAGCTCTAATGTTGATCGCATCCCTAAACTTAAATAGGAATATTGACTCCCGACCAGGTCACACCCAACTCAGTGCTAATCGCACACATGGTCAAACCTCTTGGTAATTTATAAGTCTAGACAAGTTTAGAGACTTGACTAGATCATGCCAACGAAGAGATGGTCGCGGCCTTGGTCAAACTTCTTGGTACTTTGGAAGTTCAGAGGACTTTCAAGGCTTCGACCAAGTCACACCTATGCTTGCTGGTCATCGCCTAGTCGCACTCCAACGACCTAAAACCTATCCTAAAGACTCTTAAACCCTATGTACACTACTATGTACACTCTAAGGACTCAAAATAAAAAGAAAAATACTCAAGTTGCCTCTTAGAAGTGCTAAGTTTATCGTCTTCATCTAGACGCGATGAAAGTTCATATTGAACTCACCCTAGTTTGAAAAGAGGGGTTTCTTCCACCATTTTCTTGTTAAACCAAGTCTCACTTACCCACAGTTGCCCCTCTAAACTGGAGGATGAATAATGAACAGCTAGAATCTGCTCATACAAATCCTCCAGGCCAGATATAAAAGGGCTCTCAGACTGAAGTATATCTTTTAAAGGGTCCCTTCACAAAATTGAGAAAGTCACTTCCTCAATGCATTCATCAATCAGGTCAACATCCAAAGCTTGGATGCCATCAGGTGGATGTTGGAAAGCATGGAATACATTCAGTCGGAGCTGTATATTGCCAAAGGACACATCTATAATCCCTGACCTACATTGAATGTAGGTGTTAGCTGTAGCTAAGAATGGTCATCCTAATAGGACATAGATTTGGTCCTTGGTTGGGTCCGAAGGTTCCATATCCAAGACTATGAAGTCAATAGGATAGTAGAACTCCTCAACCTTAACCAAAATGTCCTCTATCACACCCCAGGGCCTTTTAACTGATTAGTCAATGAAACTCAAGGTGATTAGGGTGGGTTCAACTCTCCTAAGTTGAATGTCTTAAAGACCGAGTATGGAAGAAGGTTCACGCTCACCCCTAAATCTAAAAGAAACCTATCAATTATGTAATTGCCAATTACACATGAGATGGTTAGAGCATCGGGGTCTTTTAGTTTAGGAGGTAGATGATCTAATGGAATTGAGATCACATGCTCAGCTAGCCTAGCTTGTTTATTCATATGCACAGTTAATTTTTGCTTCTATGTGCACAAGTCCTTGAGGAACTTGGCATATGTAGGCACTTGCGTGATAGCATCTAAGAGAGGAATGTTGATCTTAATTTGTTAAAATGTGTCCATGATTGACTCAGTGGTGGTCTCCTTCTTAAATTTAAAAGGTGCGTGAAGAGCTATGAGACACGGAGCTACAGGAATATAATGGGGAAGTGCTCCATCCTTGGAAAGAGTTGGTGTCTCGGTATTAGCTACCGGATTAGGAGAAGGAGGATCAAATGGTTCATCATTGGTTTCTTCCCTCGCCTTCTCCCTACCCTTTTCTTGGTATAACTTCTCCCCAACCCTATTTTTTACCTCCTTACCACTCTAAAATATGGTTATAGCCTGGGCTTGCTCATTATATGATAAAGGTCCAGCATCCAGCTCACATTCTACCCCATATTGGCCCTTAGGGTTCACTAGAAGCTGGCTAGGCAACTTACCCTCATCTCTCCTACTCAAAGAGGTAGCTAGTTGCCCCATGGTGGCTTCTAGCTTGGAAATTGATTGGAAGTGAGAATAAAGTAACCGTCGATCAACTTAGCGATCATCCTCAATGCTCTTGAGGGCTTTCAACACCATCTCCTGAAAGGAATCATATTTTGGTCGATGAGGAGATGGTTGTTGAAAAGATGATGGTCTAGGGGCAAACACAAAAGGGTTTTGGGCATTTTGTTATGGGTGAGGAGGTGGATCAGTGGGTGATATCTGAGGTCTTTGTGCTTGAAAACCCGGAACTTGTAGCCTCCAGGAGAAGTTAGGATGTTGTTTCCACCCAAAATTGTATGTGTTTGAATATGGGTCATTGGATAGCCTATCGTACTAATTATGGGTAGCCTTAAATTCCTTTTGCACAAACTCAGGCTGGGAAGGTGAATGATTACAATTGTAGCATGTGTGTGAAGGATAATAACAAATGGCACACACATCTACACATGCCATATGTTGAGGTTGCTATCCTAAGGACAAGAACTGATCTAACTTTTTAACTATGGAGTGTAGTGTGGGCGCTAGGTCATGGCCCATGGCTAACTTATAGACTCCCTTAAGTTTGGAAGAGGAGGGTTTGGATGGTCTACGAGCAACAACAACATGCTGCTAAGAATTCTTGGCAAGGTTTTTCAAAGAGAGCCCAAACCTCATTCTCGTGCTTGGTAAGGAAAGTACCTCCATAAGATGCATCTACCATTGACTTATCTCACTCACTTAATCCTTTACAGAAGGTCTAAACCGATTTCCATCCAGGGGCCTAATGGTGTGGGCATTTATGTAAGAGGTCCTGAAAATGCTCCCATGTCTCGAAAAATAGTTCCCCTTCCACTTGTGAGAAACTATTGATTGCTCTCCTAAGCTGGTTAGTCTTCCAAATTAGGAAGTGCTTTTTCAAGAACTCGTGCTGCATAGTGGCCTAGTTGGTCACCGAGTTCGGCTCTAAGGACGTTAGCCAATATTGGCCTTATCCTTTAGAGAGAACTGGAAAAGCCTTAAGCTGAGGGCATCATCACTGAAATTATGGATGCGGATGGTAGAACAAATTTCGAGGAATTCATCTAGATGATTGTAAGGATTTTCATTTGAATTATCATAGAAATTGGGAAGCATCAAGATGATGGAAGTTTTGATCTCAAATTGTGCTGCCTCAACATCTAGGAATCAGACACAAGACGGCGACGTATATGTGTTGGGTGTGAAGTAGTTTCTAAGGGGCTAAATTGGTTGCTCCCCCACAACAAGTTGGTGAGGAGCTTGGGGTTTCAGGATTTGAATGACTGGAACCGAATTATGTTTAGCCATTACTTTGGGTTTAGAAAACTCAGTAAAATCGAGATTAGAGGTGGATTTCCTAATGGACCTATGAGATCTCTCGATCTCGGGGTCTATAGGCACTAACTCTGGATCCAAAGAGCGCAAACCCAGCATACACACGTGTATCACATAGTCAAGACTTCAGAGTAACAAAAAAAAATAAAATAAAATAAAAACAAATAAATAATACGCTAAACTAGAAATTGGCTTATAACCATGACCTAGTACCTAACAACGGCGCCAAAATTTGGTAGGGTTTCGTCTAGCCAAGTCTTGGGTCCTTAACTACCAAAGATAAAATTTATAAACCTAACTACTCCCAAGTTCAGTAGAACAATAAGTAAGTCGAGTATCGATCCACGGGGACTAAAGTGCAGTTATTCACCACTTCTAATGTAGTTTATTATAGCTTTGTGTAAAAGAAAGTTAAAAGGGGAGATTTTTAAAAGGTTTTTCTAACAATCTACTGAAATCATGTAAATTCTATATTATCGCTACTCCTACAAAGCAGATCTAAGATCATGAATCATGCCTAGACTATCATTTGGTACAAGTTATGTTTGATCAACTATCTGCCTTAGGCTAACGACTAAGTGGACCATTCGAGGGCATAGAGTAGAGAAGGTGTACTAACCGTCCAGAGCATGATCGAGAACCAGGGTATACTCTATCTTAACGATCACGAATCCACCCTATACATGAACCATAGCCTAATCTATATAGATGACTAAATCCCTAACTAGGCCATCCTATCCCCTAGGGTATCATCGATTACAAAGATTTAAACTTGCATGGAAATTAAATGAAAGCATGTAAAGAAAGCATTAAATGAAAGCATGTAAAGGAAAGCAACAAAAAAATAAGCATGTAAAGGTGGCTTTAATTGCAAACTCAATAGTTTGTCACTAACAATCAAGAGTACCATTGAAAACCCTAATCTACTCGGCAACACAAGCAATGAGAAGGTTCTCAAAGGCCTTCATGAAACCAAGCATGAACCAAAACAAGAATGTAAATCAAAAATGGTAAATCTACTCTACTTTGGTTCTCAATGGCTTTCTAGGTCTGTTACTAACCCAAACAAAAAGCCAAAAAGGAACCCTAAGAACATATTTGAAGCTATTATTTATACCAAAAAGGGTTTACAAGGTTTGAATTTCAAAATAGTAAAGTTTTGCCAAAATCTCGTACAGAAGAACGTTGCTATTGACCAAGTCGCACCTATGCTTTCCCTTGGTCACGCCCTGGTTGAGGCTTGCAGGAAATAAGGAATTCAAAATTCAGCATCTTCGACCTAATCAGTCCAATGGGCCTTGCTAGTTGAGCTACTGGTCAAGATTTTCAAGATCCCAACTTTAGTTCAGCTTCAAGAACTCGACTTGGTCACCCCTGAGGGTCACTTGTTTGAGACTCTCAGTATTTCTTAGCTCATTAAGCTTCAGTATCTCAACCTAGTCACCCCATAGAGTCACTTGGTCAATCACTTGGTTGAACCTTGCAACATTTCTTCTTCAGCCTGAACCTTGGAATCTGTAGCTTGTGACCTGGTTGCCTCTTTGTGTTGCTGGTTACACCATATAGTCGAATAGGATCTTCTTCTCTTTTGATACATTGAGGCTCTAGGGGCTTGGCTGAGCAACTAATTTGAACTTTGTTCACTCCAATTACTCCCTTTGCTTCTCGTAATGCTTATCTTCTCAATTTTAACCTATTTTCCTGAAACATGAACAAACCTTGCATAACTCCGAACTATGTTAACAAAGGGTATATACAAGATAAAAGAAGACAAAATTAAGCTAAATGGGGACCTAAAATAGTGCATTTTAGGGACTCACAAGTCACCATGATGCAACTCATGATATTCAAATTAGAAGTTTCTGTTTCCTCAATTGATAACTCATCCTCACTTGCTACTTTCTTAGGGATATAGGGTTGTTCTTCTCCCGAATCTTCCTCTTCATCCTCTTTTTCAATTTCCAAATTTCTAGTTGGTCATTGTTTAATAAAGTGGCCTCTTTTGAGATATTTGTAGTACACATCATTCCCAGAAATTTTTTTTGAGGACCCATTCATGGGTGTCTTTCCTTGTCCAATGGTTGTTGGACGATGGGATTGCTACCTCTAGAAGTCACTTGACCCATGTTGGTGGGTCTAGTCTTCTCATATGATGTGGCCTTTCTTTGATAAGTATCATTGGAAGTGTTTCCAAATTTTCTTCCCATTTGAGCTTTACTCATTTGCTCAGAGTCATGTGCCAAATTAAATGCATGCTCAAGTGAATTAATATGATGGGGAAACAACTCTTTTCTCAATTCGAGTTTCAAACCAATTCTAAAATGAGAAATTTTTTGGCTATTTCTTTCTTCCACACCACACCTAATGGAAATTTCATCAAATTTGCTCATGTATTAGGTCATACTCAAACTTCCTTGGCCAAGGCTATAGAGTTAATCCATGAGGCGTTCTCTATAAGAGATTGGAACATACTTTTCTTTCAACCTTTCTTTCATCAAATCCTAGTGGTCTATAGGCCTATAACCAAGGCAAGCTTCTTGTCTTTCAAAATTCACCCAATGAAGCTTTGCTTGTCCAATCAACCTAATTTTTACAAATCTCATATGATGTGGATCATTCATTTTATACCAATCAAAATATGAATCCATTTCAGCCAACCAATCCTTAAAAAATTTTGGGTCTATTTGACTATCATATGTAGGGGCTTCAATTTTCACTCTTTTCATCATATCGACATCTAGATCATTATTTTCCCTACGATATGGTCTCCTTAGTTGAAAATCCTTTTCATCATAATCCTTATCATTCCAGTTTGGAACATAAGGGTCATGACATTGGAACCTTCTAGGAGCATTTTGATCTTTGTGGAGGAGGAATGGGAGGTCGTTCTTGAGGTGGTGTCCTCTCTTTTGGAAGGTGGTTTTGCTCCCTAGAGTGATGGTTGTCGACCTCAAGAGGCTATCCTAGATTTTCTTGTGGTGGGTTAGGAGCTAAACTAGCTTCCAGCCTCACAATTCTTGTAAATGCATTGGTCAAGACTTGGGTTAAGACATGGACTTGGTCTTGCAAGTCATCTAAGAGTGTGTCATGGTCCATATTATTCCTATGACCATGATAACGATTCCCAGTTCAGGTTGCCATCAAAACACAACAAACACAAAGGAAAGGGGCTCATGGCCTAAGTATTTTTTTGGGCAGGGGGTCACGATTTTGAAGGGAATTTCGGGGAGGCCAATTCAGCCCAAGGGAAAATGAGCTTTGAGGGTTCGCCTAATCCAACCTAGGCTCTAATACCAAGATGATGTAGGATGGGTATCGTCGGTCTAGTCATACAGTCAACCCTAAAGCAAGCACGTACACATAAACACTATAATTTAATAATTCAATCAACCCAAACGTAATCATAAATTATGCTATGATTCACATCTTGTAAGGTTTTTGAAAAGGTGTATGATTTATTCAGAAGTTAAGTCCCAAGTGTTCCTTCACCAAGGAATCAAGTTTTATGCATAAAAGATGCTATTGCAAAGTTTAAGAATGCAAGTTCTACGTTAACAAATTAATATTGCCACGATTGATATTAGCAAGTGACAATAATATTGAAAACTAAAGGTTCATGTGGTCTTCAGTTGCCTAAACTTAGGCCTCAGTCATCTGAAGATTTTAAAATATGAATTTTTGAACTGGCAGTAACAGTTTAGTTGACTGAACCTATGCCTTTAGTCGCCTGAACACACACAGGATTTTAAGGAAATTCAGGGATTCAAGTGGGCTACTTTAATAAAGGCTATTGGGCTTCAAGCAAAGGTTCACAATCAAGCAAGGGATTAACATGCTTACCTAAGAAAATCGTTGGATGATTCGAAGTTGTTCACCATGAGCTTAGATCATGTCGGAAGTCCTTCAAACAAGCTTGATCACAATGATTAAGTAGATACAGTTGTGTAGAGGGAAGAAGCCGTGGGGGTGTATAAGGGGAAGGAGGTGATGATGGTAATGTTGGATAGAGTGGTCTCTCACACGTGATCTTTGGGGAGAACAATGTAGTCTCACACCAATCAATCAAAAGATTGGACAAAGCTTCAAGCTTTAGCAAAGGAATTCTTCCTCAATATTCAAACATAAACTGCTTAGAATTATTACAATGAGAATAATATAAAGTCTAGCATGGGGGGGACAACACATTAAAGACATTCACAACTCTCACACAAGCATAGGGGACAAGGCACTAAACACTCTCACTAAATTCTAACACAATTAATATTTTTCCAACTTACTAAACACACACTTCAGTTGAGTTGTCTTGCATTATTACAAATCAAAATAGGAGACCCAAACATATGCCAAAAGAGAAGGCCAAATCTATGTGGCCCTATGGAACATAAATTGTGTGGGATCAATATAGTCGTGTGGGGCCCACATGGGTCTTGGACTTGATCTTACTTCAATATATTGACTTGGGTCTTCATGCATCTAAATTCTTCAAGTAGTTTCATGTGTATCTACAAAAAAATTTGAATGATAATGGACATCGGGAGGTCATCCACGTGTCACCATATCGGCAAAGGAGTCAGTCAAGGAATGCTAATCCCCATCACAATGTAAGTTTAGGAAACCGGACTGATAGTTCAGCTGAATAAACATGTTCGGGTGACCGAAGTCAAGGTTCAAGCGATTGAAGTGCTATTGCCTATTTTAAATTCCTATTCTTAAATGGTTCATGTGACTCAGGCATAAGTTCGGGCGACCAAAGTTTCACGGCTTAAGTCATAAACAATGCGATTTATTACCTTTTTCAGAATAAATTGTTTCCAAATTTTAGGCAAATGGTCAGATTTGAAAACCCACTATTTAAGGGCAAACTTAATCAAACCAATCGCATAAATTATTCATCGATTTCAACTTTCATAGCCGCTATACGCCATTCTTCACTACTGAAAATCAAACTCTGGTTTTTTTATCTTCGTTTTCATATTTCTCAGTCCAAAAAACCTAGATTTCTCTTGAGTTTCATTACATCTTATTGTTGAGAAGTTATTTGTGTTTTATATTGTACAAATATGCTCTTCTTAGAGAGTTTTCTACTTGTACAAAAATCTGCAGTTGTATTGCTTTTGAATTTTCAATTAAGGGATAGAATCGAACAAGAAAAAGAGTGTTCTTGCTTGAGAGGTGTCTCTACTTACTAAAAAGAGAGAAGGAACTCCACCTATAGAATGGAGAGAGTAAAGGAAATCTTCACAGTGGGTTGCTTAAGGCAAGGACATAGGCAGACCGCCGAACCATGTAAAAAATCTTAGTGTTCTTCTTTCCTTTAATCTCTTTACTTTCTTGCACTTATAAATTGATTATTATCTGCTATGAATGAATTAAAATTGATTTTGGAATTATATGAATGCTGAGGTAAATTTGTGGATATCTTGAATGATTTAAATTTCCATTGTAAATCAAACGCTACTGAAATTGTAAATTTAGAATTGCGTTAATTAGTTGAGATAATTTAATATCGATTGATATTGATTGGTATAGCCATTCTCTACTTATTTTTTTGTTGTGATTGAAATAGTGAGGGCACGTGGTAATTAAGTTTTAAAATTAATCAAACTTCCACGCATTAAAATTTTAAAATACAAAATTCACCCCCCTCTTGGGACTACACCATTACTTTCAATTGGTATTAGAGCATAGGTTGTAACATATCCTACTAAGTAGTTGCACAAAAATCACAATGGCCAACCTAGGCGTGTCCCTAGTCGGTGAAGTACAATCCTACATTGGACCCCCAATCTTTTGCGGTGTAAATTACACCTTTTGGAAACAAAGAATGAGAATATTCTTACAAACAATGGATTGGAAAGTCTGGAGAGTTGTAGTATAAGGAAGCTATGTTCCTACTAAAACCTTTGAGAACAAGGAAATTCCTAAGGAAAAAAAGGAATGAATGAGGCCGATATGAAATAAATGTAGATAAACTCTAGTACAATGAATGCCCTATATTGTGCATTAGACGCTAACGAGTTTAATAGGATAATGGGCTACAAGACTACCAAAGAAATCTGGGAAAAACTAAAAGTAACATATGAGGGAACTGTAGATGTTAGGGATAATAGAATAAACATGCTCACTAGTGAGTATAAAGCCTTCAGGATGAACCTAGAAGAATCTATATCGAGTATGTACACTAGGTTCACCCATATAATAAATTCCCTAAACGCCCTTGGGAAAAACTACCTAATTTACGAAATGATTAGGAAAATCCTTAAATGACTTCCACTTATTTGGGAACCCAAGGCCATAGCTATAACTGAAGAAAGTGTTGACTTTTTGAGTCCGATCCCATTTTTCTAATGACAAACCACCTGTATATTATGTGTGTATTTAGTATTTGAATAGGTTTACAATTCAGCACACACAAGATAAAGGAGAAATGGAAGCCAAGAAGGGAATTAAAACACATACAACTTGGTGTATTCCATGGAGATTTGACGAGCAAAGAAGAGAAAACACATTTTATTTAATTTGTAAAGCATTTAGATTTGATCGTAATAATGCATGTCTCACATGATTTGATGCTAAGCTCAATGAACCGTAGAAAGACCTTAAGGGACCAACATTTTCATGAAAAACCTTTTGCATAAATTACTAAACTCATACAAAGGTTTTAAAATGTTTTTGAAAACAAATTAGGGCCAAAATATCAATTTTTTCAAGGCCCAATTGACCGACCTCTATGGCCTAGTCGACCAGACTTAACACTCGGCCAGATTTTTCACTTCTGTAAAGGCCCCAGTCGACCGACCCCTCGCAAGCATTATTATGCCTAGTTAACCAATTGGTCTTGTAAAGCCCCTATTGGAATTGGTGTGTTCCCAAGAGGGGGGTGAATTGGGTATTTAAAAACTTTTGCCTAGGTTAGGTTCATATTCACAATCAGTATCACTCAACCTAGGGTCTTTCTAATCAAACAGAAATATCACAATTAAATAATTGAGCATATATTATGGCAATTAACACAATCTTAGTATTTCCCAATCATTTACATAACTGAAATATACAATTATATAAATCTTACATAGTAGATAAAATATCACAATCAATTGTAGAAACAAAAGTGTAGAAAATTAAAATCAGACACAGATATGATACCGAGGTTCAGCCAATACAGCCTACGTCCCCGCCTCAAGCTAACAAGCAAGAGGATTCCACTAAGGCTCACTTAACAGGTAGAGTGGCACTGAATACAATACCTTACCAGGATGGTGCAACTAGTTCTCCTAACCGGATTTGAACTAGTCCGGTGCTCTCCTAACCGGGTCTGAGTAAGTCCAGGGCTATTCACAAGGCTAGTCTCCCTCTTCCGACCACCCGTTGGGAATACAACAGATAATCAAATAATTTTTTGTGTACAAACAAATGTGCTTCTAAACTAAGCAGATGTGTATAACAATATAGTTCAATGCACTCACGGATGATATGAATTAAGGCTCAATGTGAGAATGTATATTTTTCACTAAAAAGTATTTCTCAATAAAGACCGATTGTGAATAATAATTTTCTTACTAACAAAGAGTAAGAGACCTTCCAAGAAAAGATATTAAAATAATAATATGCTAAAGGTACTCTTTCCAATATGCCAAGAATTTTCCCAAAACTAGTTTTTCAAATAAAGTTTAGGGGAACTAGGATTCTTGCTCAAAAATAAATTTGCAATGAGAACAGAATCACCCAAAAAATATTTATCAAGTAAAATATATGAGGTGGCCTCTAACAATACTCTCAAAATTGATTTTCAATAAATAAATATGAGTGAGAGTATTATGCCTTGATTGAAGAATGAATGCCCAAAAGTAATTTGCTTTCTTTCAAAAAGGAATTTTTCAAATGAGTATGGGAAAGAAAGTGAGACTTCCTGAAGAGGGTTGGAGCGATAAAGAGGAAAAGTTTTCTCACTCAAAAGTTTTTAGTTGTATTTCTTATGTTCATATTGATTCTGATGCTCATAGTAAACTTGATGCAAAGTCTAAAATAAGTTATTTCATTGGTTATGATGAAGAGAAATTTGGCTCTCGGTTTTGGGATGAACAAAACAGGAAAATCATCAGAAGTAGAAATGTGATACTTAATGAACAGGTTATGTACAAGAACAGGTCAACTGTAGTGTCAGATTTCACAAAGATAGATCAGAAGAAATCTGAGTTTGTTAACTTAGATGAGTTGACTTAAAGTATTGTCTAGGAAAGGGGTGAAGAGGATAAGAATGTAGAATCATTGGTAAATCAAAGTACACCTGTAGCTATGGTCCGTAAATCTTCCAAGACCATTAGACCTCCACAACGTTATTCACCTGTTCTAAATTATCTCTTGTTAACTGATGGTGGTGAGCCAGAGTGTTATGATGAAGCCTTGTAGGATGAAAGTTCAAGCAAGTGAGAGTTAGTCATGAAGGATGAGATGGATTCCTTATTGGGGAATCAGACATGGGAACTAACTGAATTGCCAGTAGGAAAGAAGGCTTTGCACAACAAGTGGGTATACAAAATAAAGAATGAACATGATGGTAGCAAGCGTTACAAAGCCAGATTAGTTCTTAAAGGGTTCCAGCAGGAGGGCATTGACTTCACAGAAATATTTTCTCCAGTTGTGAAGATGTCAACAATTAGACTGATACTAGAAATGGTAACTGCAGAAAATTTACTTCTTGAGCAGTTAGATGTGAAAACGGCATTCCTTCATGGTGACTTGGAGGAAGACATCTACATGATTTAGCCAGAAGGGTTCATTGTCCAGGGACAAGAGAATTTAGTCTGCAAACTGAGAAAGAGCTTGTATGGTCTAAAACAAGCTCCAAGACAATGTTATAAAAAATTTGACAGTTTTATGCATAAAATTGGGTTCAAGTGATGTGAAACTAATAACTGTTGCTACGTTAAGTTCTTTGACAATTCTTACATCATTTTACAGTTATATGTAGATGATATGCTCACTGCAGGGTCTAGCATTGAGGAGATTAATAATCTGAAGAAGCAATTGTCAAAATAGTTTGCAATGAAGGATTTGGGAGCTACAAAGAAAATCCTTAGAATGAGAATCATTAAGGACAAGGCTAATGGTACATTAAAGCTTTCACGATTAGAGTTTGTGAAGAAAATTCTCAACAAGTTCAACATGAATGAAGCTAAACTAGTGAGCACACCCTTGGGTAGTCATTTCAAACTAAGCAAGGAACAGTCACCAAAAACAAAAGAAGAAAGGGACCATATGAGCAAGGTGCCCTATGCCTCAGCTATTGGCAACTTGATGTATGCTATGGTGTGTACAAGGCCAAACATTGCACATGCAGTGGGAGTTGTGAGAAGATTCATGAGTAGGCCAGGAAAGCACCATTGGGAGGCAATCATATGGATTCTGAGATATCTGAGGGGTTCATCAATTACATGTCTTTGCTTTACAGGTACAAATTTGAAATTGCAAAGTTATGTAGACACTGATTTTACTGGTGATAATGATAGTAGAAAGAGTACTACTAGGTTTATATTTACTCTGGGTGGTATAGCTATATTTTGGGTTTCAAATTTGCAAAAGATTGTTACTTTGTCAACTATAGAAGCTAAGTATGTTGCAGCAACTGAAGCTGGAAAGGAAATGATTTTGCTACATGATTTCTTACACAAACTGGGTAAGAAGCAGAAGATGGGCATTCTACACAGTGACAGTCTGAGTGCAATTTTTCTTACTAAAAATTCGTCTTTTCATTCAAAGTCGAAGTATATGCAGAAAAAATACCACTTTATTTGTTACGTTGTTGAAGATAAGCTGGTAATACTTAAGAAGATTTGTGGATCTAAGAACCTAGCAGACATGTTGACTAAGGGTGTCACTATTGAGAAGCTGAAGTTATGTGCAACTTTAGTTGGTCTTCTAGCTTGAGGACAGGAGGATGAGTTGCAAGGATGAGGGATTGTTCATTTGGAGGATTGCGGTTGATATTGGTGATTGAACTAGTCTCCAAATGGGAGATTTGTTCGGCTTTGTGGAGCCTAATTGCGTTCGATCCGGATGATGACCTGAATTTTCTTTAAAGAGAGATTTCTATCCTAATGCTTAGTCCATTAGGTCAAGTGGTCACACTTTTATAGCCCATTCGGAACCCTGTGCGCAGCATATAAAACGATTATTTTTGGGTGATTAGGTCAAGTGGTCACACTTAGCGAGAGAGCGAGCGAGAGAGAGAGAGAGAGAGAGCGAGCATTGTACCACCGCACTCTTTGTATTTTCTTCCTGATAATAGTGAAATCCTTGCAACTCCGTGGATGTAGGCAAAATTGTCGAACCACGTAAATACTATCTTGTGCGTGTGATTGATTTTTCTTTGGCGTGTATTCTTTCTCTACTTTGTTTCTTACAGGTTTCAAGAATTTGTTGTTAATTCCCAACATAAATTAGAGTCAATTCAATCTATTGAAAAAGAAAAGAACTTATGTTGGCCTAACAAGGCTTAATATCGTTTCGATGATAACGAATCAAGAATACTTAACATGTTTGTTTGAGTTAAGTTTCAAGGCTCAAGTGTTTTTATGAAATCAAGTTCGTATGTTTGAAGAGCTTGAATGAAGTTTGCAATTAAGGTTATGAGCCATGATGGATATAAAGCATATTAAAGATTTGGTTAAAGTTTGGACAAAGTGTGGAAGTTATAAGACATGAGACTTAGGCTCTTAGATAGTTTTATCTTGTTAAAGTCTCATGTAAGTACTTCAAATTTCAATACTGATGATTGAAGCTCTTAAAAGATATCATGGACTTAGAGACCCATTTTTATACATGGAAAATATTTTCATAAAGCCTAAATTAAGTTTTCCAAGTTATAAATTTAAATTTTGGAACTAAACTTTGAAAAACAAAGTGTGGCTTAATGATTAGGCGACTGATAGGCTACTGACTTTGTAAATGAGCAAACAGAAAAGGAATAGGCGACAGACCTATGGGGACCAATCGACTACCCCAGTACTGACTTTCTAAATGTGCTATTTTTTAAAGAGCTCAGGCGACCCTACGGCCCAGTCGACTGAAGTCTATATTTTAAACTATTAATAGCGTTGATATTATTTCCAAATTTGCATGAATGGTTTCCAAATTCAGAGAAAAATTGGGGAAAACATTTAGAATCCCTTGTACACTATATAGACATATTATTCTCGCACATTATGGCAACTCACGACACACATACAAATTCAAAATTAGTGTTATACTACTAAAATATTTTCTAAAAGGGATGTTGAGTTGTTCTTGCTGAAACTCACGAAAATTTGATTCATTCTACTGAAATCCACACTCTATAATCAGATTACTAGTGATAAACTTTCGAGCTTCATCTTCTTTATTGATTTCTTTGAAGTATATTAATTCTAGCGTGTACTAATTTGCTATTTTTAGGAGTATTTTATTGTACAAACAATCTTGCTTTGTTTGTTTTGTTATTGACGGTTCAAGGATTTGAATCGTTGCCTAGCGAGAGAATTGTTCTCATTAGAGAGGCAGCTCCACCTTGATCAGAGAGAGGTTTACTTCACTTGGTAACGAAATGGAAAGGAAAATCCTCAAAGCAGGTTGCTTGAGGCAAGGACGTAGGCTACTGGCCTTACCTTGTAAAAAATTCGGTGTTCAGCTCTTCTTCCCTTACTCTTTAAATTTTTGCAAGATATAACAAGCATGCATGATTTGATATTCTTTGAGAACTTGCTGAATATTTGAAAACCTGCTGAAAATTGGAAACTAGCTGAATATTTGGAATTGTGATTGAACCAAGTAGTTATTTTAAGATTGATTTAAGTTGTTGGATTAAAAATTCTGTTGAGATATAATATCTGAAATCTGGGCTGAAATAGCTGAACTAAAGTATTTGGGATTGATCTTTTTATTGAAGCTTAAAGTTGTAAGAGAAAATCCAAGTTGCACTATTAAATTTGTGTTTTTGAAAAGATCATTGACTATTGTTGAAAATAAAAATTCTAAATTGATAAATTGAATTTATTGAAGTTTGAGTATTGGATTATATTTTCAGATTTCATATTCATACCTAGGATTCCCAATTGGTATAGTACGGTCATTGTTTAGATATTGAGATTGTGTGGTTGTGTAAGTTTAAATTAAAAAGGGTTCAGGTAATCTGAATTTTTACTAATAATATTTTTAATTGTCCAATTCACCCCTCCTCTTGGAATCCACCTTTAATCTCATAATCCAAAATTTCTAATTAAAAAAAAAAATCAAAAGCTATAGAAGACCATGTTTTATTAAATATATAGTTAATAATTAAATGAAAATGAAACTCAACTTGCCAAAGTAAACCCCCCCCCCCCCCCCCCCCCCCCCCCCCCAAATAAAGGATGACAAGTTTATGGGACTATTTGATAAAATTTAACAATTAGTGGTAAATGTTGAATGTAATTTTGAATATGTTAATTGTATTTTTGAATATAATTAAAATCAATTTCTAAATCTGAATGCTAAATTATTTTAGTTGTTTGGTCATTAGCCTCTAAATATATGTATTTGTTTAGTTTTAATCCTTTAAATGGAAAACCTAATTGTTAAAATTAATAAACATTTTTTTAGATCAATTTATATATATATATATATATATATATATAATGTGTCTCAAATATAAAACATAAAAACATTAATTGAAAATATTTTCTAATATAAATATTTTAAAATATAAAATAATATTTATTGTGAAACATAATAAGAAATTATTTTTTCTAATTAACACTTCAACTAAAATACTTATTTCTTTTTGCATTTTTTCACTTTTCTTCTCTAAAAATCTTAATTTTATAATTTTCATCATTTGATCTAAGATTTTGATCCTTTATATACACAGAAAAATCTTCGTAAATTCCTACAAAGGAAGTGGAGGAATTAAAAATCTATTACGTTCATGGCCTCTTTCTACGGGTGGGTTTAGATTCACCGAAGAGAAGTTCATTTTAAAGTATAAAAGAATATTTGAATCTTTCCAAAATTGAATGTCACACTAATTAGAGATAATTCAAGTAAGATGGGCTTTCCCAAATCATATTTTGAGATCTTATGCTAAAACTAAAGAATAATCTACAAAAATAAATAAATAAATGAAGTAAAACATAAATAAAAAAAGGAAGGAGAAGAAGAAGAGGGAAAAGAACATGTCAGTGTCAAAGCATTAAAGAAAATGTCAAAAGTAGAGAGACAACACTAAAGGTGCTCATTTAATTAGCAGTAAAGATATAAGAGAGATGAGAACTTGGAGTGATAGGGCATGAGTTATTTGGCTCATCGTAGGAGAGTCGAGGTTGTCTAATTTGTGTTATTTTTTAGGGATAAAAATGTCAAAAATAGCTTCTAATTTGTGTTTTTATTGAGTCAACATCAAGGACATTGTTGATTCTCTTAGAGGTAATCTAGAGCTATTTCAAAGACTAACCAAACACTATCGATTCACTAAATTTTGGATCGTTAAGAACCTAACTTCTATTTAGAAACCATTAAGCGCAAACAAACAACTCTTATATATATATTGCAAATGCTAAGCATAACAATGGATGAATAATAAGCATACCAAATACCATGTCAAAACTCATTTCAACTAAAAACATTTTTCAAATCAATCTTTCTTTATTAGGAAAACTAATGGCAACAAAGGACTGATTTACCCTCTCCCTCAGGCTAGAATATTTTAACATGCTTTACTTGCTAAACCAATTGAAGTATTTATAAATTTGGTAAATACATCCGAAGAGTTTTTTCTTTAGAAAATTCGATCTTGACTAATATCATTATAACAATATTAGACAATTCAAACAGTCAAAACTAGCACAAATAAAATAAAAAATAAGAACTTCAAATCAAATGGATAAAATCATCAATCAAATTTTATTTACAAGAAAACAATAATGAAAATCATATTACTTCAGCAAATAAAATTTCAAGTATAAACCAAATAGTATGAATGCCAAATTCCCAGGAATTTATTGAAAATTCTAAATCAATTTAAACTTTCAGAATCTCGTGTCTTGGTAGATAAATTTTAGAGTATAAATCTAATATACAAATGCCGCACAGGACTTTGCTGAAAATTCTAAATCAATTAAACTCGAGTCTCGTGTTCACAAAAATATTTTGCATTTCAAGCATCAAAATTCTCAAATGATCCCTCCAACCAAACTCGGCATCAAAACTAAAACTGAATTCCTTACCCTGCTTTTGAACCAGCAGAACAAAAACCAAAACTATCCAAACATGGTAGTAGAAATGCCTGTTCTCCAATTCGGTTTATAGAATCCAGATTTGCAGATTAACACAAAGTGCTTCCATGAATGTTGCTGGAAGAAGAAAAATATAAAATACCCACAATCACCGGGTATCAATTTTTTATTTTAAACATCCAATTACAGAAAAGGTAAAATTATATTGTCAATAAGTAGAGCCTATTTTTCAAAGTTGTTAATTGCTGAGCCATTTCCCATACTGTTTGCATGCCAAACTATAGAATATATCTATTGGCTCAATGTTATGAAACATTAAAAGTATGTTTCATGCAGCAGGATGAGATTTTTCAGGCTCTTGTTGCTGTTTCCACTGCCCAGGGGTCAGCGCTTTCTTAATGGAGAGAGCATGGATCTCTTTCATCTCCTCTTTGAGTACATCATTCACGAACCGATGCCTCTCCAACAACCTCTTCCCTTCAAATTGTTCCGACACGATCTCAATTACAAAGCTTGCTCCACACCTGCTAAAAATATGAATTCATCCCGGTAAAAATTATGTAAGGAAAAGAAGTTACAAATAACTTTTTGTGAGGAAACTTACCCTCCTGATGTATCAATTACTTCCTGAAACACAAAGAAACAAAAATTAGCTTATTGAGAAAGAATGAAATTATGTGAAATCTTTAGTAAGGGAAAATTCAAAAGGAAAATTCTCTGCATGTTGTCCCTAGACTTCCAGTAGCCACTGTAAATATTTTTTTTCTTCCTCAAGATAAGCAGAAGATACTAATAAGTGTAAGTGTAAGAAAATATTCAACCAAGTTCTCAAAGCCTTTTAATTACACAGCAGCAACTTTTTACATAAAATAAAATAAATAAATAAAGACTAGCTGAACACTGTCAATCTGAATAAAAACACTATGATTCACTTAAAATGTTTATTCAGACTATATATCTTCTGCAGCTATTCCTCCCCCAGAGCCCAACTTTTTTGGATGGGGGTTCAGGATCCTAGTCACACAACTCATTAACCTGAACTAGTCCATGTGTTCTGTGAAAATTGAAGGGTTATGATTACAAATTTCCAGTAAAATGAGGTTCCCAAAAAATTACAATTGACAATTTCTCTCCATCCCCACTACAACACAAAAACCCCACCAGTTAACAAATTTTCCATAACAGGTAGTTTCACATGTTAGAAGCCGAGCTCATTAGATTAGTTTCCTTCTTCTAAGCATAACCAAGCATATCAAATGTGTGCAGTTGAGCAAACAAACACTTGAAACCAAACATTAATGTGTTCATGAAATGTGGCTCAATTTTCATTCAGGACTCTATCCTCCATTGATAACTATTAATCACAAATATATAGAAAGCTTCCTCAAGCAAAATCAAGAAAATATAAAATTTCTTGGAAGAAATGAACCAAAACCATGCTTGCAAGTGCCAATGTGTGGCAGAATGATTTAAAACAAGGCAGAGACCATCTGGTCCATCTCCCAGCTGAAACAGCGAGTCTAATAAGTCCAATGTGATTTACTCTATCCATCCATCAACTTGCAAACCATAAACTACATGCTGGAGCCAGTATAGTCCCTTTCCAGACATTAGCCTATTCATAGGATCAATGGGCTGCTACCTAGAGCACCTTCTGCACAGCCAGTGCTATGATAGCAAATATCCTAAATTGATAAATGATAATAGACTTCCTTCCCATTCAATTCATAAGTACTTCAAAAAATTTCATTTGTATATCCTTAATGCATCATTACATATTAAGCATAGGTTTATGAAGTTGGGTTAATAAGCTTTTGCATGGGCAAATCCGCTTCAAAATAATTAAATCCCTATACATTTTTAATTACATTTTCATCTTATTCCATTTTTCCTGAAGTTGTTAAGATTTGATTAAAATGAATGATCTTACTTGAAGATAGGTCGCTCCCTCTATTTATAATACAAATTTAAATACATTCTAATGAAAATAATACCCTTACTAACTCTCACTAATTAACATACCAACACACTCAATAATAATGATACTAAAAGATATATATAACCTCTAACACTCGCCCTCAAGCTGGAGCATAAATGTCATAAGCTCCTAGCTTGTTACAAATGAATTTAACACAAGCACCCCCCAATGCTTTGGTAAACAAATCAGCAAGCTGCATGTCCAAATTCACATAAGCGGTCGTAATGAGCTTTTGCACAAGTTTCTTCCGAACAAAGTGGCAATCAACTTTGATGTGCTTTGTCCGCTCATGAAAAACGTGGTTGAGGGCAATATGAAGAGCAACTTGATTATCACACATCAACTTTATAGGCTGAGAATGCGGAAAACCCAATTCTTCCAACATGTTCTTCAACCAGACAAGTTCATAGGTAGTGTGACCCATAGCTCTATATTATGATTCAGCACTTGCCCTTGCTACCACAGTTTGTTTCTTACTTTTCCAAGAAACCAAATTACCACCAACCAAAATACAGTACCTAGTGGTGGATCTCTAATTGAAAGGCAATCCAGCCTAATCTGCACCTATATATCCATGATATAAGTGTGACCTTGATCACGATATAAAAGTTCTCTCCCAAGTTCACCTTTGAGATATCTTAAGATGCGAATTACTGCGTCCCAATGACTAGTCTCGAAGAATCTAGAAATTGACTCACAACACTTGCTGCAAAAGATGTATCCAGCCAAGTAACTATGGGATAATTCAACTTTCTAACAAGTCTCCGATATTGTCCAAGATTAGGTAGCAAATCACCCATATTCGACATTAACTTGCTGTTAGGATCCATGGATGTATCAACCAATTTAGATACCAACAAGCCAATTTCATTCAACAAATCAAGAACATACTTCCTCTGTGAAACAACAGTAGACATTTCTATACCCAAGAAGTATTTCAATAGTCCCAAATTTTTGGCTTGAAATTTAGTCTAAAGAAAAAGTTTGAGACTCTGAATACCTATATCATCATCACTTGTAATACCAATATCATCCACATAAACAACAAGAAGGATCCTACCTAATGAAGTATGACGATAAAACACGGAATGATCCACAGAACACCGTCAAAGACCAAACCCAAGTACTACAACACTAAAACATCCAAACCATGCCCTGGGAAACTATTTTAAACCATATAAAGCCTTCTTGAGCCGACACACTAAGTATGACTCCCCGTAAGCAACAAACCCAAGTGGTTGCTAAATATAAACCTCCTTCTCAAGGTCACCATGCAAGAAGGCATTTTTCACATCTAACTGATGCAAAGGCCAATGACAAGTAGTAGCCAAGGATATGAATATAGACATATTGATATAAGTTTGGCAACTGGAGAAAAAGTATCAGAATAATCCAAACCATACACCTAAGTGTCTCCTTTAGCAAAATGTCGGGCCTTTAGACGAGCCACAAAACCATCAGGGTTGACTTTCACAATGTAAACCCAGCGATAACCAACCAAAGACTAGTCAGGAGGAAGAGGTACTAAGTCCCAAGCACCATTATCATGTAAAGCATTAATCTCTTTAACCATAGCATTCCTCCACCCTGAATGGGCTAAGGCTTCAAAAACAAATTTAAAAAAGGTAGTAGAGGATAAAGCAGTGACAAAACAATAATAGGAGGGTGGTAAGGAGTCATAAGAAACATAGTTGGAAATGGGGTGTTGAGTACATGTGCGTTTACCTTTCTGAATAGCAATAAGAGGATCAACATCAAGGAAAGTATGATCATCGGATAAGGAAACCAAAGGTGTGGTAGTAGAAGCTAGAGGGGGCTCTCTTCCTTGGAGCCACCATCGTGAATACACCTGCGAATTAGGACGATCAAGGCAATGAGAAGGACTCGAACTACATGGAGACTCATATGGTTGGTTGGGCAAGGACAACAATGTAGAATCTGAAAGATTAGGAAAAGGAAGAGACTCATTGAGCTCAGAAGTGATCAGTGAATGGGTGTAGTAAGGAGACTAGGTAACATTGGCAAAAACGAAGAAGCAATGCAACACAAGACTATAACAACGATATCCCTTTTGAGTATATGAGTAGCCCAAAAAGACACATTTTATAGCACGAGGATCCAATTTATCCACTCCAGGATTGATGAACAAAAGACACACCCAAATATATGAGGAAGAGAAAATAAAGGTGAATTAGGAAAGAGAATGGAGCAGAGAATTTTACTACTAAAAATAGAAGATGGCATTCTGTAGATTAGATAATAAGCAGTAAGTACAGCATCACTCCAAAACACTTTGGTACATGCATTTGATAAAGTAAAGTGAGTGATTTCAAGAAGATGCTATTTTTCCACTCTGCAACCCATTTTGTTTAGGAGTGTGGGCATAGGATGATTGATGAATAATACCAAACTGAGTCATATTAGTGAATTATGTACTGAAAAACTCTTTAGCATTATCATTTTGAAATATTCGAAACTGGCAAACTAAATTGAGTCTTTATTTCAAAACAAAAGGCACAAAATACATGAAATAACTCAAAACAATCTTTTATTATATATAACCAAGTCATTCTTGAATAATCATCCACAAAGGTTACGAAGTACCAAAAACCCAACTTGGACACAACCCTACTAGGACCCCTGACATCTAAATGAACTAACATAAAAAGGCTTGCAACCTGTTAAATTGACCCGAGAAGTGAAAGAAACACAATGGTGCTTTCCTAATTGACAAGACTCGCAATCGAGACTAGACATAGAACTCAAACTAGGAACAAGACATTTTAACTTTTCCAATGAAGGATGACCTATGCGACAATGAATTTGGAAAGGTGTGGTAGCAGTAGTGCAGGAAGGAGATGCGGCTCAAAGTGATAGAGTTCACCAGCTTCACGCCCTCCGCCAATCGTCTTCCTCGTCTTCAAATCCTGAATAACCACAAAATCGGGGAAGAATATCATTGAACAATTCATGGATTTAGTAATTTTTCTAATGGACATAACATTGAAAGGAAATTTGGGAATATATAAGACCAAAGGAATAAAAAATAGAAGAAGTGGGGTTTATAGTTCCACTTCCCTTGACTGCAGTGGTGGATCCATTAGCAAGAGTAACACAAGATAAATTTGCAAGATATTGAAGAGTGGAGAAAAAGCTAAGTATACTTGTGATATGATTAGTGGTAGCAGAGTCTATGACCCAAGGACTAGGGCGAGAAGTACTGGATGACAGACATACTTTGTGATTACCTGTTTGGGCGAGACAAGCAATGGGCAGAGAAGCTTGTTGTGATGCTTGATACAGCTGGAACTTGGAATACTCTTCCTCTAACATAGAGACAGTATGTTGCCCCAGACTCAAGCCCAAAGGTGAGGAGTCGGTGGTGGCTGCATTGGTTGATGCCAAAGGTGTGAAGTCAGTGGCAATTGCATGGGCAACACGTGAAGGTCTGCCGTGAAGATCCCAACACTGCTCAATATTATGATTATTCCGTCCACAATCAGAGCACTTGCGGGGAGTACCTCTACCTCGTCCGTCTTTACCACTACGACTACTCAAACCATCGCAATAACTTTTGTGCTTGTTTGATAGAGAATTACAATCACTTTTTGTAGCAAAGGTTGACCTCTTAGAGCCAGATGCAAAAGCAAAAGAAAGCATACTAAATGAAGCACAAAGGACACAAGAACAAACATCATCAAATGATGGCAGCTCGGCACTACTGAGTATCTGAGACCGAACTGCCTCAAACTCAAATCCAAAGCTTGCTAGAACACGAAGAACTGTCATCAACTCCCTCTGCTTTTGCATCTCACGAACATCGACAGCTATAGGTTGCACAACGTTAAGCTCCTAATGAATACACTTCATCTCTCCAAAATATGCTCCCATCTCCTTGTTGTAACTAAAAGAACTCTTGGGATAAATTTTTCATACATGTAATATTACTAGAATATAGAAGTTTGACATAATCCCAAATCTCCTTGCACTTATCTAGATGCATACAAATCTGTGCAATCTGTGGCTCCGTCGAATTCCATAAAAGGAAAACAATCAAGGCATCTTCCTAAACTTACATGTTTTTCTCTTCACATTAGAAGAATCAAATTGGAGCAAGTGGTCCCTAATCTTGCTAAATAAATCCGAACAGCTTTAGACCATTGAACATAGTTCTTTCCATCCAACTTTTGAATCGTTATTTGCGGTAGCGATGTTGGAAACAAACTTTTGGGATTCATAGATTCCATCCCATCACGCACAAATCATCAATCACACCAAAACAAGGAGAAATCAAAACTAATCAGGACAATCACAAACTATGAGAAGCATCGTCACAACGATGGAGAACATGAACAATTCACTGACAAATATAGCGCTGCTACAGCACTCACAAATCAGCAACCACGCCAAAAACAAGAAAAACAATCAATAATCAGAACAATCACAAACCATGTGAAGCACCAGCGCAACCATGGACGAGGTGAACAACTCACCAACGGATGTAGCACATCCACAGTCTAACAACTGAACATACAAATGCTGCCACATGACTCCAAAAAACTCAAAAGGAAGCCTTCACAAAGCCTGAACAAAAATTAACAGAATTCTGCAAGTGCATGGTCAAAAAAAGTTGAATTTTTTAGCAAAATACTGGCCTAATAGCTTGATAATATAGTCTAAAGAAGGAATCAAAACATGTTAGAAGAGAAAAATAAAATAAAATAAAATAAAAGATAAAAAATGGCCAGAACTTCACTCACGCACCAGCGCATGGGATTGGCCCTACCGGCATTTGGTAGGCGCATGGGGGCGCATGGAGTGCCCTCTGGCGATGGGGATTTGAGGGGTGGGGCGCCCCCCCGGGGGGGGGGGGGGTTTTGATTATGGGTATATGGTTGGTTTTGTGATTTAGTATGGGATGGAGGTGGATTAGGGAAGAACAGCCACAAGAACAGTGTTTTCCGGTGACGGCTGAGGGAAATAGGGTTTAGATAGGATCATGCTCTGATACCATGTTAAGATTTGATTAAAATGAATGACCTTTCTTGAAGTTAGGTCTCTCCCTCTATTTATAATACAAATTTAAATACATTCAAATGACACTAATACCCTTACTAACACTCACTAATTAACATACTAATACACTCAAAAATAATAATACTAAAAGACATATATAACCTCTAACAGAAGGAAATAGACATTCTGTGAACTATACATAGCCCTGATCATATTGTTATTTTCCATCAATGTCCAAAGCAACCAGTCATCAAAATAAATTAAGTAAATAACATAAAAATCTACAAGGCAGGTTATGAGTCTACAGCATGTTGCTATTAGAAAATTACTTGACCCATCTTAAAGAATGCAAGAATTTTATTTTTACACGATGCAAATTATGGTCAAAAAATGACCACTTGCAAATCCAAGATTCAAAATCTATGCTTTCAAACATTAACTAAAGTATTATTCTCCCAAATGATAACAGTAAACTCCAACAATTCAATTTTTTAGATTCTGACTGAACAATTAGATAAATTTCATTAATACTTTTTCAGTCTCAAGCAGCTCACAAATAACTGACTGTTACAAGATAGAAAATTGTTGCAATAAGTGTTTTAGAAGGCCCAATCGAGGCTCGCCTCAAGGCAAGGCATACCCAAAACACCTTGAGGATTAATCTAAAATACCAAATTCCAAAAAAGCTAACTCATTACATGCTGAGGCTTACGCATTTTTACAAAAAGCACGCCTTTTGTGCCTTTTTAGTTGAGGCTTACGCATTTTGGGTGTGTAATTCTCAAGTTAGAATTGGTCAGAAAATTTTAACTACATGTTTATATAAAAGGAATGTCATAATATGAGTTTATTTCTAAAACTCTTGAACCTCAACCTTTCCAAAATAACTGAGAGTTGTATCTTACATCATGAAAATGGTTTGAACTTTATCATGGTATAGTTATCTCTTATCACGATTTATGTCATGTATTCAAGTTACAAATTTTTGAATGGCCAATCAGTCTTTTGCAAAGTAGATGATAGTTTTTTCTTTTTTAAATTATATTTTTAACTTTCTTAATTTTTGCTTTATTTTAAATATATATAATTTATTTGGCATATTTTTATCATGGTTTAAAATAACAGTAGCGGGTAGTGTAACTTAATGGTAACGGGTATAACAGGAAGTGGGAGCAGCGGATGTTACATAACAGGAAGTGAGTGTAACAACCATGAATTTTTTTCAAGCAAGCACAACCTTGTGCATATTAGCGTACTTGCATGTTTTAAACTTTTAACCCTTCTCAGAAAGAGTTTTAGTGTATTTTGGATCCTTTAGTTCAACTAAGTTATTTGGTAAGGACAACAAGTTTACATTTGTTTTAAATCACCATTGATAGAAAAATTATGTGTCTAAATATACTTCTCATTGTTCTTATCTATGAAAAATTCATGTGTGCTAAATTAATTAATAAAATTTATTAGACAGATAAGACATACAAATAATAAAAATATAAAAAAAAAATAGAAAAGAAAGAAGGTTGAAGTTGAAAAATATAGAACATAAATATCAAATTACTAATATTATCAAAATAAAATATTTTCCTAACAATTTAGTATTTTCAAATTGTTAATTAATGCATCTCTTGTGTTTAAAAAAATAGTAAATTTTGAATCAATGTCATCCTCATTATAATCTTTTCGCCCTCTCACCACATGGTATATTGAGAATGATTTATGAAAGAGAGGGAAAAAGTGAGAAGAAAAAGTAAAAAGACTTTGGCCTAACAGTCCTATAGTGGTTACGTAACGGCCGTAGCGGCCTTTACGTAATGGTCGCGATCCGTAACGGCTACTACAGATGTGATTTTTTTTCCCACTGATTTCGCGGTGTATAAGGGTATTGATAACCCAAAAAATCGTTACGTAACGGCATTAAATAATGATTGCGACCGTTATTTAAAATCATGATTTTTATCTTAAAAACAAATTCTCAAAAGGCTTGCGTCCCAACGCCTTAAGGCTAATGCCTCGCGTCTTAAGAGTTAAATCGCCTTGCCTTACGCCTTCGCCTTTTAAAACATTGGTTGCATCCAATTCATAGAGAAACATATATAAAATATGGGGAAATTTCATTTCTCAATTTTAATTGACCAAATAAAAAACCATCTAGAATTTGAGCTCCATAGCTTATAAATAATGACAACCAGTATTTGAATAAAAATACCAAATAAATATACCCAGCAATATAGAGTTATAGACAATTGATAATCTTTCTCAACCTACATATTTCCATACGCATTAGAAGAATATTATACGCTTGGACCACTCTACCGCTGGATGTAGTTTTAGAACTAGGTTTAGTTTAAGGAGTGAGGATTCATAAAATGAAGAGAACATAAAACTATTCCACCCTAAGGATTAGCAAGTGCGTATGCGTGCTTGTACGCAGGGTGTTCCAAGCGACAGAAACAATCCCTAATTGCAATTCTAAAACCCACCCAATAATGTCTTAAAAGAATTTTGAACCCCAGACCTCTTAGAAGCGAAGTTTCTCAACGCGACAATGCCTGAATCCCGTTCATCTTCACAATTTTTTTTTCCTTTTTTATTCATGATAAGCCTGTTCGTCCCAACATGTACCTGAGCCTAAGCTAAAACTTTGGTTTTTACTAAGAATTACTGATGAAACCTATAAATTTTGAAATCAACGACACATACAGCAGGAAACTCAACACGTCGAGTAGAATCAACAGACATTAGAGGCCGAAAAACGAATTCATTATTATCATTGGAACCATATATTCAGCACAAAACAAAAGACAGCAAGATCCATTCAATGAAATTCATTCTAGTCTAGAAAGGTATAGAGGAGGGAGGGATTGAAATAGAATGGAGCTTACAAGATGAGAAGGCTTCATTTCTGATGTCAGCTTAGATTCAACCTGCTCCTTTGTCACCCCCATCTCTCTCCCTCTCTCCACTGGACTGTTCTACCAATTTGCAGACATGGATTTGGACCTTTGCGTTTGATCTTAAAACGCACCGCCTATCCTGTTTCCTTTTTTGCCCCCAGTGGCCCTGTTCTCATCCTGGCTTTGACTTCCCTCAAGTTCAAGAAACTCGTATTTTGCTTAAGCCCTTGCACGAGAGCTGACCGTAGAAAGTTGAAAGGCAACATCTAGACCGACGGCTCGCGGCGAGAGTGTAAATAATAATAATAATAATAATAATAATTTATTATTATTATTATTATTATTTTATTTTTTAAAAATAAGATAAACTTCATTAAAAAATGGAATTTTATACTATTAATAATGTAAATCCATTTGTAAAACCCTATACACTTTTTTTTTTTTTAAATATATAAGATAAAAAATATCTAAAAAAGTAAATTTCAAACTATATACATAAAGTATTATGTAAATTAATTTATACTCAAAAGCATCACAATCTTTTAAAGTAAGACCAATTATTGTAAAATAAATCATTTTTTAGATCATATATAGAAGTATAAATAGTGTTATTGGACTCGCGTGCACTTCTCCTGAAGAGCTACAGTAAGTCGGTGATGTGTCCCTAAAATGCATTATTTTAAGCCCACATTTACCTTTGCTTTGTTCTCATTTATCTTGTATTTACCTTTTCTTATCATAGTTCGAAGTTATGCGTGGTTTATTCATGTTTCAGGAAAATGAAATTAAAACCAAGGAGTTAAGTAATGCAAGAAGTTAAGGGAGTAATTGGGAAGCACAAGGCTCACCCAAGTCCCAAAAGCCTTAGTTCATCAAAGCAAACAAGACCTTACTCAACCATATGGTGCGACCAGCAAACACAAGGGGCGACCAAATCGTAAAATGAAGACTCCAAAGTGCAGACTAAAGCGGAGATGCTGAGAGGTTCGACCAAGCGCGAGACCAAGAGACCTTGAGGGGCGACCAGGTCAGCTGAACATAAGCGTGACTGAAGCAAAGATCCCGAGAGTTTTGACCAGGACGCGATCAGGAGATCCTTTAGGCGCAACCAGGTCGAGGAAGCTTGCATACTGAACCTAAGAATTCTCGAGAGTGGTTGGTGCAACCAGGGGAAGACTAGGGTGCAACCTAGTCAGCTATGTTCGAACCCAGAACCTATTTCACAAGATTTCTGCCAAAACTTTCTTGATTTGAATTCAAATGCTTGTAAACCCTTTTGGGTATAAAACCAAACTTCGAATATGTGATTAAGGTTCCCCTTTGGCCCCTTTTTGGTTAGTGATAAACCTAGAGTGTCTTTGGATGCCATTTAGATTAGATTTATAGCTTTCTTTCAATTCCATGTCTAGTTGGCATTTGGATTCTTCAAAGGCCTATGACAACAATTAAGTTTCGAGTGCTGCCACATAGATTAGTTGGTTCTCGAGTGTAATCCTAATTGCTAGTGATAGACTTTCGAGCTTCATTTGATGTTGTTTTAAATACTTGTCTATTTACTCTACTTTGATTTCAATTCTGCAATTTAAATATCATGTCTTTAATTTCCATACACATTCATTTCTCTAGTTGTGATGAAATCTTAGGGAATATGATAGCATAGCTAGGGATTTAGTCACTTATACGTAATAGGTTACGATTCCTATAGAGTGTTCCGTGCTCGCTAGATAGGGTATACCCTGGTTCCCGATCGTGCTCCAGACGATTGGTACACCTTCACTACCCTATGTCACTCGAATGTCTCACTTGACCGTCTAACCTAGTATGGCTAGCTGATCGGACAAAGTTATCGCGGACGACGACCTAAACTAGATTCATGATTTGAGACTTGCTTTCTAGGAGTAGTTTTAATTACAATTTACTTTCATTGCTTGTGTAGTTTAGAAAACAACCCAAAAATCTCATCTTTTTCCTTTATGCAAAGCATAGTAAACTAGACTAAAATAAGTAAAAACTGCACTGAGTCCCTGAAGATTGACACCCAACTCACTCCTTGTTCTATTGAACTTAGGCTTAGCTAGATTATAAATATTATTTTTGGTAGTTAAGGACCCCAAGCCTTAGCAAGCCTACCAAATTTTGGTGCCGTTGCCGAGGACTCAATTATGGTAGTAAGCCAATTTCTAGTGCAGTGTACAACGTGTTTTGTTTTTCTTTATTTTCTTTTTTTATAATTTTTTTTTTCGGATATTTGAAGTCTTGATTGGGTGGTGAACTTGTATATGTTGGGTTTGCGCTCTTTGGATCCCGATTTAGTGCCTATAGACCCTGAGATTGAGATCACATGGGTCAATTAGGAAGTCTACCTCTAGTCCCAAGTTAGCTGAGTCCTCTAAACTTAAATTCTTGGCCGAACCTCGACTAGTTCCCACTTACCAAAATCTGAAACCTCTTGCTCCCCGTCAACCTGCGGTGAAGGAGCAACCTCTTTAGCCTCTTAGAGACTACTTCACACCCAATGCATACACCTTATCGTCCTGCATCAATTTCGGGATGTTGAGGTGGTGCAATTTGAAATCAAGACCTCTACTATCTTGATGCTTCCCAACTTCTTTGGGAATTAGACTAAAAATTCATACAAGCAATGAGTTTCTTGAAATTTGTTCCACCATCCGTATACCTCACTTTGGTAACGATGCCTTCCGTTTAAGGCTACTTTCGTTCTCTCTGAAGGACAAAACCAATGGATGAATTCCTTAGAGCTGAACTCGATAACCAACTAGGCCACTATGTAATACGAATTCTGGAAAAAGTACTTTCCTATTGGGAAGACTAACTAGCTTAGGAAGGCAGTCACTAGTTTCTCCCAATTAGATGGGGAACAATTTTTTGAGACATAGGAGCGCTTTAGGGACCTTATTCACAAATGCCCACATCAACAAGTCCACCAGGAAAACACTAAGCTATATATTAGTAATCTCTTTCTTCATGCCACTCCACCGATAAAATTCCCGCAGATCTCTGTACATTTTCGTGCTATCGAGATGAACTGTGTATAAAGATTTGTGAGCCTCCTCTAGGATGGTCCTCCTAAAATCAGCATCAGCGGGAACGCATAATCTAGAACGGAATCGCAAAGCCCCGTCATCTGAAATACTAAACTCCTCTCTCTAACCATCACGTACTCTAGCTATTACTCCTACTAATTATGGGTCCTCTTCTTGAGCAACTTTTATTCTTTCCTATAATGTAGGCTACACCATTAAGTTGGCAATAAATGCTTGAGAATCACTATCGATTAATTCTATACCAAGTCTTTCCAGATCCATCAGGATCGGGAACTGAACCTCCATAGCTACTAGTGCTGGTTCCACAATGTTCCTGCTTAACGCATCAGCTACCACGTTTACTTTCCCTGTGTGGTAATTGATAGTACAATAAAAATCTTTAATAATTTCCAACCACCTTCTCTGCCTCATATTCAGTTCCTTCTGAGTAAAAAAGTACTTTAAACTTTTGTGGTTGGAGAATATCTCGCACCACTCGCCATACAGGTAATGCCTCCAAATCTTTAATGTGTGTACTACTGCAACTAATTCTAGATCGTAGGTAGGGTAGTTATTTTCATATTCTTTTAGCTGCCTGGAAGCATAAGCTACAACCCTACCATGCTGCATCAATACACAGTCGAGTCTTTTCATGGACGCATCACTGTAGATAATATAACCCTCACCCCTTGACAGGATGATCAACACCGGTACCGTGACAAGCCTTTGTTTCAGTTCCTGGAAGCTCTATTCACAGTTGTCATCCCACTCAAACCTAACATTCTTCCTAGTAAGTCGTGTCAGAGGCCCTGATAATTCTGAGAATCCCTTAACAAAACAACGGTAATAACTAGCCAGCCCCAAGAAACTCCTGATTTCCTAGACGTTCCTCGGTTTAGCCCAATTCACCACTGCATCAATCTTGCTAGGATCCACAAAAATTTCATCCCCTGAGATAACGTGCCCCAAAAACGCAACCTTCTTGAGCCAACATTCACACTTTCTAAACTTGGCGTACAACTTCTTCTCTCTAAGTGTCTGAAGAACCTATCTCAAATGTGCCTCATGCGTCTCATAACTCCTCGAATAGACCAATATATAATCAATGAAAACCATGACAAAGTGGTCTAAATATTGGTGGAAGATTCTATTCATCAAATCCATGAATATTGTAGGAGCATTCATCAGACCAAAAGGCATAGCAAGAAACTCATAATGCCCATACCTGGTCTGAAAGGTTGTTTTTGATATATCTTCTGCCCTTACCTTTACTTGATGATAACTTGATCTGAGATCAATCTTGGAGTAAACCCGTGTACCCTGGAGCTGATCAAATAAATCATTTATACGGGGTAGAGGATACTTGTTCTTGATTGTTACCTTATCAATTTCCCTGTAATCTGTACACATCCTCATGGTTCCGTCTTTCTTCTTTACAAATAATACTAGAGCTCCCCATGGAGATACACTAGGTTGTATAAATCCCTTATCCAACAAATCTTGCAATTGATCTTTAAGCTCTCCCAATTCTGCTGGCACAATTCTGTAAGGAACTTAAGAGATCGGCACTATCCCTGGAAGTAGATCGATAGGGAAATCCACCTCACGATCAGGAGGTAAACCGGGTAGCTCATCTGGAAAGACATCTAAAAACTCCTTCACCATTGGCGTATTTGCAAACTTCAATTCATTCCCTGACATGTCCTTAATAAAGGCCACGAATCCCTGACAACCGCTCAGAAGCAGTCTTCTCGCCTAAATGGCTGATACTAACTAAGGTGGGGATTACACTCGCGACCCTATGAACCTGAATTATGATCTTCCCGGAGGTCTGAAAATCACTTCTTTCAACCTGCAATCTATATTGGCAAAGTTAGCCACTAGTCAATCCATGCCGAATATTACATCAAACTTGTGCATGTCCAGCACTATCAAATTAGTAGACAAAACTTTCCCTTTGATATCAACTAAACAGCCTCGAAGCACCCTACTACACCTTACTACTGACCTAGTCGGTGTAGGTACTGATAGTTCGGTGTCTAACAACTGTGTTTCTGCCCCACATAATCTAATGCACTCCATAAACACGAACGAGTGTGTGGCTCCTAAATCAAACAATACAATAACTTTAAATGAAAGCATGCTAACCATACTTGTCACCACATCGTCAACTGTCTCAGCATGACTTGGTGTCAAAGCATAAACTCTCACTAGAGTCGTATTCCTTTGTTGACCTCCACGAAGCGTCTGATAACCTCCTTGAGCAGGTCTAGGAGTGGGAGCAGCTCCAATCTGAGCCTGACAATCTCTTATCATGTGCCCTGGATCCCTACATCGATAGTAAATACCTTGCCCAGCATGACACTCCCCCGGATGCCTCTTCCCATAAGTCTGACAAGCTTAGAATGACTGCATACCCTGAAACCCACGACTCTCCGACTCCTGCCTCCGATCCCTGTAGTAGCCACCTCTTTTCCACAAACTCCGACTAGAACCCTGCTAGGAACCAGAAGGCGTGGATCTTTTTTTCTGTTTCTGCTCCTCAGCCTCCAACTGCTCTCCGACTTCTACCATAGCTGCCCTGCCTACTAGCTCGGCAAAATCTTACAATTTCAGTATTAATACCTACTTATGTAATTCTCGCTTCAGGCCTCTTTCAAATTGTCTTATTTTCTTCGTATCATTTAGAATAATGTATAGGGCAAAACGAGATAATTCAATAAACCTCACCGCATACTACTGTATTGTCTGCTGTCCCTGCTTAGGTTCAAAAACTCCTCTATCTTGGCTTCTCTAGATGAGGCTGAAAAGTATCTATCAAAAAATACTTCCTTAAACAAATCCCATGTCATCTTTATAGGCATTGTCCTCTACTGCTTCAGGAATTTCACTGCGCCCACCATCTTTTAGCCTCTCCTGTCAGTTTATATGTAACAAATAAGACCCTCTACTCCTCTATACACTAGAGTACTACCAGCACCTTTTCAATTTCCTACACCCAGTGCTCGGCGACCGCAGGATCAGTTCCTTTTGAGAAAGCCAGATGATTTATCTTAATAAACTTCTCAATTGAACTACTGTGGCCTGCTAACGGACCTCCCTACTCCTTGGAGTTCCTAGCAATTTCAGCCATGACTTGTTGAGCCACGTTGCGTAGTACTGCGTCTGAGTCGCCACCAACTACACCTGAGGGCCCGACACCCTCATTTCCACTAGCATAGGCACTACTACCTCCAGGGTCCATCCTGAAAAGACAATAAACTTAGCTTAGGACCCTATTACCATAACATACCCCACACAAATCATCTAACTTGTATATCATATCCTTAACTGATTTTTTATCCCTATTCTTAATTCAAGGTTCAATCCTGCAACCCAGATACCCAACCCAACAATAGTTTACCATGGCTTTCCTGAAATCATCACCCCAGGAAAGACATCTAAACCATCACAGAAGTCTTGCATCTGGACTACAAAATGAGACCTCAAATTCTTTTATCCTAAGCTCTGGTATTGTTTTCGTTGCATTCTAGAGTCTACAGATGTAACGACCTGCTATTTATTTTCCAGATCTGTTTTTTCTTTTTATATTATGAAATTTATAATGTTATGATTCCTACTAGATTAAACCAAACCATCAACCTAAGCAGCGAGATGCGGAATTTATATAAACACAATCAAGAAAATATACAAAATCAAAGTGCTAAAATGTTCCCAAAATATACATATATGACTATTTCCTAAAATACCCTCATCTGAGTAACCTTCCTAAAATACTCACTCTACTGACAGGCCTAAACTGTAACCTTCTCTATCTGCGAGCCTGATCTGCTCGCCTAACTTGATCACCTGAAAAATATAAATTTAATAGGATGAGACGACGGTCAGTAAGATGAAATATGTTATTGCTAGTGTGTGGCAAATGAGTACAATACTATGAAAATCTATTTCTATGTAATCATATATAACTGAATCTGTAAATACAGTACAAGTAATATAACCAACCACCTTTTATCATGTTGCTTAACACATCTGTATTTTAGGTTTCTATTAATAATACTTTTAATATATAAGTATATTCCCTGTTTTTGTGAAACTGTACATATATAATAATAACTGAAAACTTCCCTGGATGGATAACTGTATGTCATGATTTAACCCCCCATAATGGGGTTGTGCGGCCCATAGGCGGGATCTAGCCTGGCTGGCTGACCAAGTTAAACCACTATACTCCATCAGTCTGATCAGCCCTCCTCAACCCATATCTGATGGGGAGCCTGTCCACACGTGGGCAACGATCTACTTACTTACCACGTATTATCTAAATAGGTAGTTGCACTCTATTCTTTATATAGCAATGGTACCGTGCTCTGTAATTTGTAATGGTCCATCAAGGTCTGATACTATATAATACATTTTTATATACAACTATTTGTTTTACCATGATTCTGTGATAACTGTATTAACCATGACGTTATGATAAACTGTATTTATATCAACTGTATTTTTGAAATGAACTGTAAAATTGTATGTCATGGTACTAAAAACTATATAATCATGGTATTTTGAAAATACTATAAAACATATTCCCTGTCTGTATATTCTGTAAAACATAATCCTGAAAATACTGTAAAAACATGTTTCTGTATTATATCCATATTCTCATGTCACACAGTAATTTAAAACATTTTAAATGTATTTGATAAACTGTATAAATTCTTGCTGTGAAATAATAATCTGGTAAAAACATATAATTCATATTCAAATCATACTAGTATTGTCTAGTATAGCATATTTCTCTTACCTAATTTCTGCTAAAATCCCCCTACTGTGACGGGTCTTACACCCATAGGGTTCTCCACTCAACACCCTAAAAACCATATAACCTAGAATAAAATATTACTATTTCTACATCTACAACATTTCCTACAACTGCTGGAAAATCAAATTTCAACAAAAAGGTATTACCCTGAATCTGGGATGAAATCCAACTTTGTCCCACCGACGATCCGCTCCGGCAAACTTAGAGAGAACTTCCCCAGGAGCGTCGTGGTGGCCTCAGATCGTCAATCTGGTGACTAACGGGGCTAGAATCGAAGAGAGAAGGGAGAGAAACTGAAGAGGAGAGAGAAAGTAAATTTTTTGTTGATAATTCTGCTTAAAATCCAAGTTTAATACTATTTATACATTGGCCTTCGTCGACGACCACGTCATCTCATCAACGAGGTCATGAAGAAGGTTCGTCGATGAACACCATCTCCTTGTCGATGAATTTCAGGGTTTAGAAAACAGTCTCTCGGTATCTTTTCGTTGACGAAACTTGTCTTCGTCGACGAGGTCCTTTTGTACCCTCGTCGATGAATCCCCTGTGTTCGTTGACGAGAATCTGATAAATTTTCTTAGGTCATTGCATCCCAAAGTGCAACGTTGTCAACGAACACGAAGTCAGCTGCCTCCTTCTGTTGCTGTTTCCATTTCCCTCACTCTTTATTATTTAAATATCATTATTCTTCGGGTCGTTACAATAGAACCTAGCAACCTAGGCTCTGATACCAAAATATAACAACCTACTTGATTTACTACATAATCAATCATATTAAATACCTTGATACCAATAACTAATGGTATAGCGAAGTCGACCCGAACCCATGGGTAACAGGGACACACCTGTCATACACAGTGGACACCTAAGCAGCAGTAAACATAAATTCCATACAAAATATACAATACCAGAGTTTATAAATACCTTACTATGTCTGTAATGTATATATACAATCCTCACAACCTCAAAAGATAAAACTAGAATCATACACCAAAAACCAGCTGATCCTAGCTCAAAAACTCACCCTCCTAGCGGGGTAATAAAAACTACCTTTAATAGCGAGGAGCTTGGTCTGCCCGTCTCTCTAGGTTTCCTGAAATAATTTTAAGCTGGGATGAGACACCTCTCAGTAAGGGAAATAAAAAAAATACAGTTGTGTGACAACATGAATATTTTCATATTATAATAGATAAACAGTACGTGATACATGCATGGTAAAAATTTGTAATATAATAATTGAGTAATAGGTATGTAAACATATGCATATTAAATCATACTAACTTTATGTTATTATAAAATTGTCTGCTATAACTAATAATACTGAAATATACGCAGGATGGATAGCTAGCTGATGTAATGCATTACCCCCCACGACAGGTTGTGCAGCCCGAAAGCAGGACCTAACAATGGTTGGCCGACCACTGCCAAGTCAAATATGTCTATAAGTATGATGGGCCCGCCCCACCTTGGTCCGGACTGTCAGGAGGACGTCTATAACACTACACTGAAACCACATCTACTATCCATCTCCCATCCCCTTTACTGACAGGGGTGGTAGCACCAGTTTGAACTAAATTGAATAGCTACGGTATTGTGCCCTGAATACCGATCTAAACTACCATCCGGATTCTGATAACATATATATACTAGTTTAACATGAAAACAAGATTGATAGCATTTTTCTGAATTCTGACATATCATAGTAAACACGGCCTTGCGCCAGATAAAGTACATTATTACGGTCTTGCTCTAGCTATAAATTATAGCCTTGCACCGAGCATTACATACATACTGAACTGAATATATGTATTATTTATCATAAGTGTTGAAACCATAATTTCCTGTATTATCCATGTTTTTCTTGAAAATAACTGTAAACATGTTTTTTCTTTTTGTAAATCTGACTTAACATAATACAATAGATGTGAAATAATATTCATGCCACACAAACTGAATAAAAACATGAAATCTGTTCTAGAATTACATTTTTTGACATTTTACACTAAAAACATATTCCTGTGTAACAACAATATTTTCCCAAATACATTTTCCCAAATATACTCATACATAATACATGTTTTCTAAAAATTAATCTGCTATTAAATAATAATAAGTTTCATAGAAAATTACTGCTTTAGTTTACTCCCTTACCTAACTACTGGAAAGCCCAAAAAATAACTAGCCCTGCACCTAGTGGGTTCTCAGCTCAATACCCTAAAAATAGCATTTTTCCAAATAGAACTCCAGCATTTCTCCAAATACTACTTTTCTATGATTCCAAAAATACCAAATATCCATTAAAAAGCCTAGGAAAACCAACTTTCCCCTAATTTGGGATGGTATCCAAGTTAGCCTTACCAACGATCTACTCCACCAGAAACGAAGAGCAACTTCCTAAGAGTAGCGTGGCTGTAACGCCCCAACCTGAGTCTACCAGGGAGCACTGCATCTCTCCTCCTCCACTTGGACTAGACAACAGGGGGCGGGCATTATCGGACTAATGACTGGCTCCACAGACCAACACGTGTCCTTTTCAGTGTGTTTTGTCCTCACTCACACACTTCCTGAGAAAACTACCCAGGAGGTCACCCATCCCAAGATTGCTCCAAGCCAAGCACGCTTAACCGTGGAGTTCTTATAGGAAGGCTCCCGAAAAGAAAGGTACACCTTGTTGAACATCTAGTATTTTAAACCTTTCATCCATGGGGTATCACATTCTCCCCCACTTATAGAATGCAATGTCCTCGTTGCGAACCAACATTTCCAAACCTAAGCGATGTGAATCTCATCACATTTTCGGCTGGGTGTTGGCTCTGATACCATCTTGTAACGCCCCAACCTGGGTATACCAACGAGCACTGCGTCTCTCCTCCTCCACTTGGACCAAACAATAGGGGGCGGGTCTTATCGAACTAATGACTGGCTCCACAGACCAACACGTGTCCTTTTCAGTGTGTTTTGTCCTCATTCACACACTTCCTGAGAAAACTTCCTAGGAGATCACCCATCCCAAGATTGCTCCAAGCCAAGCACGCTTAATTGTGGAGTTCTTATGGGAAGGCTCCCGAAAAGAAAGGTGCACCTTATTGATATGGGTAGTAACATCTAGTCTTTTAAGCCTTTCATCCATGGGGTATCGTGCTTGACTTGGAGCAATCTTAGGATGGATGACCTCCTGGGAAGTTTTCTCAGGAAGTGTGTGAGTGAGGACAAAACACACTGAAAATGACACGTGTTGGTCTGTGGAGCTAGTCATTAGTTCGATAAGGCCTGCCCCCTGTTGTCTGGTCTAGGTGGAGGAGGAGAGACGCAATGCTCCCTGGCAGACCTAGGTTGGAGCGTTACAGTCATTGAATCGACGAAAAATCAGCCCGAATTTCTAGAGAGAAGGGGAAAAATCGTACAGGAGAGAGAGAAAGAGAGAGAGAGAGAGAGAGAGAACTGAGAGAAAAGGATTTCTCTCGCAGAAAGGGTCTTCTTGGCCTTATATAGAATGCTTAGTCACGTGTCTTCGTCGACGAGACACGTTACTTCGTCAACGAGGCCATGTAGGAATTTTGTCGATGAACACTTACCCTTTGTCGATGAATTTCATGTCTAAAAACTGCCTTCTCGGTATCTTCTCGTTGACGAGATACGTGCCCCTATCGACGAGCCCAAGAAGCCCGTTCGTCGACGAGACCCTACTGAATTTCCTATTTCAATTTCTTTTCCTCTCCTCCTCCTATTATTTAATTAATATAATTCACCGGGTCTTTACAATATGAGTGTAAGTACTTGGATCTTGAAACTGATATTAACGAATGCCCAAACTCGATGTGAATGCTTTGGAATGCAGGCAAAGTCAGTAAAAGGTGTGCAAAGGTTGTGCAAAAGTCGTTCCAAAGTTGTGCTAAAGTGTTAACCTAGTGTTTAGAGATGGAATATATATATATATATATATATAAGTATTCTCACTTTTTGATCAATTTTCAACTGTTGGATCATTTAATTAATAAATTTTCATCCGTTTCTATGTTGAAATGTCGTTCTACACCACGAACTCATCGACGAATGTCCGTACCAGTTGACGAATTTCCTTTAGTCACTGGTCGACGAGAACAGGGGATTCGTTGACGATTGGACTATCTAATATTTTTATGGTCTCGGTATTTTCTTGTCGACTAGAGCAGAGCATTCATTGACGAGACTAGGGGAATCGCCGACGAGCTGCCTATTATTTAGCTCAATCCAACCTAGGTCAATGCATATGAATATGTCATAAAAAACATGCATCCTAAGGTCAATCTATATGTCATTTTGAGTTTTGTATCATATCTTATGACTTATGCAAATACAATCAAACCTAATACGAATTCCAATTTAAAATTTGGATTGCCTTTATCCTTTTGATCTTCAGTTTCCATGGATTGAGTCAAGTCGTATGTAGTTCGTGTTCCTCGTGGCTTCCATAGCGTGCTTACTATCCGTGCTTGCTATGTCATGATCCTGTTCAAAATCTCTATGCACAGGTAAAATACTAAGTGATTTGTCATTATCAAAACAGGATTGGACTAATAGAGTCAACAATCTCCCTCTTTTTGATAATGACAAATACATGAGCAAAAATGGGTTAAGCCTAACAAGGCTCCCCCTAAAATAATGCATGATTTATAATATAACAATGTAATCCAGACATGTTGTAGGATATGACATATGAAGCAGTTTACACAATTTCTTCTCTCCAGATTTTCTTACTTAAAATATGTTGATTTTGCAATATGCCCAAAAACACTTGTTTCCATTTCTCTCCCTGTTGCTTTAAAAATTACTTTTGCTCTTAGAAAATATTTCTTCTTCTTTTGATCTCGAAATTTTTTTTTGCTATAGTAAATGTCTCTCCCCCTTTTGACATCAATCAAAAAGGTATATAAAAAATATACAAATTTGAATATCTCTCCTTGTTGTAAAAAAAAACTTATCTCTCCCCCTTTCTAAAATTATAGCTAGTTTGTAAAAGCAATTTTCATGTTGAACCTACAATAACATTTCAGTCAACATTTATATAGGCGGACAAGCAATTCAGTTCATTAAAGTTTTAAATTCATGTGCACATCAACATGTATCATATATCCATAAATATTTAACATCCAATTCTCCCCCTTAGTTATGTATTCTAATATTTCTCTAGCCAACTTCTCTACTGTGGATCAGGCCTAATTCATGTCTAATTTGGATAAACCTATCCTTCGAAAGTGGTTTCATGAAAATATCTGCCCATTGTTCATCTGTGCACACAAACTCAAGTGTTACATTCCTTTTTTGCACATGGTCATGTAGAAAATGATGTCTAATTTCTATGGGGTTCTTTAAGATGTTTATTGCACTAGTATTATCACATTTTATAGGAACAGTTTCATAGTGCAATCCATAGTCCATTAGTTATTGTTTCATATATAGCGTTTGAGCACAACAACCTCCAGCCGCTATTTATTTAGCTTCGATTATGGATAGTGCAACTAAGTATTGTTTCTTGGAGAACCAAGAAACTAATGATTGTCCTAAAAAATGACAAGTGTTGCTCGTGATTTTTCTATCTACTTTACTACCAACAAAGTCAGTATTAGAATAACTAACAAGCTCAAGAGAAGAGTACTTAGGATACCATAATCCAAGTTCAATAGTCCCAATAAGGTATCTAAGTATTCTTTTAACTGCTAATAGATGTGACTCTTTAGGTGCAGCCTAAAATTTTGTACACAAGCATACGCTAAACATAATATTAGGTCTGCTAGCAATAAGGTATAAGAGGCTACCTATCATTCCATGGTAGAACTTAACATCCACCAGTATACCTTGCTTATTCTTATCTAATTTTATGGAAGAACTCATAGGAGTTCCTAAAATTTTACCATCTTCCATGTTAAATTTTTTGAGCAAGTCTTTAATGTATTTTGATTGATTTATAAAAATTTCATGTTTTTCCTGTTTGATTTGAAGTCCTAGAAAGAAGTTAAGTTCACTTATCATGCTCATTTCAAATTCACTTTGCATGCAGTTGGCAAACTCATTATGCAACTCTTCGTTGGTTGCTCCAAAAATGATATCATCTACATATATTTGTACTATGAGCAAGTTATCATTTTTAGTTTTTATGAAGAGTGTTGTGTCAACCTTCCCTCTAGTGAACCCATTATCTAATAGAAAACCACTAAGCATTTCATACCAAACTCTAGGAGCTTGTTTCAATCCATACAAGGCTTTAGTCAATTTATAGACATGATTTGGAAATTTGTGGTTTTCAAGTCATGGGGTTGTTAAACATAAACTTCCTTATTTATATAACCATTTAGAAATGCGCTTTTGACATCCATTTGATATAATTTGAAGTTCTTAAAAGTAGCATATGCCAATAACATCCGAATGGCTTCCATTCTAACTACAAGAGCAAATATTTCCTCAAAATCTATGCCTTCCTCCTGGTTATATCCTTGAGCTACTAGTCTGGCTTTGTTTCTAATCACTATTCCATTTTCATCTTTCTTGTTGACCCATTTTGTTCCAATAACTATATGATTATTAGGTCTAGGAACTAATGTCCAAACTTTGCTTCTCTTAAATTGATTTAATTCTTGTTGCATAGATATCACCCATGATTCATTCTCAATTACTTCACTCACATTCTTAAGCTTTTCTTATGACAAGAATGCAAAGTGGCTAACCAAATTTCTAAGCGATGATCATGTAGCTACCTCACGTGACGGTTCACCTATAATTTGATCTATGGGGTAGTTTATGAATCTCACTTTCTACTTAATTATCTTCAAAAGATGTTTCCTTAACTTTATTGTTCTTATCTGAATTATTTTCAATAGACAATTTTTCTAATTCCTTTTTTATCTCAAAATCATCCTCATCAGACCTTTTAGAAAATGGATTGGACTCATCGAATACTACATGAATGGATTCTACAACGGTCAATGTTCTTTTTTTACACATGTTGTAGGCTTTATTGTCTAAGGCATAACCTACAAAGATACCTTCACCATATTTTGCATCAAATTTTCCTAGGCGTTCATTATCTCTAAGAACAAAGCATTTACATCCAAAGACATAGAAATATGAAATATTAGGTCTATGACCTTTCCACAATTCATAAGGGGTTTTATTAAGAGTAGGCCTAATCAGTACTCTATTCAATACATAGCAAGCATTGTTCACTACTTCAGCCCAAAAATATTTAGGTAACTTGTGTTCATTTAGCATTGTTCTACTCATTTCCTGTAGGGATCTATTCTTTCTATCAACTACTCCATTCTGTTGTGGTGTCCTAGGTGCCAAAAAATTATGAGAAACTCCTAGTGAGTCACAGTATTCTTCCATTCCCTTGTTTTGAAACTCTCTACCCCTATCACTTCGTATGTTTGTGATCGTATAACCCTTTTCATTTTGAATTCTTCTACATAATTTAATAAAATTTTCACATGCTTCATTTTATGTGCAAGAAACAATACCCATGTGAATCTAGAATAGTCGTCAACAATTACGAAAGCATATGGCATACCTCCTAGACTTTAAGTTTGATTAGGACCAAATAGATCTAAGTGCAACATTTGAAGCGGCCTAGTGGTGGAGATAACTTTCTTCTTCTTAAAGCTAGATTTTATTTGTAGTTGACATGCATCACATATTTTGTCTTTCACAAATTTTGTCTTAGGTAATCCCTTAACTAATTCTCCTTTAACTAGTTTAGATAATAAGTCCATGTTTGCATGTCCTAATCTCCTATGCCAAAGCCAACTAGCTTCATTTATAGCAGAAAAGCAAGTTACATGTTGAGAAGCAAGATTATCAAAGCTAATGGTGTAGACATTTTCATAATGATCAGTAGTAGACAATATTTTGTTTTTAGATTTATTCTCTACAGTGCATTTGTCATGTTTAAAGGAAACTCTATAACCTTTATCATACAACTGATTTATACTTAATAGGTTATGTTTTAGACCATCTACTAATAACACATTATCAATCACAAGGGAAGGTTCCTTACTAACCTTACCTACTCCAATTGTAACCCCCGAACCCTTAAACCCGGGCCCGGCGCGTTATACCTGATAAAATCCCTGATAATCCATAATATACGCAGCGGAAAACATAACCATAGTCTCCACATAACATAATACCAGAGTTTACTAATTCTAACTATAATCTATAATAAATCATCCAACACCTGCATTTCCATAATTACATATATCTCCAAAACATTTCAGTATGTTCACAACTTTCTTTTCTCCATAGACTTAAAATATAAGGACGTAAAACATAAATATTTGCATCTCATAATTAACATAGAAATATACCATTTTCTTTTACTATTTCCCAATAATGTTATAGAACCTCGAGCTCTCTAAGCTCGATCACGATGAAATCCTGAAAAAAAGATAAATTTATATTCGGGTGAGACACATCTCAGTAAGGAAAGAAACCATATATTAAAGCAGTGTGTGGCCAACATGAGTTTATATATATCATAATATTTAACATTTGAAAATCATTAACATAATTTTCGAAATCATTCCCTGATCCTAATCAAACACATGCAAATGTTTAACTCACGAGATTTCCCATGGATAGGGGTGATTACCCGCCCATATAAGTAGCAACCCTCTTCTTTGATACTTAAGTAACCCAAAGGTCGCATTTAAAGCGTACCAAGGCACTCACCTTACTCAGTAAGCCCTCAAGTGATAAATTAATCTCGTACTCACGCATTCAACAATAGTTTACCAGCAAAGGCCCTAAGGATAGGGAATTCTACCCGCCCATACAAGTAGGTTCCCTCTGCCCTAGCGCGTTATGCAACTACTGCCACATCTGAAGCTACTAGTGCACTCACCTTACTCAGCAAGCCCTCAGGTGAAAGGTACGCCTCGCCCAATCGTAACATGTTCTACGTACATACATACTTCTAATATCATATTACATCATTCTTTCTATCATTATTTAATCATACACATCTGTTCATATTCATGGCTTAACATTGCATTGTATTTCACTTTAAGTGACTCTTTCCCATTTCACATTGTTCACATTTCACATTTCATTTCCATTTCATTCATTTCCCTTTTCATTTCATTTCATTTCATACCCAGCATCTTTCAACTGTTTTATCCAGCATTTTTCAGCTGTCATACATTTAACCAGCCACTTTCAGTTGTGACACATTTACCCAGCCACTTTCAGCTGTGACACATTTACCCAGCCACTTTTAGCTGTTTCACATTTACCCAACCACTTTTAACTGTTTTACCCAACATTTTTTAGCTGTTTACATGGTTGCATTAACACACACTGGCAACATTCTCCATGTCATATTTTATTTTCATGGTTTTACTTACTTAGCCTGCATCTCATACATTTAACATATATTTGCACAGATTCTTATGCCACACAATTTAACAGTAAAATTCATACACTGCCTGTAAAATAAGTCAACCAATATTTAATGTTTATATATTAAAAATACCTTTCATATCTTACATAAATATTCTAAAAATATTTTTCCACTTTCATCAGTTCATTTTCACACATACATATCTAATAAACAGCCCTAAACTTGAAAAAAATATAATTTAAACAGTTGACATTTTACTCATACTGAAACATATACACGTACATATAACACAGTTTATTTTTCCATTAAATTCATAAAAATTCTGATTTAATATATATATTTTCCCCTTACTTGGTTTCTTGAACTACGCCAACAAGGACTCCGAAAAATACCTACGGCGCTCACCCGGACCCTGAAATTAAATTCCTAGTTCCAATAAATTATTCCTAAATAAAATATTAATTTAATACTTCCTAAGCCTTTAAATACCTAATAAATAATTATCTCCTTAAATTTAGCCAAATTCTCAAATCTCACTCCCGCTTTGGAGTAGGGTTTAGAAAATCCCAATTGGAAAATTACCTACCTCAAAATGACGACAACGACGACTAGGACCCCGTGGTGGTGTCCGTTCGTTGATTTAACCACATATTAACGGCAAAATTGAGAAAATGGGAAAAAATTACCTTTCTCCAAGAGCAGTGCCTAAGCCATTCCCATGAAAAATCTGCTCCAATAGAAATGTTGACAGCGGAACCAGGATTCTAACGGCACCTTCCATTTCTCGATCCATCGCAAACCCGCCGAGTAATTGAGAGAAGAAGAGAGATGGAGACGAAGGTGGCTGGCGCGCTCGCAGGAAATATTTTCAGAGGGGGGGGGGCGTGCAGCTCTAACTCTTCTCTTTCTTCTTTCTTCTTCTTCCTTCTTCTTTCTTCTTTCTTCTTTCTTCTTTCTTCTTCTTTTACTTTTCTTCTGTTAGATACTTTATATATTTATATATATATATATATATATATATTAAATCTTATCTTATACTTATTATATATATATATATATATATATATATATACATATATACAAATATATTTATATATTATATTAACATACTATATAAGTATATATATATATATATATATATATATATATATATTTCCCTTATTTCAATTAGTTTTTTTTTTCCAATATAAAAATGTTTAATTTAATAACTAATTATTTAATTATTTAATTTATCTTAATTTAATTTAATTTCTTTAATTTTAATTTAATTTTTTTTCTTTTCCCACGTCATTCCTTTTATTTATTTATCTGTTATTTTATTATTTATTTTTTTCTAAATTATTTTAATCCTTTTAAATTTCTGGATCTTTACACCAATGATTCTACCTTTTGCATTGTCGACGAAGGTGACGACTCCTCCATCCTTAAGTGTGATGGACGAGAACTTTGCTTTATCTCCGGTCATGTGTCAAGAGCATCCACTATCCATATACCATTTATCCTTTGAGGTAGACGATCTCAAGCACACTTGCAATGGACATTTAATTGACTAATTTTGGTACCTATATTTTCTTCGGTCCATGGGGGTTAGTGTTCGACTCTCCTTTGACTTTCTAGACTTTCTTAATTTTAACATCTTTGTTCTTAAAAGGACAATCAAATTTGTGACCTAACCTCTTACATTTAAAATATGTAGTATATTTATAACAGTCTTTAGTTGGGACATAAGATTTTGACTCTCTCATAAAGTATCCCATGAAAAGATATTTCTGTTTGAGGTTTTCCTTGACATCAAAACGAAGATCTTCCTAATCTAGAGAATTTCTTTGAGCTCCAAGAAGCCTTTCAAAATTATTTTGACCCTCTGTGAATTTATAAATAATTTTATATTTGTCTTCCAAATTTCATTCTAACTCCTCGATTTTTAAATCATTTTCTTTTATTAAAGATGCATAAGATTCATTTTGTCTTTTCAAAAACTTTAAAAATTCCTTTAATTTTAATTTCAAATCAGAATTTTTCTTAGTCATTTTCTCAAGCATTTTAAGAGTATACAAATATTCCTGTTGCAATTCATCATACGAAATCATGTTATCATCATTATCAGAATCACTAGAATAATATGATGAAGCTGAGCAAAATGATTGTACCTCGTGGTCTTTGTGAGCCATTAGACACAGATTTACAATTTGGTCGTCGCTAGATTCAAAGTCTAAACTGCTGGTACTGTGAGTGTCTCATCTGACCTTTAATGTCTTTTTCTTCTTTTTGGACACTTTCTTTAGCTAAGGACAGTCCAACTTGATGTGCCAAACTTCTCTGCAATTATAACACATCGGAGGATCATCCTTTTACTTCCTTCTGCTTGACTCTCCTTTTTCTGTTTTTGAGTTTTGGAATTTTCTAGTATACTTCCTATTCTTTTTCAAGAACTTTCTGAACTTCTTAGTTAGAAGAGCCATATTGTCTTCTTCTGAACAACTCTCTTCACTGGAATTGCTGGAGGATGCTTTGAGGGCTGTGACTCTCTTAGTTTTGTTCTGCTCACTTAGTCTTTCATTTATTGTTAATTCGTACGTGATGAGCTACCCGATTAACTTGTCTAGTGTCATTGCTTTTAGGTTCCATCCTTCTGTTATGGTTGTAGCCTTTGCCTCCCAGATTGGTGGTAGACCCCTAAGAATTTTCCTGATCATTTCATAATTAGGGTAAGTCTTACCAAGAGCATGCAATGAATTTGTGATGTGGGTGAACCTGGTGTACATAGATTGGATCGATTCACTAGAAGACATTTTAAATGATTCATATTCACTTGTAAGCACTGTATTTTACATCTTTGGTGCCTTCATACGTGACTTCTAATTTGTCCCATATTTCCTTAGCAGTTGTACACGCCATGACCCTATTAAATTCATTTACGTTTAGAGCACAGTATAACAGATTTATTGCAGTATCATTTATTCGAAGAGCTTTCAAGTCCTCATCTGTAAATTCATCTTCAGTCTTAGGTATATTTTCTTTCTTTATAATTTTCAAAGGAATATGATTTCCTCTAAAGACAACTTTCCATATTTTCCAATCAGCATTTTTAAGAAAGATTATTCTTTATTTCCAATATGTGTAGTTAACACCACAAAAAATGGGTGGTCGTGTGGATGAGTGTCCCTTATTGAATGGGGTTACACCGATGTGTGTCGTCGTGATCTTTTACAAAAAAAAAAGTTTAAATCTAGTACAACTTCGCTCTGATACCAAATGTGAATTTATGTGTAATCCCAAGAGGGGGGGTGAATTGGGTACTTTTAAAATCTAGGTCTCTCAAGTCCTAATTTTGAAAACTTACAATCACACGCACATGCTACTTGACAATAAGTTCAGTATTTCCCAACTTATCAATTTTAATGTGTGATTTTATCAAGCAAACAATATTACCCAATTACTTAACATACACAGCAAACAAATAATAAAGTGCAAGCGAGAATTAAAGGAGTTAAGGGAAGAGAGATGCAAACACAATTTTTATGAGGTTCAACCAACCCGGCCTACGTCCTCGCCTTGGGAAAACTACGCAAGGATTCCACTATACTACTGCTTAACTTGGGACGGAACTTCCCGTTACAATCCGCTGCTTACAAGAGGCGTAACTATCTCCTAATCCTCTACTTACAAGAGGTGCAACTTCCTCCTTACGATTCACAAAACGAAGCATTAATACAAATAACAATAAAATATTCCTGAATACTCAACCACTTCTCAATAAGCTAATGAGTACAATCAGCCCTAAGCACTCTCACAAGGTATAATATAAATCTCAAGAGAGAATATAATTTTCTCAATGATGTATGTGAAAAGTATGATCTTTATATGAAAAATATATGTGTATGAGATGCTTCAAAGCTCTAAACTTTATTCAATATCTCCAAAAAATAATTTCTTTAAGAATATGCTTTGAAGATTTTAGGGTTTGCTTTCAAATAAATTTTGCAAGAATAATATAATATTAAATCTTTGAATCAAAATATAGCTTTGTATATCACAACGATTTAATCTCTTGTTTTCAAATACCTTTTGCAAAAATAATATTAAATATCTTGAATAAAAAATATGCCTTTGAATATTATAAAAGATTTTTCAAACAAGTATATATGTGAGATTCGAGTTCTTGCTCCCAATATAAGATTTTAAATAAGAGAATATGAGAATAGATGAGCTTATAAAATTACGATTGAATGCTCAATAATAAAGTTAATCAAACCTCAAGGTCAAACCAGTTTTTCGTAAGATGATATGAGTGTAAGCACTTAAATCTTAAAAATGATACTGACGAATGCCCAAACTTGAAGTGAATGCTTTGGAATGTAGGCAAAGTTAGCAAAAGGTGTGCAAAGGTTGTGCAAAAGTCGTTCCAAAGTTGTGCTAAAGTGTTAACTTAGGGTTTAGAGATGGTATATGTAAGTATTCTCGTCCTTTGATCAATTTTCAACAGTTGGATCACTTAATTAAAAAATTTTCGTCCGTTTTCCGCATTGAAGCATCGTTTGGCACCACGAACTTGTCGACGAATGTCCATACCAGTTGAAAAATTTCCTTCAGCCGCTCGTCGACAAGAACAAGGGATTCATCGATGACTGAACTGTCTAAGATTTTTATGGTCTTGTTATTTTCTCGTCAACGAGAGCAGAACGTTCGGTGACGAGTGGCCTTCAGTCATTCGTCGACGAGACTAGGGGAATCATCGACAAGCTGCCTGTTATTCAGCCTAATCCAACCTAAGTCAATGCATATGAACATGTCATGAAAAAAATGCATCCTAAGGTCAATCTATATGTCATTTTGAGCTTCACATCATATTTTATGAGTTATGCAAATACAATCAAACCTAATACGAATTACAATTAAAAATCTGGATTGCCTTTATCCTTCTGCTCTTCGGCTTCCATGGATTGAGCCAAGTGGTATGTACTTCGTGTTCCTCGTGGCTTCCATAGCATGCTTACCATTCGTGCATGCAAAGTCATGATCCTATTCAAAATCTCTATGCACAGGTAAAATACCAAGTGATTTGTTATTATCAAAACAAGATTGGACTCATAGAGTCAACATAAACCTTTTGAGTAAGTTAAAAGCATTTTTAATAAAAAGGTCTTTCTTATGAATTTCTTTGGTTTCCTAAGGTCAATCTATGGTTAGGGTTGAACTTCAATTTAAATCATATGGAATGCATGCACAATTGAAATTTAAGTACATTACAACTAAAAAGCACAGCTCTTCAAGCTTTGCTCTTCGGATTTCCATGGAACATGCCAAATGATGTGCTCGAATAAGTGCTTCATGACTTCCATTTTGTATCAGTCATTTGTGCTCACAGAAACATAAACCGGTTCAAACACTTATCACACAAATGAGATGTTGTGATTTGTCATTATAAAAAAGAGATAGGACTCATAAAGTCAACAAATACTTTAATCTGACGAGGACACTTGTCCAAGTTCATAAAAAAGAATGATTGTAGAACATAAGCACGTAATCAACAAAATCCAAAAAATTCTAAGAGTGGGGAACAAGTCATTAGTGATATTTGGAGGCCTTGTCAGTGGAGGTGACAGTGGTGAAGTGAGGAAGAGGTATGCTAAACAAATCTTCTTCGCAGATAAACACATTCTAACTCAGAAAAAACTTCAAAACACATGAAGTTATTATCTTCACAGAAGGGGACATGAAGGGGGTTCAACAACCACCCCTTAGGAATCATCACCCTTCCCTTATCAATGGGAACACTCTCTTAGCAGATCACTTATATTACCAACTTCTTAGCAGTAGATTTCCCATCAATTTATAATGTGATACTTGGTTGTCCAACTTTTAATGTAGGTCGGGCCATCACCTTCACCTACCACCTAAAAGTCAAATTTTCAACTTCAAATGGGGTAGGGGAGGTAAAGGGAGACCAAATGGAAGCTCGCAATTGCTATTTGTTGTCTCTTAAAGGAAAGACGGAAGTTCGAGAGACTTTAACCATAGAAGATCTGGGTATAAAAGGCACAAACTCATAGATTAACACCTCAATTGAGGAATTGGTCAGCATTCCACTAAAGGAAAAAGTCAAACAAAAGTGCAGTCAACTAGGGGCTCAACTACCAAATTCACTACAACAACTTTTGAAGTTATTATGAGAATATGCAGATATATTTGCTTGGTCTACTGATGACATGCTAGGTATTGACCCCACGGTTATTGAACATAAACTCCAGGTAGACCCAGGCAATGCCCAATGAAGCAAAAGAAGAGAAACTTCGCTCTTGAGCGAGTCAAGGTGATTGACAAAGAAGTGACAAAACTTTTGAAAGCTAACTTCATCAGGGAGATTCATTACCCAGAATGACTTAGCAATGTGATGCTAGTGAAAAAATCAAATAGGAAGTGGCAAACTTGCATCGACTTCACAGATTTGAACAAAGCATGCCTTAAGGATAGTTTCCCCTCCTTGGATAGATTAGTTAGTGGATTCTACCTCGAGCCATGAGCTCCTCAGTTTTATGGATGCATACTTCAATTACAATCAAATTCACATATTCCCAGGAGATGAGGAGAAAACTGCCTTTGTCTTCGAAAAGGGGCTTTGCTTCTACAAGGTAATGCCATTCTAGTTGAAGAATGCATGGCAACTTATCAAAGGCTAGTAAACAAAATTTTAAAATATCTTTTGTGAAACACCATGGAACCTTATGCAGATGACATGCTAGTCAAAAGCCAAAAGTCTAGAGATCATGTCAAAGACTTAAGGAGTACATTCGAACTACTCCGGAAGTACCGCATGAAATTAAACCCTACCAAGTATGAATTTGTAGTATCCATAGGGAAGTTCCTAGGATTCATGGTGACTCACAACGAAATAGAGGTAAATCCAGAAAAAAAAATAGGCTTAATGGAAATGCGTACCCCATAGAGTAAAAAAGAAATACAAGTTCTCACGGAAAGGTTGGCGTCATTAAGTAAATTTGTCTCTTGCTCGAGAGATAAATGCTTACTATTTTTCAAGGTGTTACAAAAAGCTGGAAGGTTTTAATGGAGTAAGGAGTAAGATAAAGCCTTTACACAACTGAAACAATACCTTAGCTCTCCACTACTCTTGACTAAAGTTGTCACAGGGGAAGACTTGTACTTAGCTTTTACAAGCAATGTAGTAAGTTCTGTTCTAGTACGAGAAGAAGGCAGTTAGCATAAACCTACATACTACATAAGTAAGGTGTTGCGGGATGCCGAAACTAGCTATCCTCCACAAAGAAGGTGGATCTCGTTGTACTGTCTTCAGCAAGGAAATTGATACCCTATTTCCAAGCTCACAAGGTCATGGTATTAACTAATATACCTTTAATACAAATCCTTTAGCACCTAAAGCTATTAGGAAGAATGATGAAATGGTCAGTTAAGCTTGGAGAGTTTGATATTCACTACAAGCCAAAGCTAGCTGTTAAAGCATAGGTCTTAACCAACTTTATAGCTGAACACACCTTTGAAGACACTGAAAACATAAAGTAGTGGACATTACACATGGATAGGTCTTCTAATAGTTCAGGAGGAGGTGCAAGACTAATTCTCAAGGCATCCAATGGAACTAAAGTATAATATGCCTTGAGGTTGGAGTTTACTGAAACCAACAATGATGCATAATATAAAGCCTTGCTAGTAGGGCTACGACTTTCAACATCTTTAAGGGCAAAGAAATTACAAGTGATGAGTGACTCATAGCTAGTGATGAAGTAGGTAAAAGGTGACTTTGAAGCTAAAGAACCAAAGATGATAAGGTGTTTGGCCAAAGCATGAGAATATACAAAAGCACTCTTAGAGTTTAGCATTAAACATATCCCTAGGGCAGAGAATATAAAGGTTGACGTTAAGTTAAGGTTAGCCTCTACCTCAAACCAGATTGTGAGAAAATAATATGCTTGGAACAAATAAATAAACCTACTTATGAGGAAGTGACCATAGCAACTGCAATTGAAGGAGAAAGTTGGAAGACTCCAATTTTATAACACCTTAGATAAGGGTGGTTATCAAAAGATAGAAAAGAGTCATTGAAACTCAGAAGAAAGGAACCCAGATACACAGTAATAGATGAAGAGCTACATTGTTGACCTTTTATGTTACCATACTTATGTTGTTTGGATAAAAGTGAAGCTGAGTGTATCTTGAAAAAAAATTCATGAAGGAATTTGTGTTAACCGCCTAGGAGGAAGGGCGCTAGCTCATAAGGCTCTACGACAAGGATATTATTGGCCCACTATGAAAAGAAATGCTTTGGATTTAGTAAAGTGATGTGAAAGATGCGAAAGGTGTGCCAATATATCCCGCTTACTAGCTAGTTTTCTCTCTCCATTGTCTAGCCCATCTCCCTTTGCTCAATGGGGGATTGATATATTGGGACATTTACCTCAAGCCACGGGGCAAAGAAAATTTTTAGTGGTCACTATAGATTACTTCACTAAATGGGTCGAAGCTAAGGCGCTATCACATATCACAGAGAGAAATACCACTAAATTCCTCTAGTCCTTAATCAATAGCCGATATGGGATACTACACATTATAATGGCAGATCATGGGAAGCAATTCGGTAACCATCACTTCAAAATTCCTGCTTTGATTTATGTGTAATCCTGTGTTTTGCATCCATGGCATACACATAGAGCATGGACATGTGGTAAACATGAATTGCAAAATCTTGCATGGACTTAAGACGCTTCTCGAGTCTACATAGGGTAGGTGGACAAAGGAGCTCCCTTCAATACTTTGGGCATATCGCACCACCCGCTGAACAACCACTAGAGAAACCCCTTTTCTATTAGCCTTTGGATCAGAAGTAATGATTCTAGCATAAATAAGATTTCCTTCATGGCAAAGGCAACATTTCAATGTAGAAGAAAATGATGAAGAATTAAGATAGAGTTAGATTTAATAGAGGAAAAATGAGACCAAGCCCAAATCAAGATGGTGGCATACTAGCAAAAGTGGCTAAGTATTATTACTCTTGAATGAAGGCTTAAGTATTCAAGCCCATAGATTTGGTATAAAGGAAGGCACAAGTAAGCCCAAGAGAACTAGGACCTAACAAGCTCAAGCCAAGTTGAGAAAGACCGTTTCAAGAGGCAATGGAAATCAAGCCAAGGACTAATAAATTAAAGGACTTAGAAGGAAACGAAGATTCACAATACATGGAATTTTGAGATTCTGAAGAAATATTATCAATGATTATATCTTCAACAAATAATAAAAATTCATCAAATAAATACAATCATTTGATGTAAAAAAGATCTTGTTGTTTCGTTCAACTTGAACACGTGCAGCGAAAGCACACAATCAAACACGAATCAATCAATAATCACTAATGCAATCACTCGATGATGAAATATACTCAAAAAGCAAGCAAACAATAATAAGAAGAATAAAAAACACAACTAGAACGCACAAGATTTACGTAGTTCGGCAATAGCCTACGTCCACGGTAGCAGCACTTTAGTTTTCACTATGATCATTGAAGCTTACAAGATTTGAAGCTTACTTGAAGCTTAATCCCATCTAGGGTTACATAATGATGTTTATATAACAATCTAATGCATACGGAAGACCTATAGTTGATCTAAAACACTTTTGTAGCAATTCCCGAAGGAAATCCCTCCGATAAGCCCAATCTATAAGCCCCCGATTTGAAAATACATGATTTGCACCGACGGAAATCGTCGACGATTTGGAACAAAATAAAACACCTTGCAGCTACTGTCTGAAACCGTCAACGGTTACACATCAAACTATCGACGGTTTGCCCTCCATAGCTGCACCTTACTTCTCTCCCTTTGTCCCTTGCGTCACATAGCTTTCTCCGGTACATGTGATCCACTTTGAATATGAGCCACATGCCCAACAATCTCCACCTTGACGAATACTCACCACCTTATAAATCTAAAAGCATAATCGGCTGCTCCACCAGGGCATGTAGATTGGGACCTGCCTCCCCTCTAACACCTAGAGATGTAAATCAAGTCCAAGCCACGTTTGAACTTGACTATGGTAACAGAAACTCCACCTAGTTGAACACCCAACTCCTTGAACAATCCTCTGAGCCGCAATATTACCTTTGCAAGCTTAACCATCGCCAAGAACTCCGATCCAGTTGTAACCAGTGCACCCTGAGATTGTACCGCGAACTTCCAATAATTAGGCCTTCCCACAACATACCCTGTTGCAAGCCTTCTATCTTCCAAGCCCCCTATATAGTATCCATCTACAAACCTCACAACTGACAAAACCCTCTGTTGCCCACTGAAGTACCCAACTGCACTGGCGTAGGAATCCTTTAACATGACCCGAACATAATCGTTCGTCCTCGAGTACTGAGTGATAGACTGTTTACTTAAATTCACCAATGGTGTACCGATGACTGGTATAACACTAGCCATGCTAAACCTCACCAACACTTGATCCCCAAAACCACCCTAAGATAACCACAATGTCCATGTAGTTTTGTCCATACAGCTGCCCTGAGATAACACCAATCTCCCCATAGCTACAAAGTCATCCTGAGATAATCTCAATCTCCTTGTAACTTTAACCTTGCGAATCTCCAACCCAAGAACACTCTTGGCAGCACTCAAAACCTTCATGTCAACTTCCATTCTCAACAGAGTCCCCAACTTATTTACCTTAGTCGGAACCTTCCCAACAATCGACATGTCACTCACACAAAACAACAGAATACTTTCCCATTTGCAAACTATCTCCCTCTCCCTTTCTAGGAGCACCACCAACCCCCCCCCCCCCTAATGATTCATATAAAGTACCTCCATCTCCTCCACCATGACACCTATCCACCTACCTTTCTCTTAACCGTACATTGCCTCATGAAAGGTAGTAGGATCCATCCTGGTGGTAATGGTTGGACAAGACATCAAATCATACCAGAGCGGTGGCCTGATAGTGCCCCTGAGCCCATTGTGATCCTACTGGTCTCCCGAGTTTGAACTCCCTGCATTTCTGCCCTAAGTCTGAAACTTCACCTGCATCACAATCTCCTTTGTACTCTAGTTTATCCAGTGATACTGCAAGTTTCCTGAGTTAGAACTCCCCGCACTCCTAACCCTGAGTCTCCAATTCCACCTACACGACATGCTCATTGCTACTACTGTAGCTTTATGGCACTCGTTTCTCTTTATCTACCTAAGTACGCTATCACATGGCTTTAACACCTAAAATCCACTAATCACCACCCTGTATGCCGTTGGATCACCCAACTTGAACCCATATTTCTTATATACCATAAAATGCATCGTTTAGACATCACACCAAGTCTAGATCCCACCTCATTAGAAATATGTATGGTTAGACCTCCAAAATCTACCACAAAACTAGTCCAAGTCTTTCTTGCAACTCTCTCATCTAGTGATACCTTTGGCGATCGATTAACCAAGAAACACGCCATACTCGCTGACTTCACCAAGAAATCTCTTGCAAGCCCTGCAAACATCATGCCCTGCTCACAAAACTTCTTGAATACCAGCATACTCAGCAACAATATCTGACCTGAGGAACTCTCTCCCAGTCTGGTACTCCACCTCAGCCACAAGTTGCACCTGGCAAACATCTCCAACTCATGCCGCATGAGATACCCCCAAACCCTTTCGTGATAACCTCATGAAATACCAATGTCCAACCCGTGATGCTGCCCTCACCAGTTCTCAAAATGTCCACACCAATGTAGTTAAGAATACCCACCGTTTTGTGTGTGGTTACATTACACAAAACGGTCAGCTGCAGCTCCACCTACAACTATGTTGCCCTGCAATGTATAGAGAATCCCTGCTATCCTCTGTCTCTTCATCACCATCAATACGCCATCACACACCATCATCGTCCTACCTTTGGACTTGTAACTATACCCGTTACAATCCAAAGCACCCAATGATATCATGTTCTTATGTAAATCGGGTACATACCTTACCCCACACAACGTCCTTACCACACCATCATACATCTTGATCCTGATATCCCCTATTCTGATAAATTTGCAAACCGCACCGTTTCCCATCCGAACAGAACCAGGACTCACCAATCTGTAGGTGGTGAACCAGGCTTTGTTGGACGTCATGTGAAAAGAACATCCTGAGTCTAGGATCTAAGAACCCGTGAAGCGTTATGAACTTGATGAAATAGTAAGCATCTCACAATCACTCCTCCTTGAGTCCCCTTTTTCAACTAGATTCACATATTTCGACGAACCCTTTTGAGCTTTTGCCTTTCCCTTCTCCCACTCCGGACATTCCAATTTTATGTGCCCCAATTTTTCGCACTTAAAACAGCAAACATCCTTTTTCTTACTAGACAGAGTTTTATTACCACTCGGTCCATTCCAGGACTTGTCTCTTCCACAATCCTGATTACCCCTCACCACGAGCCCTTCACCATATGAACCTTCATCACTGACCTTCTTCCTTTGATGGAACCCCAACAATGCACTTGTGATGCCCTCCAACTCTAGGGTTTCTTTCCCCCAAGTCAGCATCGTAACCAGATTCTTGTACGTAGGTGACGTTGGTAGGGAATTTAGTAACGTCAATGCTTTGTCCTCCTCCTCAAATTTCACATCAACTCACCCAAGATCACTAATGATCTAATTAAATGTATTGATGTGCTAAGTCAAGTCCGAACCCTCTGCTATCTTAAGCCAATAAAACTTTTTCTTAAGATATAACTTGTTTGTAATCGACTTGAACATGTACCAGCGCTCCAATTTCAGCCAAACCGCTGCCAACGAGTCCTCATCTATGACATGATAGAACATGTCATCGGCAAAAGATAACCTAATCGTGGAAACCGCCTTTGCTTCAAGCTCCTTCCAACTTGCGTCATTCATGTCGTTCAACTTCTTTCCACACAAAGCCTTCACCATCCCTTGCTGCACTAGCAAGTCCATCATGCTTCTTTGCCAAAGCCTAAAATTACCAATTCCATCAAACTAGTTCACATCGAACTTAATCGAAGAGACCCAGCCATTGTCGAACCAATAGCTCTCATACCAATTGTTGTTGTTCATTCAACTTGAACACGCACAACAGAAGCACACAATCAAACACGAATCAATCAACAATCACTAATGCAATTATTCGATGATGAAATATACTCAAGAAGGAAGCAAACAATAATAAGAAGAATAAAAAACACAACTAGAACGCACAAGATTTATGTGGTTTAGCAATACCCTATGTCCACGGGAGCAGCACTTCAGTTTTCACTATGATCAATGAAGCTTACAAGCTTTGAAGCTTACTTGAAGCTTACAAGCTTTGAAGCTTACTTGAAGCTTAATCCCATCTAAGATTACATAATGATGTTTATATAACAATCTAATGCGTACAGAAGACCTATAGTTGATCTAAAACACTTCTGTAGCAATCCCTGGAGGAAATCTATTCGATAAGCCCAATCTACAAGCCCCCGATATGAAAATACATTATCTGCGCCGACAGAAACCGTTGACGGTTTGGAGTAGAATAAAACACCTTGCAACTACTGCCTGAAACCGTCGACGATTTTCCCCTCCATGGCTGCACCTTGCTTCTCTCCCTTTGTCCCTCACATCACGTAGATTTCTCCAATACATGTGATCCACTCTGAATATGAGCCACATCCCCAACAGATCTACTTTTCAAATTGTCTTCCTCTTTCTCATCATCTAATGTGCACCACTCATGAAACAACAAAATATGGACACTACTCGACAAAAAATTGACCCATCCGATAAGCACCACTCATGAAGCCCAAAATACCCATTTCATTAGCACTGTTAATGAGACAACAAAAGACGGGCACTGCACAACAAAAAATTAGCCAATCTAATAAGCATTGCTCATTAGACCCAAAAATACCCATTTGTTGAGCACTACTTATGAGGCAACAAGAGATAGCACTACTTGACAAAAAATTGGCTCCTTTAATGAACATCAATCACAAGGCCCAAAAATGTCGATTTGATGAGCACTGCCTACAAAGTAACAAGAGATGGACATTACTCGAACAAAAATTAGCCCATCTGATGAGCACCAATTATAAGGCCTAAAAATGTCCATCTAATGAGCACCACTCATGAGGCAGCAAGAGACAAACACTACTCGGCAAAATACAAGCTCATTTGATGAGAACCACTCATAAGACAACAAAAAACGAACATTGTTTGATAAAGTTTTAGTCCATCTAATGAACATCGCTCATGAGACCCAAAGATGTCTATTTGATTACTTAATCCAAATTTTGTGATAATAAAAGGTCTTACAGTAAATACAATATACTTCGAGTTCATAAGATAATTCTAAGACTCGAGAGTAGGAGAGCAACTCATATAACTTAAAAAAGACCTTGGCATTAAAATCAACATTAACTAATGTAAGATCACAAATTGAAAAAGACATCAAGGGATTAATTGAAAGGAGGTCTATTAATTAAAGCAAGGGGTTAGCAAGTACTAATTTTCACTCCTTAATAACCTATATGAAATGTAACATCTATGATCCATTAGTAGGGAAAATCAGTAAGGATGTATCCTAAATGCCTATAAAAAGGACCCTCCAAGGAATGTAGGACATCTCATCTTATCTCATTCTCATCCATACTTTTTATCATTGCAAACATACAATCCTTCCAAATTCTATAACTTAAACATCGAAGTAATCCTTCAAAATAAACCCCATGTCCCTAATTTTTTTCTTAACACGGAGAATTATAAAAATAATTAAATTATATTTAAAATTTTCAAAATTGTAATAAATAAAGCACTTATTTGTGTAAATAATGTTTACATTTTATTTTTAGATTTAATATAATCTTTGGAATCCTTGATTTTTGACATTCGAGTTTGAATTTATAAATTTATAAATTTTATACATAATCCACACATTGCACCGAACATCCTCTAAATTCACACGTTCAGAGTTCAAAATTTAGGCTCTCAAACACTATATAATGGTAATTCATATTGCCATGTGGTAAATGATATTCTGCTTCTATTAAATACTCAAAAATGGATAAATAATCTCAAAAAAACTGTGACAATATATATTCACTTCAGACCTCAATTTATTGATGCAACAACACAAATCAACCAAGGCAATGGAAAAACGTAAAACACAAAAGGGGCAAAGAATTTGGTGATTACAATCCCATCCAAACTATTACGATTGCATTGCCAGCTCTCCCCACCAAAATTTGCAGATTTTGCTCATACAATTTGCTTAGCTTGCTTTCTCCTTTTCATTAGTTCAATGAATTCTCTAAAAGCTGCAGAAAAAACGAAAGCATTGTTATCAAAATTAAGGGGAGGGCACATGTAGATTGGCACTAAGCAATGAGGAAAGCAGTGTCTTGGGCTTATTAGAGAAACTTCAGCTTTTTAGATTATAAAAACACTTCTTAAGATATATCAGCTTCCTGTTCTTAGTGCAGATTCAAGGAAAGCACAACAGTTATGAAGATGAAGATTGAAAGAAAAAATAAAAATGTCAATGGTGCATGCATATTTAAAGAGAATTAACATTATACCAGGATCAGAATCATGGGGACCAGGAGATGCTTCGGGATGATATTGAAGGGACATTATGTTCAATGCAGGAAAGGCAAGACCTGCACAGCTTCCATCATTCAAATTGATATGTGTCACTTCCACACCTTCTGGAAGTGAGGTTGGGTCAACTGCATAGTTGTGATTCTGACATTTCATGAAATTAAGGTGTTAACAAATAATTCATAAACATGCATATGAATTTACTTATAAGATGATGGGACATCCTAATAATTTAGTGTCATTGTTCCACATTGGATGCGTATTAGAAAAATCTTGAACTTATAAAGTTGGTTTGAGCTCCAACTATGTGAGAAGCCCTTTACGAGATAAACTTATGAGACTAGTGAACAAGAGCGGACAATACCTTGGAGTTGGACCCAAAACCATTACATTTAGTATTAGAGACACTTTGGGAGTTCTATCATGTGAGACTCAAGCCACTCTGACTAGGGCATCAAAGATTAGATGGTGAAGAATGTCATAATCCCACATCATACGTGTACTAATCTTGGGCTTATAAGGTTGATTTGAACTCCAACTATGTGAGGTACCTTTTATAGGATAATCCGGTTATGCTACTGTGTCAAAATGGATAATATTTCACTAGAGTTGGACCCAAAACTATTGCACTTAGGCAGTTGCTTTAGTTGAAAGCATAGGAAGGCTAACCAGGGTTGTTTTCAAATTTAGGTTTATTTTGTTTCTTATTCTATTTTGGACTTCTCAGACTTGGGATTTGTTTCACCAATAACCTTAAGCCCCATCTGGTGAACTAGACCTTACCATTGACAAAAGAATTTGGCTGCCATTGTTCCCCACCTTTAATTCTGTGTATGATCCCCACCCAATTTGCTCCCCTATCACTCCCTATTCTACATTAATTACCCATCTAGTACAGAAGAATGGAATGAATTAAATGGAATCAAATTAATCTTCTTGTACTCCATTCAAATATTCATTCCATTCCATTCTTCACCCTATCTCATTATGCAAAGCAGCGTTACATGAAAGGATTAAAATAATACACTTTTTTTTTAGTTCTAATACCACATGAAAATTTCACCATCTTCCTACACAATGATTCTAGCAAATAAACCAACAGGAAAATGACCCCAATGAAACATCTTTGATTTGAATTAGACAGCTAAACACGAGAATTTAGGGTATTATCTGACCCACACTTGTGAAATTCATAGGGAGTTGGATGAACAAACCTGAGAACTGATCTCAACACGCCCATTCCGAAGGTTTCTTACTGGGTGATTTCCTCCATGATGACCAAATTTCATTTTAAAGGTTTTGCCACCCAATGCCTGACCAAGCAACTGATGGCCCATGCAAATTCCAAAAACAGGAACCTTTCCCACAATTTCCTTCACGGTCTCAACTGCATAAGGAACTGCAGATGGGTCTCCAGGGCCATTGCTGAAAAGGACTCCATCTGGCTTCATCTTTAGAGTCTTTGAAGCTGACCATGTTGAAGGAACAACGGTGATTTTGCATCCATAGGATGCCAAGCGCCGCAATATATTATGCTTGATACCAAAATCATATGCGACGACCTTCATTCCATACAAAAATACAAAATAGGTGTCAATTTTCCAATTTAAGCATCATTTAATTTTAGATCTCCGAATTATTAGTACTAACATGGAAAGCTTCTTTCTCTCCACTAGAGTTGAAATCCCACTGGGAAGCCGTTTTATCTGTCCATTCATAAGGGGCATCACAGGAGACACCACTTATTAAATCAATGCCTGCAAAATTCAATAGAGGAAACTAAGAGGCTAATATTGTCCATAATAATAAACATTCCATACATCTTTTGATAAATGCAACACAATCTTCTACCAACAATATCCCATGTACGAGACATTTCCAACAGTTCTTCATCTGTTTTGGATTTCTCTGTGCTCAAAACACCTATAAGGCTCCCATCTTGTCTTAATCTACGGGTAATTGCACGAGTGTCAACATCATCTGATGCACAACAATCCACGTGAAGAGCAGTGGTAGGTTACAAGGAACATACAAAAATCAAGTTTATAAAGGTTTTCATAATTTACAAAATTGATGACAAACTCACATATTCCCATGATGTTTCTTTCTGCTAAATAATCACCAAGCTTTTCAGCACATCTCCAATTTGACGTACTAGGTAATATTCATACAAAAAATTATACATATGTAAGAGCTTCAAGAACTTACAACATGGTAGGAGGCAGCATACCTGATACTTAAACTTCTAACCACTAAACCAGCAAGGAAGCATTGCTTTGATTCCTCATCATCTGTTAATGGAAGACATTGTAAATGCCATTTTATCTGGTAATAAGAATAAAGCAACATGTATTGAAATAAAAACCTTGACCCACCAAAATTAACACCAGTATTGCCAATATGTGGGTTTGTCATCAAGACAAACTGCCCTGCATAACTAGGGTCTGTGAGGATTTCTTGATACCTGCAATAAAATAATAATAATAATAAATCACATTCCATGGCCAAGGGTTTTTTTTTTTTTTTTTCCCCATGTGTAATCCCATTGGTGAATACAAAGATAAATTCTTCACTGAATTGAATGTTTACTCAACAGAAATGACGAGCAAAAATCGCAGCACATGCTCCCCTATATACTAGGTAAGTTATGTGTTTCCCAGCAACGTATTAAACAAGTTTACTGCTAAACAAGATACAACTTGGATGATGACTCTACAAAGATCACCCTCTTTTTTCGCTTGCATCTTCATGATGTTTGTGTGAAGTGTTTGACATTTTATCATGGAATTTGTCAGCATATTAACTTTTATGAACTATCAAGAACAAGTTTCTTGTTTCACATAATCTTGCCCCATGAGTGGTTTTTTTAGAATTGCATGATTGACAATTGAAGCCATTGTTGATACGTACCACCTTAGTCCTAGGCAGAGAATCAAACCATGTGAATGTCCATAACAAATCCATCCATAATGTAGTGATAAGGCTTTAAAGACGAAACTACAGTAATTCAGACTGCTATAATCACATGAATTAGTCAAATCAACTTCCACATATTTTGATGGATTATATATACCTGTATATGTGTGTGTAATTAATTGACAGGGGCTAGAGGGGTCATATTCTATAAAATGATAAAGACTATATCCCAGGAATTATAGTAGAAGTTGCCAATGTTCAATTATGGAAGACCATTTTCATTTTGCAAATTAAGTTTCCATTATGATTACAACAATGCTAAAGCTGCTTTCCTAGTTTCTTATATAAACTTTGGAATCGAGAAAACAAAGCATTTCTTGAAATTCTTTGGAAAACTCTAGGCAGAAAACAATAACAATTTTCTACGATTGAATGTGCCTCACAAAACTCATACACACTGATGAAACATCCAAACATTCAATAGTAAAGGGTATTTTATTCAACAAATATATAAAGCAAGTCCTTTTTCCAGTTAAAAAAATAAAATAAAGCCTCACCCAGTTAATGATGTGTTAAAAACGACTTCACCAAGTTGGGTTCCTGAAGCACCAAAGGACCTGGCACTCCATCTTGAACCATCTTCAAGCACAAGTCTAGCATCGGCTACTTTCCAAGGTCTTTCCACCAAACCTACAGCTCAACAAAATAGATTGCATCAACCAAAGTACCTGTGTTTATGCACACAACTATGAGCACCATAAATGGGCATCGGACATCAGAAGCAAACTTTTCAAAGAAATTATCTATAAGACCCCAAAAAAAGAGTAGAATATTGTAAATCATAATCATGCATTTTAAGTTTTTATTAGCTTTAGCTTCTTGTAGGGTAGAACCATGAATTTGACAGAAGCATGCTACATCATCCCCCACATTTCAAAATGGCTGTACAGATTCTTCTAGAGAAGATCAATTGCATCTAACCAACAAACTGTATACAAAGTAACAAAATCCATAGATGTGAGTTATATAGTAGAGGCACGAAGCAGTGCAGTGGATGGGTTCCTTCTACTCCTCAGCTCTACAATATTGCTCATAACTGGTTGTAATTGACTTTACCTCTGCTTCATAATACTTGCAAACAAGTTAGGTGCTTCTGCCCATGTAAGAGCACAAAAACTTTTCTTAACTTAATACTAAACTGGAACCTTAAAAAAATACAGTTTCATCTGCTCAACTTTTGAATCTGTAAAACAGGATAGTTGTTCTATAAAGACTGAAACTGTTCAAACCCATTGAATAGGTGTGATGGTAACAGAATCTTAAAAGGGTCAATCTGCTACAATCAAACCCGCATCTATAAGCCTATATTGTGTAATATACTTGCTTTTTCATTATTTCTGACAGCCAGTCCCCACCATATGTTGAGCAACCTCCTGATGAAAATGTTAAAACACAAAGGGCAACAGCTTTCAACTAATGCCACATGTGGCAAAAGGTAACCAAAGTGAAAGAATGAGAAAACCAATCTGATTCTAAATATTAGTTTGGTAATTGAAATAACATCATTGCAGGTCCCACATGATACTCAAGAATGCCATTCTGCCAATGGGATTGGGAATCCCCAAAAGGAGAGTGGGGAATGCCATTCCTATTCAGATGGCAAATGACTTTAATTTTTAGCTCCAGCTGTGCCTTTCTATATCCTTAGTTGTAGTATTTTTGCTACTAGGATACAATGGCATCCCAAAATTTCAATTAAGCACCTCTAACACAGAATCTTGACAGAACCTAACTCCAACCATGATAAAAGCTCGGCCCATCATGATAGAACCTTGCTCACATCATTATAAACCACAAAAAAACTCAGTAGGTCATAGGTCTATAGAGTTTATATTAAGTTGAGACGAGAAATAGCATTGAAACTACATAATGAGTAAGAATTGACAGCACTCCCAACTCCCAAAGAATATTGTCCTAGAACATGCAGAATGGCAGAAGAGGATTCATGTCACTGACCCACCAAGTCGGTTTTCTAAGGCTTGGTTGTTGTTTGTTTGCAGTATGTAGAATTCTTGGATTAAAACATATGAACTGTATGTTTTTAGTAAGTTTGCCAATGCAAAAAATGAATGTGGTCTTTTTATAACTACGAAATGATGTTACAACGTAATTTTGCAATTTATTAGGCATTATTTTGTATTAATTTATAGGATTTTGTAAATAAACCCACCTTGCCTTATTGGGGTTTTGCAAATGAGGACCTTATCTTTAATTAGAGCAATGTCCCCCCACTTTAATTAGAGCAATGTCCCCCCCCCCCCCCCCCCCCCCCCCCCCCCCCCCCCCCCCCCCCCTCAAAGTTAGCTGCTGAAGCAATGTGATCCCTCAGTGAAAAACATTGAGAACTGCACGCTCACTGTGTGTTTATTAGCATGCTCGGGTTTGAGCCTTTTAAACAAGGAAAAATAAAATTACAAAAGGGTTGTTCCCCAATGCCCTTCACAATATAATCAAAGAAACATCAACCTGAAAGGAATCAAGAAAACCCTCCTTGATCTGTAAAGATTCTACCCTTCCTTTCCATCCAGAAAATCTAAAAAAACATTTGAAAACCAAGCATGTTACCCCAATACTTTTCCCAGTCTTCTTCTTATTACTACTACTACTTTATAAAATCCCAGTATTTTTTTTTCACCGATACCCTGGAACTTCACTTCCCAAAACTCATCTACAGCCTAAGGAGACACCTACAGGTCACAGAAAAAAGTTTGCACAAAAGCTGCCTAACCTCCTGAAAATGGAGAAACAAGTCTCATTAGAAGCAAAGCACATTAGAAAAGTATTTGGGTTGATTGAATTATTAGACCTCCTGATCTGCAGCCAAGATCTTAGTATTAATTTTATTAAAAACCAAAGTCAAAGTAAATGCTTTAGTCTTAAGACGGAATCTCTAGTGAAAAAGGGGTTGAGGATTTCAAAAATTCACTGGAATAGATTTAGAAAGAGAGAAAAAAAAAAAAAAACAGATTATACCCCTGCCAGTTATCACACTGAGGATAAACAAATGAACCAAGAACCACCATTAAATTAACAAGCTTATTAGTTTTTACCTCAATAATATTTTGATTAAGAGGAAGCTTATGTATTGTGGAGTCTCTGACCATTAAGGGTGATATGGATGAGATGGTTAGCAAGTGTATGGAGAATAAGAAATGGAATGATGCCTTGGTCTCTGACAGTGCAGTCTCTGGTGATTTTGCTTGCAATGATGGTTCTATTTTGTATGAGGTTTGGAAAAAAATACGCTTTGTTTCTGCATCATCTGATTTACATGGGCCTGGAGTGTGTTCCTATTACTGAGTATAGCATTGCAAGGATGAGATTCTGCCAACACCAGTGGTGGAGGTTAATGGGAAGGTTCAACAATTGATGGAAAAGAAGGGCTTGTGGCTGTCTTGTACTAGAGGAAATGAAGTTTGTCGGGATGAGGGTATAAGAAAGCTGAAGAAGGGCCTGTTTGATCTAGCAAATTTGTAGTGATCTGTGAATTACAATGGAAAGGGTCTAAGTGGGGTTTTCTAATCTAGTTTTATTAGGATTCATTCTTTGTTTTCATTTTGTTAATTTCTTCTTTTTTGAGCATTTCTTTTCCTCTTAAGTTGTAATCTCTATCTTTTCTCAGTACATTTTCTTTATCATCTAAGAAAATAAGGTTTTGAAAAGATGAAAATCCCAAGAGAGCAACCCCCCTCCAAAGAAAGAAGACAATAAGAGAATTATAAATAGAGGAAAGCTTCAAAATACAGGGGAATAAAACTAACAAAGGATGATTTCCAACCCAAGGATCCTTGTATAAACAAATAGCAATTAAGACCATACTTCTAATTAATTTGTCCCAAAGGGATCCTGTTTCTAAAGGAAAAACAGCCATTTTTTCCATTCAAAATTATTTTTAGGCACCAAATTCCTAAGACTTAAATACTCTTTTGACTCTGGTCTCCTAACCACCTCTCAATCAACAAGCTGATCCCTCATATTATCACCCATAACAGGCCTAAAGAATCTCTCGCGTCCTCTTCAACCTCTCAGCAACAAGAATCCTTAAAGAGGAGAAAAAAAATAAATGAGAATAATTTAGAACAAAAACTAACTAATGTGATGCCCCTGAAGGAAAAAGAAGCTCTCTTTTAACCCTCTAACCTCTCATCCACTCACACAACTACAACTGGATCCCAAAATGAAACAGATTTATAGGACAACTATACAGGAAGAAATCTTCATTATCATCTCCAACCTCTCATCTACGCTTACAGAACTCCAAGAGAGGAATAAAGAAATGGAAATACTTCAGAGACCAGCAGTGATCGACATTATAGCCCCCCCGCCCCCACAACCCCAAAGGAACAATAAGATCTCTTGAAAAAGGAAATAGATCCAAAAGACTGGGACTTCCCCTAATTCCCCAAATGAAGAGGCAAATAAGTCACAGGCTAAGAGAAAAATGAACAACCAGCTAAAAAACTTAGCTCCTTAATCAGTTAACCCTTTCTACACCACTGTTGGACATATTAACCTTTAGCCTGAAGTCTCAAACATTTTTTCAAAAGTTTAAGTACTCCTCGTAATTACCCTTCAAGGTGTCATATGCTAAATGAAGATGAGACACTTCCACAATCTCTACCAACGCTAAACCCCTCAGGCCCTTAATCAAGCCCAGCCCTTGGGCTCCTAAACTATTCTGCTCATCACATCAGCTGCCACTGTAAACACAAGAGAAAGATATTAAAGCCTGATATATATTGTTGGCCCACACCCTAACAGCTTAAGCTTTTACGTAAAGTGATTATCTAACATGGTATCAAAGCTGCTTAGCTGGAGATCCTGGGTTCTAGTCTTGTTGCCTGCGTTTATTGTTTGGTGTTTAAATTATCATATTCCTTGTGAAGGATTTTTTAAGAAGGAGAATAACCGTTCTTATTGAATTTCAAGAGACACAATTACAAGATAAATAGTAGAGGAAGGTCACCAAATTAGGAAGGCCACAAAATCATGAAATCAAATCAGCACAAAATCAGAAAATCAAATCAGCATATCTCTAGGCTAGAAAACAGGAAACTGAAACTACTAGAAACTAAAATAATAATTTCAGTTAAAAAATAGAATTTCCTAATTTATTCCCTACAAATCAGACACCCCCCCTCAAGTTGAAGCGTAGATATCTATCATGCCCAACTTGCTTACAAAGAGCTCAAAACTAGGTCTGAGAAGTCCTTTGGTGAAGATATAAGCTATTTGTTGAGTAATAGAAACAAAAGGCATGCAAACAGCACCACTATCAATCTTCACTTTTATGAAGTGTGCCAATCACTACAAGCTTCATGCGGTCATGTTGTACTGGATTTTAAGCAATACTTATGGCAGCTTTGTTGTCACAAGACAACTTCATTGGCATGTTCACCGGCACCCGCAGCTCTTCAAGAATTCTCTTCAGCCATAGCATCTCACAAACTCTGTTAGCCATAGCCCTATATTCTGCCTTGGCACTGCTCCTTGCAACCACATTCTGTTTCTTGCTTCGCCATGTGACCATATTTCCCTAGACATAAGTACAGTATCCTAACGTGGATCTCCAGTCAATAACTAAGCCTGCCCAATCTGCATCAGTGTATGCCTCTATGTTCTGTTGTGTGGTCTTCTGGAAGAGTAAACCCTCACCTGGTGTACTTTTCAAGTATCTGAGAATTCGATAAACTGCTTCAAGATGTTTCTCGTAGGGTGAATGCATAAACTGGCTTACCAAACTCACAACAAAAGCAATATCGGGCCATGTATGTGATAAGTAAATTAACTTTCCCACCAACTTTTGATACCAAGTTGTATTCACTAGATCACCTTCCTTGTCATCTCCAAGTTTCTGAATGGGATCTATTGGAGTGTCTACTGGCCCACAAACCGCTCATCCCAATCTCCTTAAGGAGGTTAAGGACATACTTCCATTGGGAGACAACAATCCCTTTCTTCGACCGAGCAACTTCCATTCCAAGGAAATACCTCAGAGATCCTAAGTCCTTGATCTCAAATGTTGATGAGAGGGAAGTCTTCAATCGGTTCATCTCAAGTACTTCATCTCCAGTGAGAATTATATCGTCTACATACACAATCAGTATTGCTATCTTCCCATCCTGTGAATGTCTTTATAAACATCGTATGATCACCTTGCCCTTGAGTATACCCCTGACTTTTAACAAACTGAGTGAATTTCTCAAACCTGGTGACTGTTTTAACCCATAAGGACTTCTTCAGTTTACACACCTTTGTGCCAAACTTTTCACCAAATCCTGGAGGTGCATCCATGTGCACTTCTTCCTCCAGGTCTCCATTAAGAAATGCATTTTTTACATCCAACTGTTGCAAAGGCCAGTCACGATTAGCTACAAGTGACAAAAGAACTCTTTACAGAGTTTAGCTTTGCGGCTGGGGCAAATGACTCCAAGTAATCAATGTCATAGGTCTGAGTGAATCCCTTGGCGACCAATCAAGCTTTATACTGCTCTAGAGATCCATCAGATTTATACTTGACTGTAAACACCCATTTGCACCCTACAATTGTCTTTCCTCTTGGTAGATCAACTAACTTCCACGTGTCATTTTTTTTCAGCTTTCATCTCCTCGAAGACAGCCTCCTTCCACTTATGAACTTTCAGAGCATCCTGCACAGTATTAGAAATCTCTATACAAGACAATTGTGAGGTAAAAGCACGAAAAACATGTGAGAGATTTTCATATGATGCATAATTGGACGATGGATGTTGGGTGCAAGACCTCACACCCTTCCGGACAGCAATGGGAAGTTCAGAATCATCAAACTCGAGATTGGAACCAGATTCGGGTTCAGAACTAGAGGACTCAGAACTCGAAGATGAAATGGACTGAACATGAGGTAAAGGCTCGGTGAGGACATAACCTGGAGGGTTTACGGATCCTGGACAGTGTAAAGGATTGGAAGACCCTTTCTTTTGAGTTATCCTCTATTGCAAGTAGACAATGTCAAATAGTACCAACGCTGTGGTGTTTTTTCTGTTTCTCCTTTGTTAGTCATTATAGGATCATGAACACCATGAGATGGCACTATAGGAAGACTTGCCTTTTCAGTATCTAAAAAACTGGACTCACTTTCTCCTAGTATAATAAAGCTTGGGCTTTCAGGTTGAATAATCAAAGTTGGAGAAGGATCATTTTGCGAGTCTTCAGTTTGGAAAAAATCATGAAACACAGCTGAATCTTTGTTTTGGTTCCCCCCTGAAGATGAGGCGTAAAATAGGGATGTAATTCAAAGAATGTAACATCCATGGTAACAAACATTTTTTTGGAAATGGGTTCAAAACATTTATACCCCTTTTGAGTGGGAGCATAACCAACAAACACACATTTTATGGCTCGGGGTTCATGTTTTCCTCGATTATCTTTCGTGGTAAAGAATTAGACAGTTGATTTGTTGGATAAAACTTATGAAAAACATCAAAAGATGTTTCAAAGCTTAAAACCTTATTAGGCGTTCTATTTATGAGATATGTAGCAATAAGAATGGCTTCACCCCAAAGATATTTAGGTACATGATTGGTAAAAAGCAATGCCCGAGCTACTTCCAATAAGTGTTTGTTTTTCCTTTTAGCCAAACCATTTTGTTGCGGAGTGTCGACACAAGAGCTTCAATGAACAATTCCTTTTTCAAGAAAAAATTGGCCCAAAATGTTTTTGAAATATTCTTGACCATTATCACTCCACAATATTTGAACATTTTTTTTTTTGAAATTGTGTTTGTACCATGGTGTAAAAAATTTTGAAAATTGTTTCCACTTCAAATTTTTCCTTTATCAAATAAACCTAACTTAATCTCGTGTGATCATCAATAAAGGTCACAAACCATTTTTTGCTAGAATATATAGATGTTTTACATGGGCCCCAAATATCACTATGAATCACAGTAAATGGTGTAGTTGGTCTGTAGGGTTGGGTGGAAAAGGATGCACGATGATGTTTAGCAAGCTGACAAACTTCACATTGAAAAGAAGATGGACTTTAATTCCGAAATAAATTGGGAAACAAGTATTTTAAATATTGAAAACTAGGATGGCCTAACCTATAATGCCATAACATGATATCATTATCTTTGAAAACAAAAACAAAATTTAAGCAAGTCCTTTGACATTCTCTACTCGAGTTAGGTCCATCGTCAAAATAATAGGGTCCATCTTTTTCCTTAGCACTGCCAATCATCCCCCCTTTGGTCAATTTTTGAAACTCACAATAAGAAGAGTAGAAATTAGCATGACATTGATGATCAAAGGTAATTTTACTGATGGACAACAAATTGCAAGACAAATTTGGAACGTGGAGCAGATCATGGAGAGTTAACAATGAAGTGAGTTTGATAGTTCCTATCCCGACAATTACCAAGAGTGAACTATCCGCAATTTTGAACTTTTTATTGCTTGCACACGGACTATAGGAAGAGAACAATTTGGAGCAACCGGTCATATGATCAGTTGCGCCAGAAGCAATTATCCAAGAATGAACAGAATTAGGAATAACACCTAAAAACGCAGTAGCAAGAGAGTTACCCTTTTGTACTGAAGAACAAGATGGAGTTAAGGACAGTTTTGGAGATTGAAACAATTTGTACAGGTGCTCTAATTGCTCCTTGGTAAAAGGGACTGCATCCGAGTCGGTAGATGGCTCTTGAGTCTCTTCAGTAGTGGCTTGGTAGGTTTGACTCTCACGTTTGGATTTTGGCTTCCGATTTGCTGGTTTACCATGAAGCTTCCAACACATCTCCTTTGTATGCCATGGTTTTTTGCAATGCTTGCCCATGGTTTCTTTCGCCCATTGAGTTTCGTAACCATGAGATAAAAGGCTGAATTCTAGGAATAGTAATCAGCAAATACAAACCTGGGAGGATTGGGTGGAATGGTTTCGGAAGTACCGGAAGAGCCAGTAGGATTTATTTGGGCGCCGGTCATCACCGACTTAAACAACATCATTAGAAGAAAAGAGCACAAGGCTTTGATACCGTGAAGGATTTTTTAGAAGAAGAATAACCATTCTTATTGAATTTGAAGAGACACAATTACAAGATAAATAATAGAGGAAGGCCACCAAATTAGTAAGGCTAAAAAATCAGGAAATCAAATCACCACAAAATCAGCAAGTCAAATCAGCAGATCTCTAGGCTAGAAAATAGGAAACTGAAACTACTAGGAAACAGAAATAGTAATTTCAGATTTTAAGAAATAGAATTTCCTAATTTATTCCCCAGAAATCTGACACCTTGTTATTGTGCGTGTTTTATCTCTTCACATGCTATCAGGCTGCACATGCGGGGGGATATTAACGCTTGATATACATTATTGGCCAACAACCTAACAACTTAAGCTTTTAAGTATAGTGGTCATCTAACAGAAGATTCCCTAATCGAAGCCCATATAAAGTGGTTATCCTTGGATTGCTTGACAGCCAACCCTTAATTCCTTCCTTCCAACCACCCTAAAACGCTTCTTCTCCAGCACTTCATCCAAGAAATCCCAACATACCATCAAAAACCTACTTAAAATCCAATTGATGACAACATCCTTTTAACCCTCCTTTAAGCACCATCCACCACCTCATTAGTAAGCAACATAGCATCAAGAATCAAGTTGTCTTTAATGAAAGAACACTCTGCACCCTGGACACTATCACCTGAAACCTCCCTGAATACTGTTAAAAGGAACCTTAGACAAAACTTTACAACGATTGCACCCAAACTAATACTAAAGTTTTTACCTTGTAGGGATGTTCTTTTTTAGAAATTAGAGCAATAAAAGTAGAATTCACACTCCTTCTAATCGTCCCAATACCAAACAACTCATAAAAAACCTCATAATATCCCCCTTAATTACCTCCCAATTGTTTCAAAGGAAAAAAACAAACATGAAACCATCATGGCCTAGAGTCTTATCTTCCTTCATCTCAAATACAACTGCCTTGACCTCCTCCACATCATCTCTCCAAGCTCAAGCTTCTCCATCTTGCATAGGACTCCAGTCAATCGCTTTAATCATTGACCTAGATGAACTTGCTCTGTATACAACTTTCTTGTGAAAAACCAATATCTCCTTATTCTATTCGCCTATTTGTATGTGATCTCAGACCATGAAAAAATCTAATTCTAACTCCTTAACAAAACTTCTCTTTCTTTTCCCTCTAGGCACCTCATGAAACAAACAATAATTACAATCACTCTCTCCAGTACATTAATCTCAACCTTTTTTCATCAACTAATGTTCTCCTTCGTATGAATATCCTCCAAAACATACTTAAAAGACCTCTTCTACCCTAAACACATAGCCCAACAATCCACACTTGTCCAATCTATCATTGCCTTCCCCTCCCATAAAATTTCATTCTTCCTCTCTTTCACATCATGAAAAGTTTCTTTGTTCCAAATCTTCATCTATCAGTTACAAATTTCAATCCTAAATCTTATTCTCTTTGCATTAGTTGTCAACTTTAGCCCACAAAGAGTAATGCATTCACCACATATTCTCAAATCTAAAATTAGTGAAACCTCACTTAACAAGGTTAGAATCTAACAACATCAAACAATGATCAGAAATAGCCTAGCACAACCTCATAGACAGCATCTCAAAACATCCTCCCACTCGTTGGTAATTAAAAACCAATTAGATAAGAGGAAGCCTATTTGTATTGCCCTTCTCAAAAGCCTATGAGCTACTATCAATGGATGACAAGCATCCACATCCTCTAATTTGGACTCTGGAAGATGGAAAACATCAAGAGACCCAATCAACCAACTCCTTAATCATCCTCCTTCCAGCCCTGCACCCCACACTACGCATGTTCCACAAAAGAATAACCATTTTAAGACTACCAGTCCTGCTCCCTACTCTATACACATTCCAAAAAAGAATAACCATTTTAAGGTTAAGGGTCTAAACTTCTCCCACTCTATCCCTCAAAATTAATTATGTCAGCCTCAAAAACTTCCTCTCAACTTCTTAGGGGACATTTTCTTGATCTAAATGGTCAATGAATCACCTATGTCTGAATTGGATCATTAAATAAGTGTATGGTCAAACATTAGAGCATTTGTGGCAGCCTATAATTTCCTTAAAATTGATAATTTCCCATGCCTAACTCAATAAGTGGGAAAATTTAGAGGCCTCTTTTCCCTTTTTACCCCTTGTGAAAAATGAAAAACAACAAAAAGGCCCACACCAACAGAAAACCTACCTCCCTCCCACGATTCACACTGCGCATAAAGACCACAACTGGCCATCCATCACCTCCAACTTGCACAGCAGCTTCTTCTCTCTGGCATCGACACACAACAACAAAATCCATTGGTGCTTCAGCGTCCTCACCTCTAACCTCTCCACCCTACCCCTCCTCAACCTAGGCTGGCAGCAACAACGATGGATAGTTCAACACCACCTTTGGCATCAACACCACCAACGTCAACAACGTCGTCCTCAATGACCGCCACCTTGCTGTGTGCCTGGGAGACTAGGTGCCCTTTCCACAGCTCATCTTTGCCTTTGCCCTATGGCCCCTACCTGCTCCTTCCAAGCATATGAAGGCCAAGGTGTCTACCCTCTAGTGGCGCTTTTGGATTTACCCCCTTCGAAGACTGCTAATAGTACTTTGGCAGTTTTGTCCAACCCTACTCTGGTTGAAGCTTTGGGTGCAGTAGTGCGTTTGGTTTGCAGCATTTTGGTAGTGATAAAGATTGAAGATCAAAATGATCGTGGTCATGGAACCTTTTTTTGAGCTGAAGAATTAGTGGGTTGTGACTAGTGAGTGATGCTGATGCAGAAGCAATGGAATTGTGTTTTAATTCATCTCTTTGTTCAATCATGTGTGCTTTCTTCAAGATATAGACTTGCTAATTTTGTGATGTATCAAATCTGTTTAAAGCTTCTTATTCTTCTTCTCTTTAAAGAAATAAAGCTCAGTTTTAAAATTATAATTTGCAGCTTAGATGGTTTGGGCATTTGAAATGCAAGCCTAGTAGAGCACTTGTGAGGAAGAGTCAATTACTGTTTCCAGCACGACAAGGGATAGGGGTAGGACCAAAATAACTTGGAATGAGGTAGTGAGGAAGGGTTTAATAGCCCTTAATCTAATAGAGAAAAATGCTCTCGATCGGGTGAATTGGAGGAAAAGAATTCATGTAGCCTACCCCACATAGAGGGACTAAAAGCTTGTTGTTGTTGTGTTGTAGTTCTAGTCTAAAAATATTAAATAGATATAGGACAAGAAAATATTCATATTGAATTGAAAACATTGATTAATGCACTTGTACCTGTTAATTTTACCAAATAGTTATGCTCTGGGGTTAAAATGAGTAAACAAATATTTAGATAATAGATACCAAACAGTAAAAATAATTTAATATTCAAATTGAGTAACTTTTGGAATAGGTTCATAGAGTCATACGTGAATCCAATGTTTTCAAGACTTAATGCTCAATCTTACCAAACACTGTCCCCAACTCCCTTGGTCGCGTGCGCCAGAAAAGCATTCTTTCCACACCAAAAAAAAAGGAATTTTTTTTCATTGATTTAAGATCTTTCCCTAGTAGGATTAACCAACCTAAATCCATCAAATCAAAGAGGGATTGAACATCTTAGTTGTCTCACTTGTTAGAACTTTCCTCTCAGCCATAGACTTTTCCTTGCATTAGATAGCACCAAAACAAGAAGAACACTTGATGTACAATCTATCCTTTTCATTTGAGAGGAAAATATCTAGTTTTCTGAATAAGGGTGAATGGTAGAGAACCAGACATCAAAGAAGAACCCAGAAACTGAGATGAAAACCATACTAGATAAGAATCTGTACAGCCATTTCCTTGGCAAAATGAGCATTAACTTCCTTCTTGTTCTCCCCATCCTTAACACCAAAACTTGCAAGCTAATGCCATGCCCTCTCCAACTTTATCTCCCTTGAATTGGGAGCATGATTTCATTACTTATCCTATACAGGAACTACAGGACCATTCCCACAGTTTTCATCACTGCATGCTGTTAGTTTCCTCGCCACTCACCCTTTGCCTCACAAGCTTGAAAATGTTTGACAATCAATGAACAATTATTTTCTGCGATTCCCTCTCTCCCCCGTCTGCTAGTAATCTACTTGAGCCAATTTGCGTCATTCAATCTGAAAATTTCAAATGCTGAGAGCTTAGTAAGGCAGTTTCCCCCCAGTTAACTGGACTTGGCTATTTCAAACCCAAATAAAATGAGCCACGAAGAACTTGGTGTGTTCAATTCTTTTCTTAAAAAAAGCGCATGCTTTTGTTTGAACCGAGCACAGTGATCATCTCATTATTCAGTTAAGCCTCGGAAAACTAATTCTCTTTTGAATATAGCCCATTTCCTTAAAATTCAAATAGTAATTCAAAAGAGACATGAGAGGAAGATCTTGGTGCTTTCCTTTTCTGCTCCAATTCTAATTACCATTGCCTTCACCGCTAAACAGCCATTGCTGGTCTCTTGGACACTGCAATCTCAAGAAAATCAAGAACCTATTCTCACTAGCTTCAGTTAGAAGATTACACACTGGACGCTTCATGTTTCCTCTCATACACAAACCAGATTTCAGTAAGCCATAATCTTGACATATGAACACAAAAGAATTTTCTCATTCAGCATTGTTTATCTTCAGTTCAATAGATTCAACATCAGAGAAACTCCTGTTCTGCCAGTGCCCATTTTCTTTGGAAGAAAAATTCACAATTTCCCCTTAAAAGACCACCATCCACAAGCCTCTCCACTGTTGGGGATCAACAGAATATGTATTGTACCGTTGAGTGGAATTCTTTCTAGCAACATTAAGCATCCACACTATTAGCTCTCAGTTGGAGCTGTATCAAGTGATTAGGAAACCCCAACAGTGCTCACCCAAGGATTAAAAATCTTTGTATCTAGGAATTATGTAAATGAAATTCCAGCCACTGTATTTCATCAGAAGTTAAAAAGACAAGAATAGACCTTCTGATACATCTTTCTGTGATCATCTGAGAACTATTCTGCTCTGAAAAAGAAAAAAGAAAGAAAATTATTTATACAGATAACAAAACTGCAATTACCCGGCAAGACCCCTTTGGTCCCCTCCCCCTCTCTTTTTCTTTTTATTTCTTTTTATTATTATTATTATTATGAATCAGCATCAAGAGGAAGTGAAAATTGCCACTGAATGATTTCATCTTTGTAATATTACAACTTTAACATTATTCCCTAGTTCACCCTTGGGGTGCACACAGCGAAGCTACTTCCCTGAATACAAAAAATAAGCTAATTACTCAATTGACACAAGTTTTGGCATAAGGATGGCTCTCCAATTCAATGGACTTATGCAAATGGGTAGCCAGCAGCTCCAAAGCGATTTCTCTTTAAAGTTTAATTTAAAAACATATACCAAAAAATTACTTTACACTTCCCTAACTGAAATCAGAACAGAATGACAGCAGAAGTCCCATACGAAGATAGTATCATTTTCGAGCCATAAAACATGCTTAAATAAATAGAGACTTAAAGCAAAGATTGATACTGAAACTGAAATTTGCATAGGTCTATTTGTTAATGTGGAAAACAGTACCATCAAAAAACTTTATTTTACCAAAACAAACTTCGCCAGAAGGAAATAAAATGTGCGTGGTTTACTTACCAAGGGTAGGACCATCTGGAGAGAGATGAACAGAGCATCTGATAGTAAAAATCCTAGCACTTGCCCGACGTGGTGTAATTGAAGGAAAGCTAAAACTTGGAGTTCTCACTGCAATGTCTACAGCTTTGGCGGCCATTTTATCAACTAAATTTTATGTTGAAGATGAAAACCTTTTACTTCAAAACAGCAAGGATAGAGAGCGAAGTCTTCCTGTCAGGGTTGTTCTCAAGAGAGAGACAGAGAGTGAGAGAGAGATTCAGCATAGTAGGGATGCCTGGGAAGATGGATATTATAATTTTCTAAGCCTTAAAACAGGATATCCGCGAAGAAGAAGAAGATACCTAGGGACTATGCGGCAGCGGCCGAGCTGGTTGCGGTTGCAGGAAAGGGAGAGAGACTGTAGTGTGACGTCGTTTCTTTAAAACCCTATAGCGCAGGCAAAGGCTTCTCGGGCGTCCGTGAAATTTAGAGGAACAAATTTGCGGGCTTTTATGTCAAGTTCAAGTTATCCAGGTCCAACAATTTTGCTATAAGAGTCCGATATGGAGCCCGGCCCGAATTGATTATTTTAATTAATTAATTATTTTTTGGGCCCCCAATATTTTTCAAAACAATTTAAGGTGGTGTTTGGTAGTTCAAATCAACTCTAAAAGTTAAAATTGGAATAAATGATTGATTTTTATTTTTAGCATTTGTTTTACAATAATCTGATTTTGATTTCCATTTACATGAAATGTGAATGTTTATTATTATCATCAATTGTAAACATATAACAATAAAATTCAATAGTAATAATATACAAAAGAATATACACAGGTACGCATATTGTATGATGAAAAAATTAATACTATTGTATAATAAATAAACGTGGGCGCATATATATTTTGATAATTATGTTGTACGTATAATACAATATGATATATATTACATAAATCTAAAAAATAATTAATATTATGATATCATTAAATATAAATATAGAATAATACTTTTAATATAAAAATGCTATAACCAACATTATTAATATTTATATTATATGCAATAATATTATAACACGTGAAAAAATAATAGAATAGTATTAAATTATAAATACTATGATATAATTGGGATACAATTATTTATTTATTAAATTATTATATATAATTTTAGAATAAGATAAAATATTAATTATTAATATCACTAATGCAATTTTATAAAAGTAAAAATTAATAATAATATCATATATAAAAGGATATAATGCTATTGTGGAATAAAATATAATGTTATCTTTGTTGGTTTATTATATTATTAGTTTATACAAAATAATAAATTATGTTATAAATATATGATATTGTTATTTATATTTAGTAAATTGCATATTAAAATATAAGATAAAATGTAATATTAATAATATAGTTAAAACAAAATACTAATAAAAAAAATATGATAAATATTAGAAGTAAAGTATAATCAAGTACATGATTATCAAAATGATTTTATTGTAAAAAATATTTGTTATAAAATTATATTATAATCATAAATATATATTTATAATATTATTCCATATTAAATTAATTTGAATAAATTTTTAAATATAATGTCATAATTGATAAAGTAAACTCATTTCCAATTCTTATTTCTATATACACCAAACATGATAATATAATTTTGATTTTGATTATGTGTTGAACTAAAGACAAGAGAGAAATTTGGCATTCTGTATCTTATTCTAGTGGATTCAAATTCTAATTCCAACTTTGAACTAAATTCTAGTTAAGTTAATTCATGTACTACAAAAGTAAAATATATTTTGGTTGCTATAATTTTAATTTATACAATTAATGACTTGTACTAATAACAATTATATTTGTTGTAAAAACCCGACTCGTGAGATATGAAATAAATAAATAAGAAAAGGGTAAAACAGTAATTTGAGCAGGCTTCGTCGACGAAGCCAGCGTTTTCATCGACGAAGGCCCTTTTATTATTTGGTGACGAAATGCGGAGGTTCATCGACAAGGAGAAGCCGAGGGGTTTTGGGAAATTCGAAAATTTCAAGCTTGTCGACAAGACCACCACTACATCGACGAACTTCCTTGCTGGTTTGTCGACGAAGACGCCGCCTTGTCGACGAGTTAGGCCGAGTCAAAGGTGTTATGAATATCCATTTCTTTGCTTAGAAGTTAAGTTATCAAGGTTTTCTCTCCCTCTCTCTCTCTAGAACTTGAAGCCACACACTCTCTCTCTCTCTAGATTTCTTTGTCGTTCATTGTTAGAATTGACGATCCGACGTTACTACGAGGATCAGGGAAGGATTCTCTTTGTGATTTTTGGAATGGATCTTCGTTTCGAAGATTTTCGGGTTTTGACCCAAAATCAAGGTAAGACTCGATTTTCATTTCTGTTTCAGTAGATCTATGGAGAATGGAATTATAAGTATGTATTGTACTATAATTTATAGGTTTTGGGAACCCAGTTTGCTGTTTAGGAGCCGTAGAGTTTGTGTTTTGGTTTTCGAGTTAAGGAAAGAAGTTTATGTTTATATCAGTTATTTTTGAAATCGGAATCGGTGAAACTGTTGTTTACGATTATATGTATGATTTGACTACTTATTTGGGAAAATATGAAGGGTAAAATTTTGGCGTTTTTGAGTTACAGCTTTTGGAAAAAAGGGGGTTTGGATTACATCTTTGGTTTCATAGGAAAACCGTATGTATATTGTATGGAGATGGTCGCACCTTGACTTGTTTTAAACTATATTCTTAAAATCAAAATTATGTATTTACCAAATAAGTGTGGAATGAACTATTTTATTGAAATGTTCCAGGTTTGTGAAAGGTCGAACCGGTTGTGTACCGTAGGCTAGGATTTGTTAAAATGAGTTATAGGGATGTGAGTTCCCAAAATGTTCCAGGTTTTGTGAAAGTGTTAAGTCGGAATAAGGCCGAACGTTGATGATAGTCGAAGCACACCAGCTTATCCCCAAAGGCTTAGATGTGGAAACAAGTCGATATAATACCGTAGGTGGAAGGTGTGAAATATCACTTTCTATATCGGTTGATCACCGAAGGATGTGGGTTCACTAGATATCATACTAGCAACCCATGGGAGCCTGGGGTTGCGCCATATGTCAAGGACGTCGTGTAATGCGGACCGACTTTATGCTGAAGAGTGTGACAACACTGGATATGGATCATGTTTTTGTGAGATATACTAGAACTATTTTGTGATTATGTTGTAACTGCATTGAGAAAATGCTAGAATTGTGTTATGTTTTATATCAAAATAACACTCATACGTCACACACTGATATAACCTGATTCATCCTTACTGAGAGGTATCTCACCCTTTTTATACAAATGTCTTTCAGGTCCCTCGAGTAGCCGGAACTAGTGTCCTAGCATTGGGAGTGTGGTTGTCGGTCTAGTTGCGTTTAGTACTAGCGTAAGTATTGGATTATGGCTGGGTTGTTGTGCTGGGTTTTGTAAACACCTGAGGCTTTGTTTTGTATTATGGGACCTGGATGTTGGGTTTGTATAGACTCTGGTATGGTATGACATGTTATTATAGTTTGACTATTTTCCGCTGCGTGAACTGTGTTGGTGAATGTGATATATGGGAACCCCACGGGGCCGAACCCTTACATTGTATAGTATCATGTGTGTTTGTATGATATAGGGACAAGTTAGGTTACTAAATCACCCCTGGGGCCCATTGCCGGGTTCGGAGTATGACATTTGTCATCTTAATTAAGTCTAACAATGTTACTGAATATCACAAACACATACATAAAATGTTGAAGTAACATTTGATTTCATTATTTTTATTAGTTGTTAGGTGCCTACTTTAAAAAAAAAAAAAAAACATGAGTTTTTGTTAGAGTTTCAAGCTTTAAAGTGATGCATAATTAGTATAAAATAATTTTTTAAATTTATATATACTTTAATTTTCATAATATATAGTATCTGAATCCTTTTCATGGCTTGACTAATCCACAAGGTGGAGGAACCTTTCCTTTATTTCTGCCTCTAATTCATAAGCACTCTTAAATTATTTTAGACCACAACTTTATTTGAATAATATTTTTCAAAAGATGGAATAGAACATATTAGCTCAAGGGAAAGATAATGAGAACCTCATCCTTCAAATCAAATCAAGAATCACTCCTTTTTCAAGAAGGGTTTGTTTCGCTTTGTCTACAAAGAAGCGAATGTAGCAATTCATGTTGGCAAAGATAATGGAGTAGTGTAGTCTCCCATCCCCTCTTCAACTAGGTTAACCTAGGTTCTTTGTAACGATCATATCAAGTCACTAAGTTTTGGTGTTGAAATAACCTAAAATAGATTGTGACATTAAAACTCAATATTAAGTTATGTAAGACCAAAAAATGAAAAGACACGAAGGGATCAATGGAAAGGAAGTAATGTCTATTAATTAAAGCAAAGGATTAGTACATCAATCTTTACTCCTTAGTAACACATCAATAGACAAAGTGTAACTCCTCTGATCCATTAGTAGGGAAATCAATAAAGAAGTATCCTAAATGCCTATAAAAAGGTCCTTCTAAGAAAGGTAAGACATCTAATCTCATCTCATCTCATTCTTACTCACTCCTTTACTGTTGCAATCATATAATTCTTCCAAATTCCCTGACTTAGTCATCGAAGTGATCCCTTAAAGTATACATTGGGTCCTCCAAGCCATTTTTCTCCCATTCTTGGCAAGTGATCAAAGTCATGATTGATCCAAATTCCCCCAAAAAATTTTGGTTGCAGTAGCTGGTGTTGTATGTGGGAAGCTTGGAAGGATTTCTTTCTAAAACTCAATCATGGTTGCATCATGTGATTCTAAGTTTGAACCCATTGCTGAGGATCAATTGCCCCAATTGGTTCACTCCCCACCACTAGACAATTTGCTAAAAATTATGCCTTAAGACAAATTTTTAGCCTTCCAAGGAGGGTGGAAGACACATATTTAGCATGATCTTACAATAGAGAAAAATATCTTGTAGAACATATCTTAGGGGATGTTCAAGCATGAATGAAACCTAAGGATAAAACATTGGTACCACATAAAGCAACCTTGAAAATTTCAAGCCCAAAAAGAAAGTAGAAGGAGCTAACAATGTCGACATTAACGAGAAATAGTTCTAGGAATTTGAAAAAAAAAACTCAAGAAAAATGATCAACTGGAGAAGCTGGTTAAAGAAGTTTGCAGTGAACCCTTAATAAAGAAAACTTCAGGTAAATCTTCTAATGCCCCTATTTATCAAGGGAACAATGGAGATCCATTTGCTTAATAAATTCAAAATTTACATTTAATGAGCACTACTAATAAGGTAACAAGAAACAAGTTCTACTCAGTAAAAATTTGGCTCATCTAATGAGTGTAGACACCCCAACCAGGCAACCCTAAGAAGGCCCGATGTACTGAAACTGACTTTAAGCCCAAGCACTTGTCATTTTAAGCCTCGACTTGTTTTCAATTGATTCCTTTCCAAAATTAGAGTCCCGTTTTGAAGTTACAGTCATAGAATTTTCCTATTGCAAGTATTGAGTCCTTTTAGTCTAGGAAAATGTTGAGTCCTTTTAACACTGATTTTTTTTATAAAAATTTTATTTAGTTGCAAATTTAACCTTTTTTCTTAAAGGGTTGTAAAATAAACCGTGTATTTTCAAAATCAAGTCCATAGTCATTTTAAATTTAGCCCTTTCAATTTCAAAATCAGTTTCGTCTTTCAAAGATAAATCTCGGCGCATGGAATCAAGTCCAGTTATCTCAAAATTTCTTTATTAAGCCCTTTCCTTAGATTTCAAATTGAATTTGGCAATGTTTGAGTTGAGTCATTTCAATTTTAAGATTGAGTCCCCATACCGATCACTTTTAACCGGACCCTTTGACTTTAAAATCAGGTTTAGAGATTTTAACTAGTTAAAGTCAGGGAATTTCAAAATTGAGTCACCTTATGCTTTTCGTTTGGAAGTTGAGCTTTAATTTGAGTCCAAGATTTTTAGATTAAGTCTTTTAGTTTTTGAATTTTATTTTTCAAATTATAATTTTGGGTTTCCAAACCGGGTATGTTGCTGAGCCTTAAGGTTTGGTTTTTATTACCAGGTTTTCTTTTAGGCAAGACTGTCAAATTTTGACACTAGGATTTTAGTGATATTTGAGAGATACATGAGGTCACAAATTTCATTAAGAGGAGGGAGCACGTGGCCAAAGTGTACATGAGGCATAGAGGAATGTTGCAGCACATGCTGCAACACACAATATAGAAAAATGAGGTACTATAAAATACATGCAAAAAATATGCAGAAAAAGAAAAGTACAAGGAAATAAAATGTTACATGTTACAAACTACGGTTGCTGAGAAAAGGGGTGGGTGTACATCCACACCCAAAGAGAAATACATACAGAAAATTTTACAAAAAAGAAAATACAAGGAAAATCATAAGTCCTCCAGTCTCTTGTTGCCAGCTAGCATAACTGAAGACATCCCCAAGCTCTTCTGCGCATCAAAGAGAGAATTAAGTTGTTAGAAGATAAAAAAAGCTCAGAAATTCACATATGCAGGAAAAAGTTTGTTAAAAATAAAATATTCCCTGCCAGCTCAAGGGAATTGTATTGGAGGGGAGAGGAATTGGCGCCAAATAACCCCAAGCCTCCCCTATAAATAGGGGAGGGCTCGCATTGTAGGGGATAGAATCAGAGCATCAAAGAAACCCTGTAGAAATTGAGAGGAAAAAGAGAGGCAGAGAGCATAGAAAAACTCTGCAGAAATAAGAAGAACCCGAGAGCATTATGAGTAAGGAGCTCTGCGAAAACTCTGCAGAGATTGAGAGAGAACAAAATAGCAATAGAAGCTCTGCAGTACAAAGAGCAGATGGAAGAAACTGAGTGGACTAGAACCCAAATCTACTCCGGACCCTCTCAACCAGACACCCAGACAGATCGAGGAAGGAGAAGAAGATGGGAGATAAAAGAAAATGGTAAAAATAAAAAAATATCTCTCTTAAATTGTTCAAATCCATATGATAATTGTGAATGCAGAATATGATTTGTAGGTTCCCCCCCCCTCTCATGAGTCTCAGTTTCAAACCTAAGCCCCTAACCCAAATCCGAATTCGGGTCTGAACCCGTTTTGAGAAACCACCCGAAACCCTTAACCCATTTAACCTCTCAGACTTTGACCCAAACTTGAACCTGAACTCAGGATCAAACCCTACAGACCAAAGCCCCAGCCCCATTCCGAATTACCCAAAGCCCAGTTCTATTTCAAAAAAAAAAAAAAAACCTGATTCGGGTTATTTATTTTTTTTAGAGGTCAACAAAGCCCAAATTCATTTTAAAAAAAAACTAAACCAGCCCACGTATTTTAAAAATTAAGTCCAGCCCATTTGTTTTTAAGCCCAAGGCTCAATTCTTTTTACAACACTGACCCCAAGCCCATTTGAAAAATACTTCAAGCCCATTTTAAAATTTAACATGAGGCCTAATTGTTTTCAAAACTTACCCAAAAGCGCATTTTGTTTTTTAAAAACTAACTCGGGCCTAGCTCATTTAGAAAACAACCTAGAAGCCCATTTTGTTTTTCAAAAAACTAACCCATGCTGAGCCTATTTAGAAAACAACCCAAAAGCCCATTTTGTTTTTGGAATTGGCTCAGACCAAGCCCTCTTAACAAACAACCTGCACGTGCCCACATGTGTCCAAAGCCTCACTCGAGTTCACCCAAGTCACAACACTCACTAGGTTGACAACTCCCAAATCCGACTCTAGTAACGCAGATTGATTCTACCCTTAATTGGGTAGTAATCAAGTGTCCTAACCACACTAAAAGGTTAGTGGTGACTCCATTACATCATGTTTTCCAAGAAAATATTTTTAAAACCACCTTGTCCAGTTTGCCTTGAGAACGTCGCGACGGCTTGGCGACTCTATTGGGGACTTTGAGAGTCAAGCCAATGATTAATCGATAATTATCCCTAATATAAAATTAATAAGTTTTCTAAGTACTTCCTTTCATTTTGTAAAAAATTTAATAATTGATTGCACATGTGAATATGATAAAACATGTAATTGTGTACATAGGTTGGGTGTAAAGACCCGAAGAATTATAGTAATTAAATAATAAAAGAAAAGAGAGAAATAGGAAAATTTTAAAAATGGGGCTTACAGGGTCTTGTTGGCGAACGCAGGGTGCTCATCGACAAGCATCCTTCTTCGGTTCGTCGACGGGGACATTCGTCTCGTTGACGAGAAGTTACCAAGAGGGTCATTTTTAGGGCTTGAATCTCATCGACGAGGAGTAGGCATTCATCGATGATACTACTACTTGGACTCGTCGACGAGGTGACGTGGCTCGTCGATGAGGCCACATGGATAACATTCTATATATAGCCCTAAAACGGATTTTTAACGAAAATAATTCATTTTTACAGTTTCTCTCTCTCTCTCTCTCTCTCTAACACGGTTCCTCTGACTTCTCTATACAAATATGGTTTCATCTCTCCCCGGTTCGACGATCAGAAGCTACCAAGGGGAGATTCTCTACAATGTAGTTGAAGCGAAATGTTGATTTGAGAAGTTTGGGAACCATCCCAAAACCAAGGTAAGTGGATTATTTGAGTATTTTCAGTATTACTAAGTTCGTTTGAGCCTAGATTTTGTATTATATGAGAATATACTAGAGTTTTGTGAAGTAAAATTAGGGTATTATATTTTTAGGAAAATGGTGTTTTGGGGACCCTGTAGGAATGGGTTGAGGACCCTAGTGGATATCTTTTCAAAAACCTAGGTAAATAATGAATAGTTTATGATTCTAAAGATGGAAAAATGAAGAAAATTCTGGGTATTCAGTTGATTGACAGGATATATGTATAATATTTTCAGGATTATGGATTTATAAATGCCAGAGGTGTAATTTAGAACGTTAGTAGGTGAGCTAAATTACGAGGTAAAGGAAATTTGTTATGCTAGGAATTTTAGTATGATTATTAGAAGAAATTATATGTTTTACCAGATTATTATTACTTAGATTATAAAATATTTGTATAGCATAAAATACAGATTTTAGAGCATGTGAATTTATTTATTTAAATCGTGTGGCATGAGTTTATAACAAATTAGCATAGTACTTATGCAGCTACAAATATCATGTTTTACAGTATATTAACAGAAAATATCATGGGATATATACATGTTTAATAGAACGATGACTTTTCAGTAGATATATAGAGAGAAATTATACAGTATATTCAGAAACATGATTTATAGTATTTCAAAAATATCACAATTTACAATATATGTACAGAAACATATATTTTTAGCAAATTCAGAATATCATGATTTCAGAACTATAACACTCAGATATTCAGACAAATATTTAGTTATACAGATATTTAATATTTAGTCAGTTATTTAGATTTTCAGATTTATTCAGATCAATTTTACAAGTGTTATGGTTATTTCAAAATCATGGTAAAACAGTAATATAGATATATCAGTTACATATGTATATAGTATTAGACCCTAATGGACCAGATTCAGTCAGCAGAGTACCGTACCGTAGCTATTTTCAGTTTATAGTGCAACCACATAACTCAGATAGAATGTGGATTTTCAACAGTTGATCGTGCCTATGTTGTGGACAGGCTCCTCATCAGTTAGGGTTAAGGAGGCCAATCTGACTTTCGGAGTTTAGTTGACTTATCCTGGTCGGCCAGCCAGAATAGGTCTCGCCTTTGGGCCGCACAATCCTGTCATAAGAGGTTAAATCATGACTTTTAGTTATCCATCCAAGAAAATTTTCTCAATTATTATATATATTCAAATATACAAAAACCATAGACATACATATAAATACTAGAGGTATTATGAATAGAACATTCAGAAAATCAATTTATGTTAAGCAACATAGGTATGAGTTATTTTGTAATATTTATACATGTTTTCTCAGACTCAGTTATTTATGGTATTTCTAAATAAGATTTTACAAATATTTAAACTGACCTGCCACACACTAGCAATAGCATATTTCGTCTTACTGAGCATTGTCTCATCCTAGTGATTTAACATTTTTTTTTTCAGGTGATCCAGTTAGGCGAGCGGATCAAGCTCACAGATAGAGGGGACTACAATACTGCCCTCTCTGTAGGGTGGGTATTTTGAGAAGTCATCTTGAGTAGTCCCTAGGTCCAGATGAGGGTATTTTGGGAATGGTTGTGTATGCATATTTTGGGAGATATTTTGACACTCAGGTATTGTATATATTGTTATGGTTGTATGTATTCTGCTTCTCGCTACTTAGGTAGTTTATTGTGATTCAGATTCCACGGGTCCTATCTAAACCGTGATGATGGTTTGATTTAAATTAAAAGGTATCAGAGCAGTTCAATTTTACAGTTAATATATATAGAAAAAAATGGCATGTAAAATCAGGTCGTTACGGTTTGGTATCAGAGCCTAGGTTGTTAGGTTCTGTAGATTTTAGAGTGCAGCGGAAGCAATACCAGAGTATAGGAAGGGATTTGAGGTTTTGTTCTGTAGTCTGGGTACAAGATTTCCGTGGTGGTTTTTATGTCTTTCCTGGGGTGACGATTTCGGGAAAGTCATACTAAACTATTATCGGGTTGTGTTTCTAAGTTACAGGATTTGATTATGAATTAAGATCAGAGAGGATAGTTAATAGTGAATATGATATTTTAGTTAAATGAAATAAATTAGATTTGCTTGAGAGATAGGCTCCTTAAATTGTGTTTTTAGGATGGACCTAGGGAGCAGTGGTACGAATGCTGGGAGTGATAGAGCAGGACCTTCCAGTATGGGAGGTGGAGATATTGAGGTGGTATTACGCAGCTTAGGGGTGTACACGTTCGGTTTGGTTCGGTTATTGCCAAAACTGTCAACGGAACTGAACCTTTCAGTTTTTAAAACTACTGAACCGCTACTAAATCGTATACTGTAGGTTTAAGACCAAACCAAATCGTTTATTTTACGGTTCAGTTCGGTTATTTCGATTTTACCAAATTTTAAACTATCAAAACAAAAAAAAAATCATTACTTTAAGTCAAGTCGGGCCACAGCCCACAACCTACTTTATTATTCTAACTGGGCCAAGCTTTGACTGCGAAGTCCAACGCATGAGAGGATGAGACACCTAGAAATATAGATCCAACATCAATATATAGGGTGGGGAAACTTTTTTCTTCCCATTTCTAGCTTATGTGGGATGGCTAGAAACACATTTTGCACTAGAGATAATGTGGGCGTGAGCTGCGTTGCTGTGTGACTGTGTCGGCATGGAGATATGGGCGTTGGCGACTGGCGTGGGCATTAGCATCACTGCATCAACATTGGGTGGGACTTAGGAGGAAGCGGGAGGTGCTATGAGGACTGAAGGTGTGGGTGACTCGGCGTTGGTGTGGGTGTGAGCGTCGGAGGGCATGGCAGTCGGCAGGTCACCAGGATTCCAAGACCAGGAGGATTGAGCGTCTCTTCAGTCTTCTTCCCAATAGGTAAGTGACAAATCCGCAGACTAATAGGCTGAATCATGAATGTATGAATCTCATGCCTTCTATCTGGCAGCAAACTCATCCCACATGGCCAAAATGGGAAGCATAAATCTCATGCCTCCCATATAAAATCCTTCCCCACTCCTTGAGAAAGTACAAGAAGACAACAATTCAAATTAAAAAAATAATATATTCCACAGTACATATATATGTAGTATTAAAAATAATTATATTAAAATTATAATCGATTTTTGGTTTTTACGATTCAATTTTTGAGTGAAATCGAAAATCTATTTTTTATAAATTCAAAATTAAAACCGAAGATCGAAACTGAAAAACCGAACTGAAGCTTCAAATGGTTCGATTTCAGTCTGGTTCTCAATTTTTCGGTAAATTTTGTACACCCTTAGTGCAGCGTCACCCAACAAGTGATGGCTAAGATGGCCAGGAGCTCAGGGGAGTGTAGTTGCACGATTGAGCAGTTTACGCAGATGAAACCCCCATCTTTAGCTGGAGGTGCTGACCTGATTGTGACTGAAAATTGGGTATAGGACATTAAGGAGACGTTGGTAGTGCTTCCATGTACAGACGAACAGAAGGTAGTATTTGTGATGTTTAAACTGACAGGAGAGGCAAAAAGCTGATGGAGATCAACGCAATTGATTGAGGAGTGGAGGCCGGATCTAGTGCTAGTGATGTGGAGTCGATTCAAGGAGCTATTCTTTGAGCGATATTTCCTTACTATTGTTTGGAGTGCAAAGGCAGTAGAGTTCATGCACTTAGTTCAGGGGCAGATGACAGTATCACAGTACTTAGCTCAATTTATTGAGTTGTCTTGGTTTGCCCCACATTTGGCACCAGATGAAGAGAAAAAGGTAAGAAAGTTTGAAGAAGGTCTGAGACAGAACCTATTTGAGTAGCTTATCGATTTTCGGGCTTAGACATTCATGGAGGTCGTGGATAGGATTGCAGTTATTGAGAGTGGCATGCAGAGAGGCATCGCAGCTTAGAGTCAGAGAAAGAGGCCCACGCCTCAGGGTTTTCAGGCAGGTTCCAGCTGGGGCCCATGGAGAGGAGATCGTTGTAGGGGAGGTCAGAGGCAGATGATGGGACCTCGTGAGAATCAAGGAGTGCGGACCTACCCTGTGTGTTAGACGTGCGGGAGATGACATCTGGGAGAGTGCCGAGCTAGAAGAGACGTCTATTATCAGTGTGGGAGACTCGGCCACATGGCACGAACATGTGGAGGAACGCCGATCTAGGTCCCAGCTCCCAGACCCTACTGGGGAGGTTACTAGGCACCTTGGGGAGGCTAGCAGAAGAATGTAGCCCTAATAAGGGTATATGTGTTGATGCCAGGAGATGCTGAGGCTGCTGGAGAAGTCGTTACAGGTATCTTTACTGCTTTTTTGTATCAAGCTGTTGTTTTATTTGACATAGGTGCCACCCATTCTTTTGTCTCATTGGGGTATACTAAGTTAGCTAGGATTGAAGCACAGTTGTTAGATGTTGAGTTGGGTGTAGCCTTGTCGACTGGATCTACTGTGAGATGTAGGAAGGTACTTAGGAAGTTTCTGGTGGCCATTCAAGGGAAAGTATTACCAGCTGATCTTGTGATATTAGACATGCAGAGATTTGATATAATACTCAATATGGATTGGATGGCAGCTAATCACGCCAGTATTGGTTGCCGTCAGAAAGAAGTAATTTTTAGATCCCCTGGCGAACAAGAATACCGATTTGTTGGTTCACGTATGCATGCCTCGCCACAGTTAGTGTCAGTCATGCAGGCAAGCAGACTGCTCCTGGACGGTTGTTAGGGGTTTATGGCTTTTGTAAAGGAGGTGTTATAAAATGAATCGAAGCTTGATAGTATACTAGTGGTAAGGGAATTTTCAAATGTTTTTCCAGAAGAGCTACCTGGGTTGCCTCTCGATCGTGAGGTAGATTTTGCTATAGATTTACCTTCAGGGACAGCGCCAATCTCTAGGGCTCCTTATCTAATGACTCCAGCTAAATTGGGAGAATTAAAGGACTAGTTACAGGATCTATTGAATAAAGGGTTCATCAGACCCAGCGTATCGCCGTGGGGAGCACCAGTTCTATTCGTAAAGAAGAAAGACGGGTCTATAAGGATGTGCATAGATTATAGGGAGATAAACAAGGTAACCATTAAGAACATATATCCTCTACCCTGTATAGATGTTTTATTTGATAAGCTTTAGGGTGCGTGAGTCTATTCCAAGATCGACCTCAGATCAGGTTATCACCAGGTGAAAGTCAAGGTAGAAGACATATCAAAGACATCATTTCGAACCAGATATGGGCACTACCAGTTTTTGGTAATGTCGTTCGGGTTGACTAATGCACCATAAGTATTTATCAATTTAATGAATCGAGTGTTTCATCAATATCTAAGCCAGTTCATTGTGGTTTTCATTGATGATATACTGGTCTACTCGAGGAGTTTTGAGGAGCATGAGGCACACTTACGAATTATACTTCAGACGCTCAGGGAAAAGAAATTGTATGCCAAGTTTATTAAATGTGAATTCTGGTTAGAAAAAGTTGCTTTTCTAGGGCATGTTATATCAGGGGATGGAATTTCAATAGATCCCAGTAAAATAGAGGCAGTGGTAAATTGTGAAAGGCCAAGGAATGTTCAGGAGATTAGGAGTTTCTTGGGACTAGAGGGATATTACCGTCGATTTGTAGAGGGATTCTTAGAACTATTAGGACCTTTGACGCGAATGACCAGAAAGAATGCCAGATTTGCATGAGATGATGAATGCGAGCAGAGCTTCCAAGAATTAAAACAGCGGCTCGTCACTACACCAACACTGAAGATTCCATCTGGGAGTGATGGCTATGTAATTTACAGTGACGCGTCTTTGAAAGGGCTTGGTTGTGTCTTGATGTAGCATGGTAGGGTTGTAGCCTATACCTCCCAACAATTGAAAGAATATGAAAAGAACTACCTTACCCATGATCTGGAATTAGCTGTAGTGGTACACGCACTAAAGATGGTTAGAGATGCGAGATATTCTCTGATTACAAAAGTTTAAAGTACTTCTTCATGCAAAAAGAGTTGAATATGTAGAAAGGAAGATGGTTAGAGCTCATCAAGGATTATGATTGCACCCTCAGCTACCACCCAGGTAATGCAAATGTGGTGGCTAATGCACTGAGCCATAAATCAAAGGGTACAGCGTAGTTAATAGCAGTAATTCAGCATCTAATTCAGATGGACTTGGAAAGGCTTGACGTGGAGTTAGTGGAGGATGATCCTCAAGCATTTATTGCCAGTCTGGTATGCTATATGAAAAGATTAAAGTCGCTAAGGGAGATGACCAAGAATTAGCAGAGGTAATAGCCAGAGTACAGGATGGTTAGGGAGAGGAGTTCAGCATTTATGATGACAAGGCTTTGAGGTTCCATTCTAGGTTGTGTATGCTTACAGATGATGATATTATGCGAACGATTTTAGAGGAGGCCCATATATTTTTATACACGATTCATCTTGGTAGTACTAAAATGTATAGGGATCTGCGAGAGTATTTCTGAGGGAGTGGCATGAAGAGGGAGATTGTCGAATTTATGCAGCAGTGCTTGAAGTGCTAGCAGGTAAAGGCTGAGCACCAGAGGCTGGTAGGGCAGTCGTAGCCACTTTACATCCTTGAGTGAAAGTGGGACCACATATCCATGGATTTCGTTACTGGGCTACCACCGGCACCGCATGGTCAGAATGCTATCTGGGTAGTTGTTGATCAGCTAATGAAAACAACCCACTTTTTACCTATTAAAGTTAGCTATCCTATGAACATTGGCAGAGATTTACATTCAAGAGATTGTTTGACCCCATGAAGTGTTAGTATCTATAGTCTCGGACCGTGATCCACGCTTTACATCATGGTTTTGGAAGAGCTTACAAGAGGCTTTAGGGTCTCAGTTAGCGTTCCGCACTGCCTTCCATCCTCAAACAGATGGTCAAATAGAGAGAATGATCCAAGTACTTAAGGACATGCTGCGAGCGTGTGTATTGGATTTTGGGGGTAGCTAGACCTAGTATTTGTCGCTAATTGAATTTGCCTAAAATAACAGCTATCAAGCCAGTATTGACATGGCACCTTACGAGGCGCTTTATGGTAGGAGGTGTTGTTCTCCTTTATATTGGGATGAGCTAAGTGAGAGACGAGTTTTGAGGTCAGAAATAGTGCAGCAGGTGTACAATAAATTTCGACTTATTTGAGATAGAATTAGTGCAGCACAAAGTCGGCAGAAAAGCTATGCTGATACTTGCCACTGGGAATTAGAATTTAAAGTGGGTGACCAAGTGTTTTTGAAAATAGCACAATTGAAGGGAGTCATGAGGTTTCGGAAGAAGGGTAAGTTGAGCCCTAGGTTTATTGGCCCATTTGAGATACTTGAGAAGATTGGGTCAGTTGTCTATCGGCTAGCTTTACCACCAGCTTTGTTCAGAATACATGATGTATTTCATGTTTCTATGTTAAGGAAATACGTCCTAGATCCTTCAAATGTCATCAGTTATGCAGAATTAGAATTTAGTGATGTTCTAGCATATAAGGAAGCTCCAGTACAGATCTTAAACAGAAAGGAACAAGAATTGCGCATTAAGAAAATACCATTAGTAAAAGTCCTATGGAGGAATCATGCGGTGGAAGAAACTTCTTGGGAGCTTGAAGAGGAAATCAGATAGAAACACCCCCACCTGTTTAGTGGGGTACAATAGTGATTTGTAAAGTTCAAGTGATAATAGTTTTATTTTGTTTAGTACAGAGTAACGAATGTGTAATTGTAAATTAGAATATAGGATAGGTAGTGTTTTGGTTTTGGGAGAATTTTCTTTTATGAGTATATTTGTAAGCTCCCAAAACCACTTATGTAACCATGGTATTTCTTCACCATAAATGAGGGTTAGTAATAAAATAAGTAGCTTGTTTTATGCTAAGGATGGTGTACAATACAAATAGCAAATTTCAAGGACGAAAATTTTATAAGGAGGGGAGAATATAGATGTAACGACCTACTTATCTTATCATATAATAAAACATATTTAATAATAGTATCACCCGAACCCTTGGGTAACGGGGTACACCTGACATACACAGTGGAAACCTAAGCAACAATAAATATAAATCACATATTCCAAACCACAAAAGACATATTATCAGAGTCAACTACATTCCAAAAATACTGTGGTATATACATATCTTGGAACCCATAACGTAAATCTCCTGTTCCTAGATCAAAACTTACCCTCCAAGCAGGGTAGTATCACACTATCTCAACGACAGCCTCAATCCGCCGGTCTTTCTAGGTTTCCTGAAAATTATTTAATGCTGGGGGTTAGACACTTCTCAGTAAGGGAAAATAAACTAAACACAGCTGTGTGGCAATATGAATATTTGGTGCTATCATACATATATAGTACATTTCATATACCAGAAAACATTCATCATAGCATAACTAAATAAGCATATACCTTCATAATTTCTAATAAATCACACTGTACATAAAATGTATGATATAACTGATAATAATCTGATCTGTATAGTTACGGCACCATGCTCCCACCCCCTCTACTAGCACAGGTGGTTAGCACAAGTCTGAACATAATAATTTGATCTATATAGCTATGGTACCATGCTCCTGTAACTGAACTAAACTATTATCCGGGTTCTGATAACATATAATACATCATAATATACTTGTCTAACATAAGTAGATTGATAACATTTTATGAAATAACATACATACATACGACCTTGCACCAATTTCTTTCTTATTTGCGGCCTTGTGCCAAACATTCATAAGTATGGCCTTGCGTTGAAATCATACATAATACATGGCCTTGCGCCGGCTATCAATCACGACCTTGCACCCAACATTTCATACATATCATTAGGAATAAATAATTCATTTTCCATATATTTTGAAACATAATGTACTGCATTATTTCATAATTTTTGAAAACATAATTTATTTGTAAAATTGTCATAATATAATACTTTTCACATAAAATAATATTCATGCCACACAATGTTGAATGAAACCATACATTTCATTCTAAAATCATAATTCCTATATAATAGCAGTAGTTTCCAAAATATGCATTTCCTCAATCATATTCAAATATAATACATATTTTATGAATATAAATCTACTAATAATTTAATAATAATTTTCATAGAAAAAAATAACTACTTTAGTTTATTCCTTTACCTGATTATTGAAAAGAAATCCCCCTAAAATTCAATGGTCCTGCACTCGCAGGGTTCCCCGTTAAATACCGACAACTTCTAGAATTAAATTTCAGTATTTTCCCGTGAATAACATTTCCTATAACTATGGGAAGACCAAATTCTAAATAAATGGCCTTACCTTCAACTAGGGATAAATTTCAAACTAGCCCCACCGATGATCCACTCCAGCAGATATGCAGAGAACTTCCCCAGGAGTGATGTGGTGGCTTCAGATCATCGAATCGGCGTAAATTCGGCCTAGAAACTTAGAGAGAAGGGATGAAAACCGAAGAGGAGAGAGAGGAGAGGGTTTCTGTGCAAAAATCAACTGAAAAATCGCGTTTAGGGCTATTTAAACATAGTCCTTCGTCGACGAGGTGGCGTGGCTTGCAACGAGGTCAAGAAGACAATTTGTCGATGAATACTATTTCTCGTTGATGAAATTCAGAGCTGAAAAAAATAGCCTCTTGGTATCTTCTCATCGACGAAGCACTCCCTCGTCGACAAGCCCAAAATGCCACGTCGTCGATGAAGTCTGCTGCCCCCCTCTTTTACTATTTCCATTTTCCACTTTTTTTATTATTTAAATACCATTATTCTTCAGGTCATTACAATAGAGACCTGAAGAATTATAGTAGTTAAATAATAAAAGAAAAGAGAGAAATAGGAAAATTTTAAAAGGGGGCTTACAGGGTCTCGTCGACAAACGCAGGGCACTCCTCGATAAGCATCCTTCTTGGGTTCGTTGACGGGGACATTCGTCTTGTCGACAAGAAGTTACCAAGAGGCTATTTTTAGGGCTTGAATCTTGTCAATGAGGAGTAGGCATTCGTGGATGATACTATTGCTTGGACTTGTCGATGTGGTGACGTGACTCGTCGACGAGGTCACGTGGACAACATTCTATAGATAGCCCTAAAACGGATTTCTAACGAAAATAATTCATTTTTACAATTTCTCTCTCTCTCTCTCTCTCTCTCTCTCTCTCTCTCTCTCTAACACGGTTCCTCTGACTTCTCTATACAAATCCAGCTTCATCTCTCCTCGATTCGACGATCAGAAGCTACCACGGTGATCCTGGGGAGATTCTATACAACATAGCCGGAGCGAAATGTTGATTTGAGAAGTTTGGGAACCATCCCAAAACCAAGGTAAGTGGATTATTTTGAGTATTTTCAGTATTACCAAGTTCGTTTGAGCCTATATTTTGTATTATATAAGAATATACTGGAGTTTTGTGAAGTAAAATTAGGGTATTATATTTTTAGGAAAATGGTGTGTTGGGGACCCTGTAGGAATGAGTTGAGGACCCCAGTGGATATCTTTTCAAAAACTCAGGTAAATAATGAATAGTTTATGATTCTAAAGATGGAAAAATGAAAAAAATTCTGGGTATTCAGTTGATTGATAGGATATATATATAATATCTTCAGGATTGTGGAATTATAAATGCTAGATGTGTAATTTAGAACGTTAGTAGGTGAGCTAAATTATGAGGTAAGGGAAATATGCTATGCTAGGAATTTTAGTATGATTATCAGCAGAAATTATATGTTTTATCAGATTATTATTACTCAGATTATAAAATATTTGTATAGTAGAAAATACAAATTTTAGAGCATGTGAATTTATTTATTTAAATTGTGTGGCATGAGCTTATAGAAAATTAGCACAGTATTTATGCAACTACAAATACCATGTTTTACAGTATATTAACAAAAAATATCATGGGATATATAAATGTTTTATAGAGCGATGACTTTTCAGTAGACATACAGATAGAAATTATATAGTATATTCAGAAACATGATTTATAGTATTTCAAAAATATCATGATTTACAATATATGTACAGAAACATATATTTTCAGCAAATTCAGAATATCATGATTTTAGAACTATAACACCCAAACACTCAAATATTCAGTTATATATATATAAAATATTTAGTCAGTTATTTAGATTTTCAGATTTATTCAGATCAGTTTTACAAGTGTTATGGTTATTTCAAAATCATGGTAAAACAGTAATATAGATATATCAGTTACATATGTATATAGTATCAGACCCAAATGGACTAGATTCAATCAGCAGAGCACCATACCATAGCTATTTTCAGTTCAGAGTGCAACCACATAACTCAGATAGTATGTGGATTTTCAGCAGTCGATTATGCCTATTTGTGGATAGGCTCCCCGTCAGTTAGGGTTGAGGTGGCCGATCTGACTTTCGGAGTTTAGTTGACTTATCTTGGTCGGCCAGCCAGGATAGGTCCTTCCTTCGGGCTGCACAATGCTGTCATAAGGGGTTAAATCATGACTTTCAGTTATCCATCTAGGAAAATTTTCTCAGTTATTATATATATTCAGATTTACAGAAACCGTAGACATACTTATAAATACTAGAAGTATTATGAATAGAACGTTCAGAAAATCAGTTTATGTTAAGCAACATAGGTATGAGCTATTTTGTAATATTTATACATGTTTTCTCAGACTCAGTTATTTATGGTATTTCAAAATCAGATTTTACAAGTATGTAAACTCACTTGCCACACACTAGCAATAGCATATTTTGTCTTATAGATTTTTGTCTCATCCCAGTGATTTAACATTTTTTTTTTCAGGTGATCCAGTTAGGCGAGCGGATCAAGCTCGCAGATAGAGGGGATTGCAATATTGCCCTGTCTGTAGGGTGAGTATTTCGGGAAGTCATTTTGAGTAGTCCCTAGGTCCAGATGAGGGTATTTTGGGAATGGTTGTGTATGCATATTTTGGGAGATATTCTGACACTCTGGTATTGTATATATTGTTATCGTTGTATGTATTCTGCTTCTCGCTGCTTGGGTAGTTTATTGTGTTTCAGATTCCACGAGTCGTATCTGGACCGTGATAATGGTTTGATTTAGATTAAAAGGTATTAGAGTAGCTCAATTTTACGTTAATATATATAGAAAAAAATGGCATGTAAAATCAGGTCATTACATTGAGATACCTTAATTTTAAATACTTTGGATAAGTATGTGATTGGTTGATTGAATAAGCAAAAGGATACTTTGTTTACCTTGTTGTTTGGGTGAACATGCGGTTAGTTGTAAATACTTTGCTTACTTTGTCGTTTGAACAAGCATGTAATTAGCTGTGAACACTTTTTCATGAGATTAATTGTGTGGATGAATGTGGGGTAAAGGGATTAGGCTAAAATGATAAGTTCACACAATGGTGCATGCTTTATACTTGAGTTTTCCCTGCTAGGATTAGAAAAGAGTGTAATAGTGCCAGTCCCCACGTGGCAGGGCTTGTGGGAGCCCGCGAATCACTTCACTCAGTTTGAACCTTGTCTGAATTCTTTTGAGAGAAGGCGAAGCTCAGATTGGGAACCTTTTTGTCGATAGGAGTTAGAGCCTAACCACACATGGTATCCCGAATCCTCTGCCTAGGATAGAGCCTTGGAGAATGCCGTGTATATACAAACCTTCCTTGTGGTTGGAACAGAGGCTCCATCCTTCTCCATGTGGTTTCATGTTTGTACATATTGTCTTAAACTGTGTGATATTATTACTAACATATTGCATCCACATAGGCATCCCATCTACTTTAACAAGGTTCCAGAAAAGATTCGATTCATCCATGGAGAGCACTATAATCCATCAAAAGACAGAATCAGCAGTCCAGCTATATTCCGAGAGTCAACAGGGGCAGTGGGGTGACAGTGTGAGCAAAGAATTTGTGATCGAGACATTAGATTGGGTCAACATAAATACTTGGTCCAATTCTTTGGAGGAATTAAAAGAACATCTGGAAAGGGTGCAAACCTCAGCGTCGCTTAAAGTTCTCTCAGTTGTATGGGCACATTGGCTTCTTATTGCATGTATCGGTAAACCCCTATGTGATATTCTAGGACCCGTCGTATTGTTGCTTTACTATGGATGGGGTGGATATGGCTCCAACCATCGAGGAGTATGCCTCACTGTTGCATCTAGCCAAGCTTCCAACACCCTACAAGACGTATGTACACACTAGAACATCCTTTGCTAAAGAATCACATGATGTCATCAGGGTAAAAATTCAGAAGATGGAAGATACAAAAATCACTTGGCCACATTTGAAGGAGCTGATGGAAAAAAAAGATAGGGATAAGGTCCATTTGCATATGTTAGCCTTGGCCATCTATGGCTTGGTTATATTTCCAAAGGAGTTGGGGACCATCGATCACGCAACCATTTCTTTCATAACACAGGTGAAAGAAGGAGTCAATCTGGTTCACGGGATTCTGGCCGAAACTTTTCGATCTCTCCATAAGTGTTAGACCAGAAGGCGTGCCATGTTGACGTGTTGTGTACCGCTGCTATATGTCTGGATAATGAGCCACTTGCCAAGTATTCAGGGATCTTTTCACTCTACCTTATCAACACTCAGAATTCCTCTAACTAAATTTGGGACAGTTCAGTGTGAAGAATATGCCAATAAATCTGAATGGAAGGCAAAGCTGCGTCATCTGTTTAGTAGAGGGCTCGTCTAGTAAGCACCATGGATGGACCGGTCCAATGTTGTATACATATGCAGAAATTTCCCATGGGTATTGTTACTAAGTCCTTGGGGAGGGATATTTTACGCACCCCTCATGTTCAAAAGGCAGGTAGGGGCAGTTTAGTTCATACCTATGATACACAGACTAACAAATGCTCAATTTACCTATGAAACAGGTGATAATCAAAAGCAAGTGTGAGAATTTGGAGTGTCCTGGAAGCATGTGTACTTAGTAGAATCAAACAATTAGGGCTCGGGTGTCTAAGGGAACTATGAACTATGATTGACCAACAGAGTAAATCTGAGGGTCAAATAGATGCTGAAATTCCTTGTAGCTCAAATCGAAGCACCAGTGGCAAATATGTAGCTAAAAGAAAGTATGCACCTAACCGAGGGGGGAGCCATGGGAGCACTGGACCGCATGACCCTACAAGCGATGGAGACGAGACCTACAGAAACATTCAGGGAGTACGCCTATAGATGGAGAGATATGACCATCCAAGTGAACCCTCCGGTAGATGATAGGGAAGCAATATCCTTGTTTGTAAAAACATTAAAAATCACTACTTCAGGCATCTGTTGGGGGTGACCCCCCATAACTTTATGAATGTTGTGTCAACTAGAGAAAGAATTGAAACAACAATCAAGTTCAGAAAGGAGAAAGGCAGCAACCCATAAATTGGTCCAAGTAAGAAATGGACTAAAGGAAAGAAGGAAGAAGAAGCCCGAATGATCCATAGGCATTTCAATAAAAGAAATCGGCACTTGGGAGGCTAGAATCAATGGCCCAAAATAAATTTTGTTTCTGAACCTAGGGTGAATCAAGCAACGCATACGGGGGCGAGGCCCCAATTTATGGCTTCTAGGCCCATACCGATTTGTCAAAACATGCCGGCCCACCAAAATTCACAAGCGCAAGGCAGGAACCTCCCCAGGAATTTTTGGAGAGTGGACCCCATTCCCATGACTTATGCTGAATTATTTCCTTAGTTGTTGCAAAGAGGAATGGTATTGGCAATACCAGGGATCCTTGTTACCAACCTTCCTCCACACTGGTATGATCTAAAGGCTCGCTGTGCATACCACGCTAAATCTCCTGGCCATGCTATTGACCGATGTTGGGCCTTTAGGCATAAGGTGCAAGATTTGAGGGATGCAGGTTGGTTGGCATTTGATGCCAAGCAGCCAAGAATTCAAGGAAATCCTCTACCAGATCATGGGGGAAACAATGTTGGGATGATAAAAGAAGGAGCTGAGGGGATCTCAGAGAAAGAATTTGATTAGATGACATTAGACTGGGTATACAATGAGCTCATGATAGTTGCCCAGATAGAGTAGCAGGTTATCTTCCTAGATGGCACACTGTGTGCATACCGGAATGAAGGAAGATCAGTGCAGCACTGTGTGACTTTTAGAGCTTTCTTGCGAGGGTTTGTAGATAGCAAGTGCATAGAGTTTGGTCGTATTCAGAAAATCAGTGAGGTCACAACTGTCAAGGAGAATCTGTTGGAGCACCCCTAATATAAAAAAGGGCAATTTATTCCTACTATGAAGAAGACATCGCATGTCCTTGAAGCAGCGGCCCGTTTATTGATATTTGCTCCCAGGCCATTTCCCTATTGAAGTAACCAGGTAGTGCTATGGAGATGAAATTGTGAAGCACACATCAAAGGGGACGCCAACAATATGGAAGGAGTGAAGGGGATTACCCGGAGCGGAAGGGTATATACACCAGAGCACTTGGAAAAGACGAGCTCAGGAAAGGTAGTTGAGCAGAACAGAAAAGTTAAAAAATCATTCCCACCTCAGGAGGCAGAAGAATTCTTAAAAATAATCAAGCATGGTGAGTACAACATTGTCAATCAACTAAAGGAAATGCCCGTGCACATATTTGTCCTGTCACTGTTATTGAATTTAGAAACCCACTAGGAGGCTTTGCTGAAAGTTCTTAACTAGGCCTATATCCCTCAAGACATCAACATCGATAACTTCAATCATGTGATTGGGGCCTCACAACCACCAATTATATCACATTTGCTGACAAAGAAATCCCGACAGAAGGCCAAGGGCACAATCAAGCACTACACATCTCTATTAAATGTTGAGACCATATGATTGCGAGAGTATTAATATATAATGGGTCATCTATGAATGTTATGCTAATGACAACCCTGTAAAAATTTCCTATTGATCTTTCCTACATAAGGCAGAACAACTAGATTATGCAAGCTTTCGATGAAACCCCGAGGGAATTAGTGGGGTCTATAGAAATTCCTGTGCAAATCGAACCTGCCACTTTTGATATAACTTTTCAAGTCATGGTGATTACGCCATCTTACAATTGTCAGCTGGGAAGGCCATGGATACACAATACTGGGGCAGTTCCATCATCTTTGCATCAACGGGTAAAATTCGTTATGGAAGGAAAAATGGTATGTGTATATGAGGAGACAGACCTGATGGTGACCAAATCCTCTTCCACTCCCTATGTTGAGGCTGATGAAGAAGCTCTTGAAGATTCATTCCAAGCCTTTGAAATTATCAATGTCACTATAATGATGGAGGGTTTTCTCAATCTTAGGCCTTAGATCTCTTCTACGATGCATAGGGTGGTCTCAGAGGTGATCAGATTGGGATTTTGCCCAGGTAAGGGGTTGGGCAAGCACCTTCAAGGTATTCCAACTCCTTTTCTACTAGAAGGGGTAAAGGATTAGTACGGTCTCGGATACACTCCCACCCTCGCAGATTGGAGAAAGAAGGCAGCAGGAAAGAAATAGCAAAGAATGGAAAGGCTCACAGGGAAGGTGAGCACTCACTGGGGAACTAAAATCCCACCGGTCAACCAAGCTTTCATAAAGAGTAGCTCGGAAAATCTTGAGGCAAAAATGAGGCAGCTAAATGTATCAGTGGTAGATCCAGAATGTTCTATGAATGCCTCAAATGAATGGATTTGCTAGCTACCTGTAGGAGCAGAACTGTAGAATCGGAGCACTTTCAACTATCTGATTTTTCTCATGTAATGATCTTATTTTCTTAAAATTTTCCTTCTTGCTTTGTAATCCATGGACGATGTAGTTCCGGACAACTTTTTCGTCTATTAATGAAATGAACTATGCATTCCTTGACATCATTTGCAGCTTGAGTTCAATTGTCAAAAGGTTGTTTGCTTTGATTTCATGTAGGAATAAGGGAAATGATAACACTAGTACCTATGAGCAAGAAATTGATGTTAATTTTGAAAAAATAATCCAAGAAACCGAAATTGAAGAAGATGAAATGAATTTATCCCCTGAAATGGAAAAAATGTTGAAATTTGACAAAAAACCAACAATAACCAGTAGTGATCCCACAGTTACAATAAATCTAGGAACTGAGGAAGAATTGAAACAAGTGAAAATTAGGGCACTATTGAAAGGTAAAGAAAAGGGGAAAATAATTAGCCTTCTGAAGGAATATCAGGATGTTTTTGCATGGTCTTACCAAGACATGCCAAGTTTGGACACAGACCTAGTAACTCATAAGATACCCATTTACTTCGATTCTTCGATTCTAGGCCGGTAAAGCAGAAGTTAAGAAGAATGCGGCCGGAGATGTTAATCAAGATAAAGGAAGAAGTGCAAAATCAATTCAAGGTTGGTTTTCTAGAAGTAGCCCAATATCCTGAATGAATGGCTAATGTTGTCCTGATAATGAAAAAAAAGGGAAAGTTCGACTCTGTGCTGATTATCGGGACCTAAATAAAGCTAGCCCTAAGGATAATTTCTCACTCCCACACATTGATGTGTTAGTAGACAATAGGGCGGGGCATGCTTTATTTTCATTCATGGATGGTTTCTCTAGATGCAACCAGATTAAGATGGACCCGGAAGATAAGGAAAAAACCACCTTCATCACCTTATGAGGAACCTTTTGTTACAAGGTTATGTCATTTGGTTTGAAGAATGCAGTGGCCACTTATCAAAGAGCCATGGTAACCTTGTTCCATGACTTAATGCACAAGGAAATTGAGGTGTACGTGGATGACATGATTGTCAAGTCATGGGATGGAGGGCATCATGTGGCGAATTTGGAAAAACTATTCAAATGGCTCCGAAAATGCCAGTTGAAGTTGAATTCGGAAAAATGCACTTTTGGCGCTACTTCAGGGAAGCTATTGGGTTTTATCATGAGTGAGAAGGGGATTGAGGTAGACCCAGACAAGATAAAAGCCATTCGAGAGATGCCTAGCCCTAAGACTGAAAAGAGGTCCGGAGTTTCTTGGGCAGACTCAACTATATAGCTAGGTTGTTAAGAAAGAACGACCCGAAAAGATGGAATGAAGAGTGCCAAGAGGCTTTTGAAAGGATAAAAGAATATCTTTTGAACCCTCCAGTATTGGTTCCCCCGATACCTGGAAGGTCGCTTATTTTATACTTAATTGGATGTATCGGAGAACTCCATGGGTTGCGTGTTGGGACAACACGATGAGTCCGGAAGAAAAGAGGGTCATCTATTACCTAAACAACAAATTCACGGAGTGTGAATCTAAATACTTTGATTTGGAAAAAACTTTTTGTGCTTTGGTATGGGTGGTCAGCAGACTGAGGCAATACATGTTGTATTACATGACATGGTTGATCTCCAAAATGGACCCAATTAAGTATGTCTTTGAAAATCCGGTAGTAACAGGTCGGGTGGCTCGATGAAGATGCTCTTATTTGAACATGACATCACTTATGTGACGAGAAAGGCCATTAAAGGTAGCACCATAGCAAAATATTTGGTAGACATGGCTATTGAAAACTATCAACCCTTGAAGTTTGATTTTCCGGATAAGGACATTGACTCAATAAGCCAAGAAGAGGGAGATCAGGTAGGATGGATGATGTTGTTCAATGGAGTAGTTAATGTGTGGAGACATGGAGTAGGGGCCGTGCTCATCTCCAAAGGGTAAGCAGTACTCAATCACGACCAAACTTACTTTTCCTTGTACTAATAATGTAGCCGAATATAAGGCATGCGCGTTGGGTTTCAGGCTGCCATAGATCGGGGCATTAAGCAATTGGCTGTAAAAAAGGATTTAGCTTTGGTTATTCATTAGTTGACTGGAGAATGGGAAACTCGAGATTCCAAGTTGATACCTTATCGGGAGTATATCGAGGGGATGATTAGGGAATTTGATCATATCAGCTTTTCCCATCTACCACGAGAAAATAATTTGATTCTCGATGCACTCGAAACATTGGCAGCTTTGATCAAAGTGGAATCGGGTATGGAGATTGAGCCAATTCGTATAAGGGTGCGGGAAGAACCGACATACTGCGCAGTGATAGAGGAAATTGATGGGAAACCATGGTTCCATGATATCAAGACCTACATTCAACGATAGGAGTATCCTGAAGGAGCCACCAATAACAATTAAAAGACAACCAGAAGGCTAGCTATGGGATTCTTATTGGATGGGGAAGTGTTGTACAAAAGAAACCATGATATGACTCTCCTACGGTGTGCAGAGATGCAGGAAGCAAAGCAGATTATGCATGAAGTGCACGAGGGTATTTGTGGTACTTATGCTGGAGGCCATTCACTAGCTCGGAAGATCCTTAGGAGTGGATATTACTAGTTGACTATGGAGAGAGATTGCATAGAGTACGCTTGGAAATGCCACAAATGTTAGATTTATGGACATCGCATACAAATTTTGCTAGCCTAGCTACAAGTCTTATCTACACCATGGACTTTCTCACCATGGGGCAGGGATGTGATTGGGCCAATAACCCTAAAGGCCAGTAATGGGCATTAGTTCATCTTCATGGCCATTGATTACTTTACTAAGTGGGTAGAAGCGGCATCATATTCCAGTGTCACTCAAAATGTAATCAACCGCTTCATAAAGAGAGAGTTGATATGCCGATATGGAATCTTAGAAAGGATAATCTCGGATAATTCCAGGAACCTAAACAATGAAGTAATGACAAAGCTATGCAGTCAGTTCAAGGTTAGGCATCATAATTAAGCCTCGTATAGACCATAGATGAATAGGTCTGTCGAAGTAGCCAACAAAATCATCAAGAGCATTTTGAAGAAGATGATAGGGACCTACAAAGATTGGCATGACAAGCTTCCCTTTGCCTTGTTGGCCTATGGAACCAGGATTCGAACCTCTACGGGGGCTACCCCTTTCTCTCTGATGTACGGAATGGAGGATGTAATTCCGATAGAAGTTGAAATTCCCTCCTTATGGGTCCTAAAAGAAGCAGAGATGACTGAGATAGAATGGATACAGTCTCAGTACGACCAGTTGAATTTGATTGGAGGAAAGAGAATGGTCGCCATAGCTCATGGTCAGTTGTACTCAAGGAGAATGATGAGGGCATTCAATAAGAAGGAGCAACCTCGACAATTCCAAGAACGGGATTTAGTATTGAAGAAGATTTTGCTGATCCATACTGACCCTCGCTGTAAGTGGACTCCTAATTATGAAGGGCTTTATATGGTGAAGAAAGCATTTTTCAGGAGGCGCCCTCTTACTGTCAGACATGGACGGAACCGATCTTCTATACCCTATCAACTCAGATGCTGTGAAAAAGTACTTTGCTTAGAAGTCATGTAAACTTTCAAAAGGAATTCAATAAAATGATTATACTATTTGCTCCATGAATCTGTTGTCTACCCATATTGTGATCAAATGACAGATGGCCATTTTTGGCCGACTAGTTTCCTTTAAAAAGAACCAAGCACTTATTTATCGTTCCCTAGACTTTTTTGAGCTTGAATCTTAAATCATTTTCTTCAAAGAAGTTATTTCCTAAAAGTTTAGCTGGGTTTAGGGGTTCCCAGGATTCGAAAAACCACACGAGACAACAATTAGCTACTCAAAATGACGGTAGACCATTTTTTCTGCTACCCAAAAAAGTTGAGAAAAGAAATACCCCTTTGCTAGCACGTTAGAGCCTAAAAAATTCAATTTTTGTTTTAACTCATCAATTGATCACACCCCACACTGGGGCAGTTTTAAAAGTTTAGTCCCAAATGGAGATCAAATGAAAATGAAGTTAAGATTCATCCATAAAAGGAAAAGCAAGAGTGTTGTGGAAAAACAAAAGAAAAGAGGAAAAGAAAGAAAGAAGCAAGGGACATAATTCATATGTGATCTTTAACTAACACCCTTGATAAAATGGAAAAATTTTGAGCCTTATTTAACCCTTTTCTTCTTAAGCCTTATGCACCCAACCTAAATCACCGAACAAAGGAAAGTCCTGACTAGATTAGCACGCATTGTTGTCTCAAATGATTTGTCACACTCAATTTTGAGTCTGAACTACGTAATGACCTAATCCTGAAAAGGTACATAGGCAGCTTGTTCAAATGACAAGTTCAGTCAAGACTGTTGCAAATGCTCTACTACAAACTAGGGCAATAAGATATTGTTTAGGGATGGGATTTTTGAGCCTTAGTTTCCTGTTTCTTTTGAGAACCTATATCCCTAAGCCCACATTTCTTCCTAAGTCTTAAAGGCCATCTTAAGATCAAAAGATGGGCAGAACTGGACTAAACCATGGACAAAAAGTTGAGCGAGAGAGTTCCATTTGAGTCTTGCAACCTTGAAGAAAAGCAAAAAAGGGGTTTCCTCCGATGGAACTGGGGCATTTTGTGGAAAAAGGAAAGCTAGTTTGTTCAGGGGTTGGTTTGATAAATTAACATCAACATCGCGTGACTCTAGGATACGGGTGTAAGTCTTCCCATTTTCTAAAACAACATTTGGATAAGGTAAAACATCTATGTTGTACATATTGATATCTTGATTTAGCAAATTGATGTCATGAATGCATAATCATTTTCATCTCTCTAAAAAAACTTTTTCCTACTTAAAAAACTCCAAAAAAAGATGGAGAGTCAAAAGGTCTCAAAATCACTAGTGTAATCTCCTCTAAAAAGAATCCCTGTTGAGAAGAGGGCCAATGTTAGTAGCCGATCAATGCAACTAGGGAAGATTTTGTGGAACCAGTTCCAGTGCCCTCATGATAGAGTGAAATTGGAAAAATCTAAGATCAGTTGCAAAATGGGGCAGATTTCGTGTTTGAGCTTCAGTGGAGCCAATTCCGGTGCCTTCATGATAGAGTGAAATTAGAAAGAGCTAGGATTAGTCACAAAATGGGGTAGATTTTGTGTTTGAGCTTTAGTGGACCCAGTTTCGGTGCCTTTATATCAGATTAAGGAACATGGCCAAGGTCAAAGACCGAGAACAGGGAAAGGAAAGTTCATGCATCATCAGGCATTTTAGGCATTGTATAGAAAAGGAAAATGCGTACATATCATACTAACATGCATGCTTACCCCCACATATTGGCATCATGAATAGAAACATGCATATATATAACAACTAAGCACCATTCACTCATTGTTGTCTTATTGAAAAAGCTTCTAAATATCCTTTTGCATCCTTGACTGAGCAGTTCTTTGAAACTGAGGCAGCTAACCCCAGGAATATATTAACATACTTTTGAAATTGGGGTAGCTGACCCCAAGCACAAATTGATTTATTTGCTTTGAAATGGGGGCAGCTGACCCCAGGCACCACTTGAGACTTTTAGGCCCTACATGTGAGCACTTATTTAGAATCTTAGGACCCTGCACTTGATTGGGTTTTCCCCAGTGGAGAACCATTTTTGAAACTCAGAATTTCACACCCTAGTATCATGGAGTTGTTTTGGCTCAGATCACCATATCCGCTATGGCTTGGATTATCACATCCGCAGCAAGCCATCTTGGTTATGTTTTAGCTCAGATCACCATATTTGCTGTGGCTTAGACTATCACATCTGCAATAAACCATCCTAAAGTTGTTTTGGCTTGGATCATCTTATCCGCTATGGCTCAGATTTTCACATCTGCAGCAAGCCATCCTGGTATTGTTTTGGCTTGGATCATCGTATCCACCGTGGCTCGGATTATCATATCCGTAACAAGCTATCCTGGTGTTGTTTTGGCTCGGATCATTGTATCCGCTGTGGCTCAGATTATCACATCCGCAACAAGCCATCTTGGTGTTGTTTTGGCTCAGATCATCGTATTCATTGTGGCTCGGATTATCACATCTGCAGCAAGCCATCATAGAATTGTTTTGGCTCGGATCATCATATCCATTGTGGCTCGGATTATCACATCAGTAGCAAGCCATCTTGGTGTTGTTTTGGCTCGGATCATCGTATCCGCTGTGGCTCGGATTATCACATTTGTAGCAAGCCATCATGGAGTTGTTTTGGCTCGAATCACCATATCAGTTGTGGCTTAGATTATCACATTCATAGCAAGCCATCATTGTGTTGTTTTGGACTCAGATCATCGTATCTGCAGTGGCTCAGACTATCACATCTGCAGCAAGCCATCCTGGTGTTTTTTTGACTCAGATCATCGTATCCGCTGTGGCTCATATTATCATATCCGCAACAAGCCATTATGGAGTTGTTTTGGCTTGGATCATCGTATCCACTGTGGATATGATTATCACATCCGCAGCAAGCCATCTTGGCATTGTTTTGGCTCGAATTATCACATCCGTAGCAAGCTATCATGGAGTTCTTTTGACTCCGATCATCATATTCGTGGTGGCTTAGATTATCACATCCGCAGCAAGACATCATGAAGTTGTTTTGACTCGGATCATTGTATCCACCGTGGCTCGGATTATCACATCCGTAGCAAGCCATCATGGAGTTGTTTTGGCCCGGATTACCATACCTGCTCTGAATCAGATTATCACATCCGTAGCAAGCCATCATGAAGTTTTTCTAGCTCAGATCATCGTATCTGTTGTGGCTTGGATTATCACATCTACAGGAAGCCATCCTTGTGTATTTTTGGCTTGGATCTTTGCATCCGCTATGGCTCGGATTCTCGCATCTGATGCAAGCCACATTCTACCCTTTTTGATTCCATACTACCCACTAATCACTAACCCCCGCTAATTCAAAAAAAAAAAAAAAAACCACTAACTTCCTAAAGGATTGTGCTACGCTTCCGCATAACCCTATTTGTTCTTTCCCATTCCTGATCAACAAAAAGCACTTGAGCGATCTAAAAACGTTAGGCAGTCGTGTGGCTTGGTTAAAATGGGTGTATTTTATCTTTGCAGGCTTGTTGCTACAAATAACGTAGAAGAGTTCCTATTGTTACTTTGAAGTAACAAAGCCTACACAGAGGCGCAGCTGTGATACCTTGATTTTAACCAGGCAACCCTGAGAAGGCCTGATGTATTGAAACTGATTTTAAGCCCAAGCACTGGTCATTTTAAGCTCTGGTTTGTTTTCAGTTGAGTCCTTTTCAAAATTAGAGTCCCGTTTTGAAGTTACAGTCACAAAGTCTTCCTATTGTAAGTATTGAGTCCTGTTAGTCTAGGAAAATGTTGAGTCCTTTTTACACTAAGTTTTTATAAAAATTTTCTTTAGTTGAAAAATTAATCTGTTTTCTTAAAGGGTTGTAAAATGAACAGTGTATTTTCAAAATCAAGTCCAAAGTCATTTTTAATTTAGCCCTTTCAATTTCAAAATCCGTTTCGTCTTTCAAAGATAAATCTGGGTGCATGGAATCGAGTCCAGTTATCTCAAAATTTCTTTATTAAGCCCTTTCCTTAGATTTCAAATTGAATATTGCAATGTTTGAGTTGAGTCGTTTCAATTTTAAGATTGAGTCTCCATACCAATCACTCTTAACCTGACCCTTTGACTTTAAAATTGGGTTTAGAGATTTTAACTAGTTAAAGTTAGGGAATTTCAAAATTGAGTTACCTTATCCTTTTTGTTTGGAAGTTGAGCTTTAATTTGAGTCCTATATTTTGAGATTAAGTATTTTAGTTTCTGAATTTTATTTTTCAAATTATAATCTTGGGTTTCCAAACTGGGTATGTGTTGTTGAGCCTTAAGGTCTGGTTTTTATTACTAGGTTTTATTTCATGCAAGACTGTCAAATTTTGACACTGGGATTTTAGTGAGATTTGAGAGATACATGAGGTCACAAATTTCATTAAGAGGAGGGGGCACATGCCCAAAGTGTGGGTGAGGCATAGAGGAATGTTGCAGCACACAGTATAGAAAATGAGGTACCAAAAAATACATGCAAAAAAGATATAGAAAAGGAAAAGTATAGGGAAATAAAATGTTACAGGTTACAAACTACGGTTGCAAAGAAAAGGGGTGGGGGTACATCCACACCCAAAGAGAAATACATACAAAAAATTTTACAAAAAAGAAAATACGAGGAAAATCACAAGTCCTCTAGTCTCCTATTGCTAGCTGGCATAACTGAAGATATCCCCAAGCTCTTCTGTGCATCAAAGAGAGAATTAAGTTGTTAGAGGATAAAAAAAAACTCATAAATTCACATGTGTAGGAATAAGTTAGTTAAAAAGCAAATATTCCCTACCAGCTCAGGGGAATTCTATTGGAGGGGAGAGGAATTGGCGCCAAATAACCCCAAGCCTCCCCTATAAATAGGGGAGGGCTCGCACTGTAGGGGACACAGAATCAAAGCATCAAAGAAACCCTGTAGAAATTGAGAGGAAAAAGAGAGGTAGAGAGCATAGAAAAACTTTGCAGAAATAGGGAGAACCCGAGAGCATTTTGAGTAGGGAGCTCTGTAGAAACTCTACAGAGATTAAAAGAGAACAAGAGAGCAGTAGAAGCTCTATAGTACAAAGAGTAGATGGTAGAAACTGAGTAGACCAGAACTCAATTCTAGTCCAGACCCTCTCAACTAGACAACGAGACAGATCGAGGAAGGAGAAGAAGACGGGAGATAAAAGAAAAGGGTAAAAATAAAAAAACTATCTCTCTTAAATTGTTTAAATCCATATGATAATTGTGAATGTAGAACATGATTTGCAGGTTTCCCCCCCTCTCATGAGTCTCAGTTTCAAACCTGAGTCTCTGACCCGAATCCGAATTCGGGTCTGAACCCATTTTGAGAAACCACCCGAAACCCTTGACCCATTTTACCTCTTAGACTTTGACCCAAACTTGAACCTGAACTCGGGATCAAACCCTCAAAACAAAGCCCCAACCCCATTCCAAATTACCTAAAGCCCAGTTCCATTTCAAAGAAAAAACCTGGCCTGACTTTTTTTAAAACTCAACAGAGCCCAAATTCATTTTTTTTTTTAAAAACCAAACCAGCCCACGTGTTTTAAAAATTAAGTCCAGCCCGTTTTTTTTAAGCTCGAGGCCCAAATCTTTTTACAACACTGACCCCAAGCCCATTTTAAAATTTAACCTAAGGCCTAATTGTTTTCAAAACTTACCCAGAAGCCCATTTTGTTTTTTAAAAAACTAATTAGGGCCGAGCCCATTTAGCAAACAACCCAGAAGCCTGTTTTGTTTTTGGAATTGGCTCAGGCCAAGGTGTAGTAACTCGAGAAAAAAAAATTTAAGATTAATTATTAATTCATTAATTCATTAAACATTATTAAATTGAATTAATCAAATTAAGTAATATGATGGTTATATATATATATATATATATATATATATATATATTAATCCAAAGCTTCTTTAAGAAGCTTTCTTCATATCCAAATTCAATTTGGATTTCAAGTCCGTGCCTCTCCAGTACTCTCTCCTTCTCCGTCTCTCTCTCCAACTCTTTCTCGTCACATTCTCCCACACTCTCTTCTCAATTTTTTCCTCGATTCTCGATCGATTGAAAAACGGAAAATACCCTTGGATTTCATTCTCTACCACTGACATTTTAACCAGAGTGGATTTGTCGTAGGAACGTCGTAGGTACCACTCCTGGGACAAGGTAAACCCACTCTCTCTTTCAATTTCTCCTCAATCTTTAGCTAAATTGACGATCAGAAACCACCACGATGATCTAGGAGCGTTTCTCTACAAGTCTAGTGGAGTAAATTTTTGAACTGGACTTTCTAGGCATCACTTCGAGGCTAAGGTGAGGAGTACAAATTATGTGGTTTTTTTTTTTAATTTAACTAATTAAATTGTAGTATTTAATTATATTAGATTTTTGGGAGTGTTTTTGGAATAAGTTAAATTGTAGGGAATGGATTATATTGAATTTTTGGAGATATTCCTAGGATTAAATTAAATTGCAAGAATTTGATTAAATAGAATTTTGGGGAACATTTTGGAATTAGTTTAAATTGCAGGGTTTGGATTAAACTAGAATTCTGGGAATATTTTGGAATTAGATTAAATTGTAGGGATTTGATCATATTGGTATTTTTTAAATATGTTAGAGATTAAATTTAAATGTGGGAAGTGGATCATACCCTTGTTTCTAGAATTTAATTGGTTAACGAGAGTGTGTGAACCTAGGGATATTAAAATAATTATTATTCCAGGACATAGCTGATTTTACTGAAATATGTGGTTATAGGGTTTGTGCTCTAAACGTCGTAGGCATCGATTTAGGAATCGTACAGACATAGTCTCTGTGAATAAGGTAAAGGGAATAGATTAAGTTTGTTGTTTTGGTAAATTCTACTGGTTAAAATGAAAATTATATGTGTATGTATATGATTATCATGCAAGTTTTGAAAGCCAACCGTTTAAAATGAGGGTTTTGAGCCTAGGGTTGTGTTAATAGCTATTATTTTCGAAAATGAACCGATTAAAGTAAATAAAAAAGCTATATGATTTAAGTAATGAATTTTCTGGATAATTTGACTAGTTGAAATGATTGGTTGAAATTGTTTTACATTTTCTAAAATTGGTCAAGGTGAGTAGGGTTAATTATCTCCGTTTTCTTATTAACGCTTATTTTGAGTATTAGATAAATTGTGGAGATAATTTAACCTATATTTTCAGTAAAGCAAATAATGAACATGGATTGACTTATTATTTCAGTAGTTATATAAATATGTGTATTATTCAAATTATGTGGCATGAGGAAAAATGAAAATACTGTGTTGAGTTATGAAATATGTATAATAAGTTAAAATACTGAAATACGTTGGGATTATATTGTATTTGGAATTGTTTAATCAGGGCAAAGTATTAATGTTAAATTGCAATGTATGGTTTAAGAACTATGGTGGACCATAGTACACACGGTACCGTTGCAAGAGTTATGGAGAGCTTAATGCAACCACACGTCTTAGAGAGAGTTTTGGTATTGAATAATCAATTGAGTTGTGAAGGATAGAGTTCCCCCTGGAGTCTAGACCAGCATAGGAAAGCCAATCGGACTAGTAGACTAAAGAGTTGGGAATTGATTTGACTCTGGTGGGCCGACCAAGGTTTAGTCTAACCTACAGGCCGCACAACCCGTCATGGGGGGAAGCATGTCGGTTTTTATCCATCTGGCAACAAGTTCTAAATTCAAATTTGCATATTTAACCCGAGTATAATAGAATAGTGCATGTGAATATAGAACATGGTATGTGAATATAGAATATATGAAGACAGAGGATGTGAAATGTGAAAACAGAGTAGGTGATAAGAGAATAGAGTAGAGTATATGAAAATAGAGCATATGAAGAGCCAGGTAATATATGAAAGACAAAGATTTTGAAGAGTTGGGTTTTACAGAGATAACAACATACAAACTAAACTACAAACATATTATATGCATTAAATATAGTAGTATTATATGTATTTGGGGTGAAGTAAACTCTTCGCTCGAGGGCTTGCTGAGAAAGGCGAGTGCCTTGGTAATTACTGTCTGGTACCAGAGTAGAGAGAAGTTACATGTATGGGTATGTAATATTCCCTATTCTCGAAGACTTCGCTTATAAACATAACTGCGAGGGCTTACTGAGTAAGGAGAGAGCCCTGGTAGTTGTAATGGTATTAAAACAGAGGGAAGGTACATGTATGGGCGTGTAATCTTCCCTATCCTTGAGAACTTTCACTTATAAATAATTTGTGTGTGTGCGTGTGAGTATGGGCTAAGAATAATTTTTTAACTGTAGTTAAATAAAAACTGATGATATTTTGTATACACTAAACTCATGATAGCCACACACTGGTATTAATATATTCCATTTTACTGAGATGTGTCTCACTCGTTATACAATTCATCTTTTTCAGGACCTTTGTGTGATTGAGCTTAGAGAGCTCGGGGCTGGGTTTGTTGTGTAATGACCCAGAGAATTTTAATTATTTAAAATAATAAGAAAGAAAATAAAAGGAAAAAGGGGGAAAAAGAAGAAAGGAAAAAGAAATTGTAAAAGGGTACAAACAGGTGCTTGTCGACGAGCAGGATTTTCTCATTGACGAGAGATCTTCAGAAACTCGTCGCCGAGTATTTATGTCTCATCAACAAGGATTAATCAAGAGGGTTTGGGCTATTTTGAAACACGTCAATGAGTTTACGGCTCTATCGACGAGTGTTCTTCAGTGGTTCGTCAACGAGTCTTATCTTCTCGTCGACGAGTCCACGTGGCAAAGAGGGGTATATAAAGGAATGGGGAAGCTTCTTGGTGAAGAAATTCAATTCTTCTCCATGTTTCTCTCTCTAAACTCATGTCTCTCACTTCTCTCTAAGAATCCGGCTCGGATTTAGCCTGAATCGACGATCGAAGGTCGCTATGGTGTTCTAGGGAAGATTCTATGCACATCTAGCAGATTAATTCTTAAACTAGGCTTTCCGGGAAATGCTCCTAAGTTGAGGTAAGAGTTTGGATTCTCAGTTTTGGGTTTTTATAAGTTTAATTAAGGTTATTAAGTAGATAAAATGCAGAAATAGTAGTTTATTTGGGGTTTATTTAATTAAACTAGGGTTTTTGAACCAAGGACCAGGTGAGCATCACAGGCATCAGTATGGGATACCTATTGGTGTAGTTCGAGGATTCAGGTAAGGGGGAACTTTTATATATTAAATCAGATTTTCATATATTTAATAAAAATGGATTATGTTGTATATGCATATATGTTTTCATGTGGGTATAAAATGCCAACCATGTAAATTATATTTTCTGAGCTTAGGGCTACTTATTTAGCTACGTATATGTGAAAATGAACTAATGAAAATGGGAAGTATTTTTAGGATAATTATGTAAGAAATGAAGGTATATTTTCAGTATATAAACATTAAATGTTGGTTGGCTTATTTTACAGGAAACATATATATGAATTTTACTACAAATTGTGTGGCATGAGTAGATGGTAGTGCAGTGTAAATGTATGTTATATGTATGAGACGCAGGCTATGTAAGAAATGCATTAATAATGAAATGTTACAAGGAATATGTTGTCTGTGTTTGATAATGCAACCATGTATACAATGACAGCTAAAAGGAGCTGTAGACTAATTGATGACAACTAAAGGAGCTGTGTTAGCAGATTCTAGTGCATTTCTATGTGGACTAACTGATGTACAGTTAAAAGGAGCTGTAATACGAATGAATGAAATGAAATGGAAATGTGAATGAAATAGATATGAAATATGAAATGTGAACGATGTAAAATGTGAAAGGTTACGTAAAGTGAAATGTTATGAAATTCTAAAGTTATGAACATGAATAGATATGGATTGTTGAATAATGATAGATAGAATAATGTATTATGGTATTATCAGTATTTATGCTAGTAGAACATGTTACATTAGGGCAAGGCAAACTCTTCGCTTGAAGGCTTGCTGAGAAAGGCGAGTGCACTAGTAGTATCAAATATAGCAGTAGGTTGCATAACGCACTAGGGTAGAGGGAAACTATTTGTATAGGTGGGTAGATTTCCTTATTCTCAGGAGCTTTCCTAGTAAACTTTTGTTTGATCTGTGTGAGTATGAGATTAATCTATCATTTGAGGGCTTATTGAGTAAGGTAAGTGCCCTGATATGCTTCAATTGTGACATTTGGGTTGTCTAATGTATCAAAGCAGAGGGGTGCTACTTGTATGGGCAGGTGATCACCCCTATCCTTGGGTAGTCTCGTGGGTAAATACTTTGCATGTGCTTGAATAGGATCAGAAATGGTTTTAAGAATTTATGTTAATGGTTTGCAAATGATATTAAAATGTTGATTATGATCTCATGTTGACCAGAATCTGTTTTAATATATAATGTGTCTTCCTTTATTGAGATGTGTCTCACTCAATTACAAATTTATCTTTTCAGGACCACCATGTAAACGAGCTTAGAGAAGCTCAAGGTTGATTGCATTTTTGGGGTTCTAGATAAAGAAAAGGGTATAAATATTTTTTATGATATTTGGGATGTAAATAAGTTATGTTTTATGTTTTATGTTTTAAAGTTTTCTGAGGTATGGATGGTTGTGGAACATACTGGTGTTTTTGAATACTGAATATTTTTGGAGATATGTGGATATATGGGAATACAGGTGATGAATGGCTATTATGGAATATAGATAGAATTAGTAAACTTTTTTATTTTTATTTTTATGATTGAGGATCATATTTATGTTTTTCGCTACGTATGTATGATTTAATTATGGATTATCAGGATTTAATCAAGTATAACGCACCGGACTGGGTTTAAGGGTTCGGGGTGTTACATTTGGTTTCAGAGCAATAGATTTTGGGTTCTGTAAACTTAGGAATGAATTATACCAGAGTATAGGAATTAGTTAGGATAAGGATACTAGATGAATAGGTTAGGTGTCGAGAAGTAGGTTTAGTGTAAGGAAGTATAGGATTTTGTTTTATAGTTTAGAGGCGGACGTATGTCGATGATTTCCTGTGATTTTTATGAAGCAGTTGATGGCCTCAGAAAAGCCATGGTAAACCTTAGATGTTTTCGTTTCTAAATTGTGAGACTGGTCCATATATAGAGAACTTGGATATATATTGGATTTAAATTATATAACTATGTTGTTAGGGTTTTGATATGGAATTCTTATCTCTTTTCTGTCCTATTTTTAGGATGGATCATAGAGATGAGGACGTAGAGGCTGAAGGATGGGAAGGTTCAGATACTTCTAGTGAAGAGGACATTGATACCTCCAAGGTGCTGTGGGGTATAGCCCGTTAGGTTAGGGCAGAGATGAAGAAGGATTTCAGAGAACAGAACTATCCACCTGCAGGTCAGGGCTGCAACATTAAGGAGTTTATGAGGATGAACCCTCCGACCTTTGTAGGAGGACCTGATCCAGTGGTTGCAGAGAATTGGGTACAGAAAATAGAGGAGATCATGGTTATACTCGATTGTGTGGACAAGTAGAATGTTCGATATACTGCATTCAAGATGACTGGAGAGGTGAAATGCTGGTGGCTTTTTGCAAAGCTGCTAGAAGAACAGAGGCTGGTAAAGATAACTCTTACCTGGGAGAGATTGAAGGAGCTGTTCTTTGACAGGTATTTTCCTTCATATGTTAAAGAGGAAAAGATTGAGGAATTTACTAATCTGACCCAAGGGGGAGATGACCATTGCAAAATATGTAGCAAAATTTGTGGAGCTATCACACTTCGCACCATTTTTGATCCCGAATTAGGCAAGGAAGGCCAAGAAATTTGAAAAAGGCCTGAGACGCAGAATATACTAGCTGGTGGTGGGGTTTCAAGTTCAAACTTTCTCAGAATTAGTTGATAAAGCTTCGGTGCTAGAAAAGAGTATCCAGAGCAACACAGAGCCTTCAGAGCAGAAGAAGAGGCCTGTACCATCTAGTTTTCAGGCTGAGGTTAGTCAGGGATTAGGGAAGAAAGGAAAAGAGGTAGTGGACTCCGTATGCTAAAAATGTGATAAAAGTCATCAGGGTGAATTCTGGTTTGGCAATTCGAATTGTTTTAGGTGCAGTAAGCCAGGGCATATCAAGAAAAATTATCGGCAACCGTTGCCTATGGTATCTTTTCAGAACTAGGATTGGGGAAAACAGTAGGTACCACTTGGAAGAGGTGCTCCACCCCAACTGAATACACTTCTGGCTGAGGAGGATGCCATCATAGAAGCAGGTATGGGTTTAAGATTAAGGAAATTATAAATTAATTCAGTTATGGATGATTAAGTAGTATATATGATGATGTGATTAATTGTAAATAATGTAAGAATTTGGGTGATATATATATTGAACTATGTGATTTAATGAATTCTAAGGGTGTGAAAGGATGATTAGTAGGTAAAATTTCTAGGACGAAATTTCTTTAAGAAGGGGAGAATTTAACGACTAGGAGAATTTTAATTATTTAAAATAATAAGAAAGAAAATAAAAGGAAAAAGGGGGAAAAAGAAGAAAGGAAAAAGAAATTGTAAAAGGGTACAAACAGGTGCTTGTTGACGAGCAAGATTTTCTTGTCGACGAGAGATCTTCAGAAACTCGTCAACGAGTATTTATGTCTCATCGACGAGGATTAATCGAGAGGGTTTGGGCTATTATGAAAATCGTCAATGAGTTTACGGCCTTTTCGATGAGTGTTCTTCAGTGGTTCGTCGACGATTTCTATCTTCTTGTCGACGAGTCCACGTGGCAAAAATGGGTATATAAAGGAATGGGCAAGCTTCTTGGTGAAGAAATTCAATTCTTCTCTATGTTTCTCTCTCTAAATTCATCTCTCTCACTTCTCTCTAAGAATTCGGCCCGGATTTAGCCCAAATCGACGATCGGAGGTCACTATGGTGTTCTAGGGAAGATTCTCTACACATCTAACGAATCAGTTTCTTAAACTGGGCTTTTCGGGAAACACTCCTAAGTTGAGGTAAGGGTATGGATTCTCAGTTTTGGGTTTTTATAAGTTTGATTAAGGTTATTAAGTTGAGAAAATGCAGAAATAGTAGTTTATTTGGGGTTTATTTAATTAAACTAGGGTTTTTGAACCAAGGACCAGGTGAGCATCACAGGGATCAGTTAAGGATACCTGTTGGTGTAGTTCGAGGAATCAAGTAAGGGGGAAATTTTATATATTAAATTAGGTTTTCATATATTAAATAAAAATGGATTATGTTATATATGCATATATGTTTTCATGTGGGTATACAATGCCAACCATGTAAATTATATTTTCTGAGCTTAAGGCTGCTTATTTAGCTACGTATATGTGAAAATGAACTAATGAAAATGGAAAGTATTTTCAGGATAATTATGTAAGAAATGGAGGTATATTTTCAGTATATAAACGTTAAATGTTGGTTGACTTATTTTACAGGAAATATATATATGAATTTTACTACAAATTGTGTGGCATGAGTAGATTTTCAGGATAATTATGTAAGAAATGGAGGTATATTTTCAGTATATAAACGTTAAATGTTGGTTGGCTTATTTTACAGGAAATATATATTTGAATTTTACTACAAATTGTGTGGCATGAGTAGATGGTAATGCAATGTAAATGTATGTTATATGTATGAGATGCAGGCTACGTAAGAAATGCATTGATAATGAAATGTTATAAGGACTATGTTGTCCATGTTTGATAATGCAACCATGTATACAATGACAACTAAAAGGAACTCTAGACTAATGGATGACAGCTAAAAGGAGCTGTGTTAGCAGATTCTAGTGCATTTCTATGTGGACTAATTGATGTATAACTAAAAGAAGCTGTAGTATGAATGAATGAATGAAATGAAATGGAAATGTGAATGAAATGGATATGAAATATGAAATGTGAACGATGTAAAATGTGAAAGGTTACGTAAAGTGAAATGTTATGAAATGCTAAAGTTATGAACATTAATAGATATGGATGGTTGAATAACGATAGATAAAATTATGTATTATGGTATTATCAGTATTTGTGCTAGTAAAACATGTAACGTTAGGGCGAGGTAAAATCTTAGCCTGAGGACTTGCTGAGAAAGGCGAGTGCACTAGTAGTATTAGATGTAGCAATAGGCTGCATAACGCACTAGGGTAGAGGGAAGCTATTTGTATAGGTGCGTAGAGTTCCCTATTCTTGGGAGCTTTCATTGGTAAACTTTTGTTTAAATTGTGTGAGTACGAGATTAATCTATCACTTGAGGGCTTATTAAGTAAGGTGAGTGCCCTGGTATGCTTCAATTGTGACCTTTGGGTTGCTTAATGTATTGAAGCAAAGGGGTGCTACTTGTATAGGCGAGTAATCACCTCTATCCTTGGGTTGTTTCGTGGGCAAATACTTTGCATGTGCTTGAATAGGATTAGAAAATGGTTTTAAGAATATAAGTTAATGGTTTGCTAATGATATTAAAATTTTGATTATAGTCTCATGTTGACCACACACTGTTTTAATATATAATGTTTCTTCCCTTACTGAGATGTGTCTCGTCCAATTACAAATTTATCCTTTTAGGACCACCACGTAAATAAGCTTAGAGAAGCTTGAGGTTGATAGCATTTTTGGGTTCTAGATAAAGAAAATGGTATAAATATTTTTGATGATATTTTGGATGTAAATAAGTTATGTTTTATTGTTGGCTGAGTTAGGCTTTTCAATCTTGTTTTGATGATAACAAAATGAAGGATGCTTTAACATGTGGTTTTGAGTAATGTGTTTTTAGGTAAAAGGACTCTCAAGGTTGATAAATTAAAAGCTCAATGCTAATCTAGTGGAAGCTCCTTAGAATATCAAAGGCAATGGATGACAAATGAAGAAGTTAAGGGCAAGCAAACCCAAAGTCAAAAGTGAACCTCAAGGGGTTGAAGAAGGCTGAAGGACTCACTGATTTAAGGAGATCATAATTGGAAGGACTATTGTAAATACTTCTAAACCAAATGCCATTTAGATATGTGAAGCTCTTATAAATCAAAAGAAACTATGAAACACCTTGTTAAAAGAGAATATATTTTTAAAATCAAAGAACCAAAGGTCTTAAAGGAAGGAAAGTTTTCAAAAATAAAAAGAAGCCAGACACCTGACAGACGATTGTCTATCTATGGACAGACGTCTGGCAAAGTTTGAGTGTTTTAAACTGAAGACAGTGTCCTGACAGACGACTGCCAGTGTTCTGGGTTTAAAATTTAACCATGATAGACGACTGCCATGTCGTGGCAGACAATTGCCACGTAGAGCAGATTTCAGATCTCAAACGGGAAGTTCTCTTTTAAAATTTTGAATTTTAAAATTAAGTCAACAATTTTTTTTTTTTAAATATTACCTAACTTGATGGGAATATTGATCTTTGAAAAAGTATATAAATACCTCCTTGGGTAATGAAAAATTTTGAATTTTAAAATTAAGTCAAGAAATTTTTTTTTTCAAATATTACCTAACTTGATGGGGATATTGATCTTTGAAAAAGCATATAAATACCTCATTGGGTAATGAAAAATTTTGAATTTTAAAATTAAGTCAGCAATTTTTTTCTAATATTACCTAACTTGATGAAGACATTGATATTTGAAAAAGCATATAAATACCTCCTTGGGTAATAAAAATTTTGAAATTCAAAATTAAGTGAGCACTTTTTTTTCAAATATTACCTAACTTGATAGGGACATTGATCTTTGAAAAATCCTATAAATACCACCTTAGGTAATGAAAAATACATATACGATAAAATACAAAAGAAGAGAGATTAATAAGTCTTTTACTGAAACTCTTCTTGTGCTGAAATTCTCCTTTAGCTCCATCTGCCCACATCATTTTGTTGGAGAGAAATTCTCCTTGAGTTCAAATTGCTCACATCTTTTGCTGGAGAGGAATTCTACCATTTTGAAAGATTGAAAATATCAAAGCTTGGTTCTGGGTTGCAATTCAATTTTTTTTAGGACCATCGGTGACTTCTAAAACTTTAGAGCTTCATATATTCTATCTTGCTTTGGTTTTTAGAAGTACAATTTAGATCTCAATTTGTACAACCTGCTCTAAATTTTGAGAGTATTTTTTTGTACGCAGATTTATTTTTCATCTTCTTGTACTTTGAACGGTTCAAAGGATTGATTGAATCGTTGGACCAAGCACAGGCTGGTGCTTGGAGAAGTTTTTCTCTTCCTAAAAAAGAGGGTTAAGTGTGTAAGGTTTTTTGTTCCACCCGGATGAAACAAGATTTAGTTAACTCCTTAGGTGGTTGACCTAAAGCGAGGACGTAGGCTGGGGTAAGTCGAACCTCGTAAAAAGTGGTGGTGTTATTCTCTTCTCTTTACTCTCCTTTTAATTTTAGCAATAATATAACTTGCGTGAATTTTTAATACTTGAAATCATAAAATAATACTTATTAGAATTTAAGTAAACCCAAAAAGGTCTAATTTGTTCTCGGGCTTACAAAAACCGAAAGGGAGTATGTTGGTTAATCAATCTCTTGCGAAAGCCAAAAGGAAGTATGTTGATTGGTTAACACCCAAAACTTGTTAGCTGAAGGTTTAATTAAGTTCTGATATTGAAAAGGTGTTTGGTTGTCATTGCAATATTCAAATTCATAAATCAACAACAAGAATTGAACATTCATTTGCAGGACCTTTAAATATTCCGAATTGATTTCTTGTATTGTGGTTGTTGTGTGTGAATGGTAAACTAATTGATTGTGTTTATTGATTGTGAATTGATTAAAAGGAAATAGGAGTTAGTGTGTATTGCCTAATTAACGAAAATATAAGAAAACCTTAAGAGATTGTAAAAAGAGACAAGAGTTCATAAAGAGGATCAAAGAAATTTTTAATAAACCCAATTCACCCCCCCTCTTGGAACTGCACATTAGGTTTCAATTGGTATCAGAGCGAGGTTATAGAAAAACCTAATAAGTAGCTATATAAAGATATAAATGACACAAATAGGAGTAGCTCCCTTTGGTGAGGGTCAATTCTCAACTAGGCCACCTATTTTTTGTGGATTAAATTATACCTTCTAGAAGCAACAAATGAGAATCTACCTTCAAACTATGGACTGGAAGGCATGGAACGTTGTAAAAAATGGAAATTTAATCCCCACTAAGCTAGTTAATGGAAAAGAAGTACCTAAAAATGATAAAGAACTAAATGACTTAGATTATAAAATGTGGCAAATTAACTCAAGTGCAATAAACGCTTTATACTGTGCACTTGATGCAAACGAGTTCAATAGAGTAATGGCATGTAAAATAGCCAAAGAGATTTGGGATAAATTAGAAGTAACCTATGAAGGCACAGTAGATGTTAGGGAAAGTAGAATTGATATGTTAACCAGTGAATATGAAGTCTTTAGGATGAACTCCGATGAAAGTATAACAAGCATGTACACTAGGTTCACCCATATCATAAATTCACTTAGTGCCTTAGGAAAAACTTATTCCACCCATGAGATGATCTGTAAAATTCTAAGAGCACTCCCATCTATTTGGGAACCAAAAGCCACATCCATTACGAAAGGAAGAAATCTTAAAACAATTTCTTTTGATGAACTCATAAGATCTCTTCTGACCTGTGAAATGATGTTGAAAGAAAGAAGCAAAAAAAAATAAAAATAAGAAGTCTATACCTCTAGAAGCTTTGAAAGAATATTCAAGTGAGGAAGATAATGAATCTAGTAAATTAGAAAATGAGGACTTAGCTCTAATAACTAAAAGACTTGGAAAATTCTTAAGAAGAAACAAAAAATTTACTAGAAAATGTAATGGATCAAAAGCTGAAAAAGGAGAAAGCAATAAAAAGGAATACAAAAATAAAAATGATCCTTCCACTTGCTATCACTGTAAAAAGGTCGGGAACATCAAATCGGAATGCCCACAACTCAAGAAGGAAAAGAATAAAAAGAAGCTTGCAATGAAGGCAACTTGGGATGACACTAGTTCGAGTGAAACGGAAAGTGAGCCAAGTGATCGAGAAGTAGCGAACATGTGCTTCATGGCGCATAACGAAGAGGTAAACTCTTATTATTCCCTCTCCGAAGATTCGCGTAATGAGTCTTATAGTAATTCATGTGAAAGTATGCCATCTTATAAAGAACTTCAAGCTGAATTACTCTTTCTACATAACAAGTTCATTAAAATCTCGAAGAGGAACATAAACTTGAAAGAACAAAACAAAACACTTAAAAATCAACTTGAATCTGCAAAATTTGTTGAAGAAGAAAAAAATTTAAAGATTGAAGAACTTGAGAAGAAAGTAGATAACTTATCTCAAAAATTAGTTGAGTTTTAAGTGAATGAAGATAGCAAGATTATGCAAGAAATAAATAATCTTAAAAATCAAATTCAAGAGAAATAAAAGGTCATCTATAACTTTACCAAAGGTAAGGATAACTTTGAAAAGATGGTAGGACAACAAAGGATGACAAACAACAAAGAAGGAATTGGTTATAATGGAGCCTCAAACAAAAGAAAGAAAAACTTGTATATGGGATATTTTGTAAGTCAATCTAAATATTATGCAAGTTCTTCATCAACAAATATTCATGAGCACACCACATGCTACATGTGAAAAAAGAAAGGACACATAATGTTTAATTGTCCACTTAAGAAAAAGTATACAAAAGTAAAAGATGATTGGTAGATAAATGCTAAAAATAGGCAAAATCTAAAGAAAATAAAAAAGGTTTGGATTCCAAAAGTAACAACTTGAATCCTTTTCTTGTAGGTTTGCTTTAGGACCACTCCATCTAAGGATAAATGGTACTTGGACAGCGGATGTTCAAGGCATATGACGGGAGATAAATCTAAATTCACCTCTCTCACTCCAAAGGATGGAGGATTTGTAACCTTCGGTGACAATGCAAAAGGCAAGATCATCGGAATAGGTAAAATAGGTAAAGACTCCTCACTTTCTATAGATGATGTCTTGTTAGTAGATGGTCTAAAGCATAATCTACTAAGTATTAGTCAACTTAACGATAAAGGATGTGAAATAATGTTTAAGAGAGACAAATGCATAATACGAGATTCTAAGAATCAAAATACATTATTCACTGCACTTAGAATGAACAATGTTTATTGCATAAATCTTAATAGTTTAATCCCTCAAGACATAATTTGCTTAGTAGCCATGAGTGAAAATAGTTGGCTTTGGCATAGGAGGTTAGGACATGCTAGCATGGATCTTATATCCAAACTCTCCAAAAAGAATTTAGTTAAAGGCTTGCCTAGAACAAAATTTGTCAAAGATAAAGTGTGTGATGCTTGTCAATTAGGAAAACAAACCAAGAAAAGTTTCAAAAAATAGAAACATATATCAACTAGTAGACCCCTAGAACTTGCACTTAGACTTGTTTGGTCCTACTAGAACCCAAAGTTTAGGAGGAAAACAATACGCCTTTGTAATTATTGATGATTACTCAAGATAAACATAGGTGTTGTTCCAAACTAACAAAGAAGAAGCTTGCAACTCATTGATCACTTTATGTAAGAAGCTTCAAAATGAGAAAGGGTATAATGTCTCAAATATTAGAAGTGACCAAGAAAGAGAATTTAAGAATCAAAATGTTGAAAATTTTTGTAATGAACATGACATAAATCACAATTTTTCAGCACCTAGAACCCCACAACAAAATGGAGTTGTGAAAAGAAAAAATAGAACCCTCCAAGAAATGACAAGAACCATGCTTAATGAAAATGACCTACCTAAATATTTTTGGGTTGAAGCTATAAATACAGCTAGCTATATAGTTAATAGGGTCTCCATTAGATCAAACCTAAATAAGACACCCTATGAATTATGGAAAGGAAGAAGGCCTAATATAAATTACTTTCATGTCTTTGGGTGTAAGTGTTTCATTCTAAATAACAAATACAACTTAGGAAAATTTGATGCTAAATCGGATAAAGGCATATTCCTAGGATACTCCACAAATAGTAAAGCCTATAAAGTCTACAACAAAAGAACACTCACCATAGTTGAATCAATTTACGTAGACTTTGATGAATCTAACTCTTTTTCAAGAGAAGTTAAAAATGATGAAAAAGATGATATGTTCAAAAAAGAGGATGAGATAGAAATCAAAGAGGAAAATGAAATAAATGAAGAAAAGTCAAAAGATGAACTCATAGAAAATATGGAATTACCAAAAAAAAGGAAATATAAGAAAGATCATCCTCAAGAACAAATTATAGGTGAACCATCTAGAGGTGTGACCACTAGATCTTCACTAAAGAACCTTTGCAATCATTATGCATTCCTATCCCAAAATGAACCTAAAGATATTGAAGAAGCCTTTAAGGATGAATCTTGGGTTGTTACAATGGAAGAAGAATTAAGCCAATTTGAAAGAAGTCAAGTATGGAAATTAGTACCCAAACCGGAAAATCATTTGATCATAGGAACTAAATGGGTATTTAGGAATAAAAAGGATTAAAATGGTATAATCACTAGAAACAAAGCTAGACTTGTAGCAAAAGGGTACAATCAAGAAGAAGGAATAAATTATGATGAAGCCTTTGCTCGTAGCTAGAATGGAAGCTATTAGAATGTTGTTAGCTTATGCTTCCTACAAAGAATTTAAGTTATATCAAATGGATGTCAAAAGTGCATTCTTGAATGGGTATATTAATGAAGAGGTATATGTTGAACAACCCCTTGGTTTTGAGGATATTGAAAATCCTAACCATGTATTCAGACTAACTAAGACTTTGTATGGACTAAAACAGGCCCCTAGGGCTTGATATGAAAGACTTAGTGGATTTCTAATTGAGAAAGGATTTTTAAGAGGAAAAATTGATAGCACCTTATTCATTAAAAATAAGGAAAATAATATACTTTTAGTTCAAATCTACGAAGATGATATAATATTTGATGCTATAAATGAACATCTATGTAAAGAATTTGCAAAATGTATGTAAGAAGAATTTGAAATGAGCTTGATGGGGGAATTAAACTATTTTCTTGGACTACAAATTAAACAAACAAAAAATGGGACTTTTATAAGTCAAACAAAATACATAAAAAATATGATACAAAAATTTGGTATGAAAAATAGTAATCCCATAGGCACACCTATGAGTACCTCTATCAGCCTAGGCAAAGATGAAAAGGGAAAATCCATAGACACAAAGCACTATAGAGGCATGATTGGAAGTCTATTATATCTAACGACGAGTAGACCCGATATAACGTTTAATGTGTGTATGTGTGCACATTTTCAATCAGCACATAAGGAATCACACCAAATTGCTGTTAAAAGAATCCTAAGATACTTAATAGGCACAATGGACTTAGGACTATGGTATCCTAAAGACATCGGTTTTGAAATGATCAGTCTATCAGGTACCTGGTTTCTTTTTATTTTTGAAAACTTTCCTTCCTTTAAGACCTTTGTTGTTTTGATTTAAAAAAAATATTTTAAACTCTTTTAACAAGTTGTTTCTTAGTTTCTTTTAATTTATAAGAGCTTCACATATCTAAATGAAATTTGATTTAGAAGTACTTACAACAGTCCTTCTAATTATACCGGTGTCTTTAGGATACCTTCTAAAACAATGCACATGTGACATAATTATACCACTTCACATATAAGAACATAACTGAATTTCACACAAGCTCGTTCATATTTAATGCACACGACTCCAAAGCACGTCACTCATGCAAGTTTCATCATTTGTATGTGATTTGATAGTAGTATACTCATATGAAGTTAATTAGTGGCACATTCAGAGTTAATGCAATCATATAAGTTCGAGTATAAACAAGTAAACTCTCGAGGTGTGTGTGATGTGTGTGACTCAGTATACCTAGGACGCCAGTGGACGCCTACAGAACGGTCGCTTTGACTCGGCCTAATTGGTATACCCTAAAAAACACTCAAAGAAAATGGGTTCACTCGTCATATGTGAGGAGGAGTGTCGCGATCAAACATCCCACATATTAAAAGGAACAACGCTAAGTATATGGAGTGGACTAGTCTGGAAAGGATCTAGCCTATCTATGAGGTGTCGGGTCCTTCACCCTAGCATCTTCTCACCTACTCGCCATATCCAACCGAGACCACCCTAGATCAACTTACTCACAAACTTGTCGTGAATACATCTGAGGCATTAATAGGTTGAAGAATCTTCATACGTGGAAAATATGTGTCATGTCCTTGATTCTTTGTGATATGTATGTGGATCAAGCACTAGCGTTTCATCTCATGCGCATGTTTATTTCTTGTTCTTTCTTCTACTCATTCTTCATTTTTTGTCTTTTCTTGATCAATTAGGACAATCTTAACACTTTTTTTGTAATCTTCATACAATCAATGGGAATTGAGCTCGAATACTGGTCCATGAACTAAGTCTATCTCTAGGGGTGGCTCAGCCTTCACATCTTGAGTAGGCTACAAGACCTAGGTTTCTATCTCCCCACTAGGTGTCACCTCTAGGCTAGCAAATAAAAAATAAAGACTAGTGTACAACGAATCATCCAGAAAAAGAGAATTGAGTTTCACGAACTCTGATTTGATATTAACGCTCAAAAGGACGATAAATAGCTCAAGGATATCTCACAAGGTGTCATAGTCGCCACGGGTGCTCTCTCAATGCTCACAGGAAACCCTAAGTGCAATGAATCACGTGAATGTGTTTATTCAGCGTCGTGAGATGCCGTGTAAATACAGGAAATTATATAGTCAAATTAACACGAATGTACTACCAATCAATTCTTCATGGAGTCATAAGATCATATAAGGAGAAACTACGCATGATTGACTCAAGTGTGTCATTCTTAAGTTATACGCAAGTATGTGAAAGGTATACACAGTGTTAAACATGACATAGTGTAGTGTAATTTCTTAGTGCTCCTCTTTCTTTATCTCTTTCTTTTTGAATTTTTTGATTTTTTGATTTTTTGATTTTTTTTTTGTTTTTAAAACCCAGTACGTGTACGTGCACAGTGTCACTTGCGAATGCTCATCCCCCCTAACTAAAGTGGAACATTGTCCTCAATGTGAAAGCATAGGGGAAGTAGAAAGGACTGTGCGCAGGAAAAGTAAAGCGTACCTGAGTGGCGAAATAACAAAAATCGAACTACGAGAAAATGGTCCTGAAAACTAACTAAAAATAAAATAAGATAAAATAAAAGGAAAAGAAGGAAAAGAAAAACATCACAATTGTCTGGCGGAGGCTCAGGAGGAATTTCGTCTGGTGGCCGCAGGTCTATAAATTGCATTGGTGGGTCTCCAAATTTGAGCCGCCACAGTGGATTAGTCTTCATACCTGCACGAAAATCAACCTCAGATAAATTAATGCGTGTCAAAATACCAAACAATTTGTGTGCAGGTCGACCCTCTTGTGTTGACAAGAATGGGTCTTTATTCAACATCGTTTCTAGGAAATTTGCTTCTTTACGAACTAACGGTTGAGAGAAAGTGATCAGAATAATTACCTGTAGTTCTTCAGAAGCATTAACATTAAAGGTTTTACTTGGTTCTTTGAAAATTATATGCTCACCAGACTGGTCACCCTCTTTATTAGGTGTACACATCATCATACCACTGCAAGAGTCTGCCTCCACACTAGGCTCCTTAACATCTGATTCAGGCAAGAGTGACGGTTTCACGATTTCTGAGCTCGGAGTATGAGGTACCACAGGTTGGTACTCCGTATGAGTATCAGTCTCATCATCAACTAACTGCTCCGTTTCTAGCCCCATTTCCTTTGATTTTTCTTTGACCTCTTCTGGTTTAGCCATGACTTCTAGTGCTGGGACAACTGGTTGTTTAACGATGAGCATCTCAGGTTAGGGAAATTCTTTCTCGCTTCTCGAAGTAGTGGTGGCCTCTGCTGTCTCAAGAGAAATATCGTGTATTTGTTGGTGTGGCTGCTGGTACTCTTGAGGACTAGGTTGAGGTTCCACGGGCAATTCTTTGTTTTCTAAGATGTCCAACTGCGTGCTTATCGCATTAATGGTATCCCGCAATTCATTATTATGATCGACTTGAGTTTGCATGAATTGTTGGAGCATGTTCGCCATCTGTGTTATGCTATCCTCCATAAATTCTGACGACGTACAGCTCGTAGGGATCTGTTGTGGCTGATATTGAGGCGGAGGGTTGCTTGGGCAGTTAGGTGGCTCGTATACATCTCCACCACCGATTGTGCTGATAGGGTGTGCAGTTATGGGTGCCTGAGTGCATCGTGTGTTCCACTGTGGGACATTGTCAGCTAAGTAATCAAAAAAAGATAATACCTGATCTGGAACCTCGCTGACGGGCTCTCCATTAGACATAGTCTGGACAAAACACTTGCAATCAGGAGTAAGAGCAGTATAAAAACAATCAGTTAACCTCCATGAGTCGAACCCGTGATGTGGACAAGTGCTTAGTAGATCCTTGAATCGCTCCTAGCAAGCTTGAAATGTCTCGTCATCCTACTACACAAAATTAAGAATCTGTTCCTACAAAAATTGAGTTTTCTGTGAGGGACAAAATGCATGTAGGAATTCACGCTCCATATCAACCCAATTAATGATAGAATGAGGTCTCATAGAATGAAACCAAATCAGTGCCCTATCCTGCAAAGTAGCGAGAAATAAATTCAGTCTAGTAGATTCGTCAGTTCTAGCATGAGAGAAAAACATGTTGCAGGTTAATTCAAACTCTGCTAGGTGCTGATAAGGGCACTCAGATTCCGTCCCGTAGAACTCGGGTAGCAGTGACGTCCTTCCGCGCTGCATCATGAAATTAAGCTCGTCATAAGGAAGAACAGTGGAAGAGGATGCAGTGGCATATTCAAACTGCAAAAAGTCCATTATCGTGCGCAGTGCAGGTGCAGCCATTTTTCAAAACTCGATTTGTTTTTTTTTTGTTTTTTTGCTTTTTTTTCTTTTCCTTAAAACTAATAAAAATGATGGGAAAAACGTAAAATTGAGACTAGGAACGACATTCCCCTGCAACGGCGCCAAAAACTTGACTCACTCGAAAAATGAGCAGCTCGAAAGTTATCCCAAGTATAGGAGTTCTGTCGTGTAATATTAAGCCCAAGGGCTAGATCGTCTCCTCAGGGAATGCGTTTAATCTCAAAATTTACGTTTGTCCAATTGAAAATAAAAATGCACTGAACTTGGTTCAGATTCGGATTTTCAAGATGGTTCAATTTCACTTTTGATGAATTAAATGATACATAATTTAAAACCCTAAACTAACATGCACTAAATAAAAGAAAATAAGAATAGAAACCCTACGTCTACTTAAGGAAATACCTAAACACTCATTATTAAAGATGACAACTACAAATAAGGAATTAAAACATGCAAAGGAAACTCAATCAAACACACACACGCGCAATAAAAATCAAATCTGCAACATGAACCAAAAATTACGAACCAAAATCACAATTTAAACACTGACTAAATACTAAACTTTTAATACGAGTCAAGAACTCGAACTGAAATAACAAGACACAAACAAAGATCTAAATTTAAATAATAACGAAACACAATAAAACCTTTCTTTTTTTTCTTTTTTTATTTAGAACCCAACCAGACATCATCGGAATAATTAAATAAATTGAAGCACTGGTTAAATCTACCACAAAATTAATTGAGAAACTAAATAAATAAACCGCGTCCCTAACATTCAAAATTAAAATCCTTCCATAAACCTCAATAAAAAAAAGTAATAAAAAAAATAACAATAGTCACTTAACAAGAGCAGTAATAATAAGACATTAAAAAAAAATCCAAGTTAACTGACTTCAAATAAAAAAAACAATAATATCCGACTAAAAAAAAATAATAATAAAAAAGGTGTGTGTGAGAGAGAGAGAGAGAGAGAGAGAAAAGAAAAGGAACAGAGGCCTGTGGAGTGCTCGGGCTGTGTTGGAATGGTGGCAACAGGGGAAGATGACTTCGGATGCTCTAGCTGCTGCTCATGGTGGTTGTTGGTCGTGGACTGCTGTGGCGCTCTACTCAGACGCTGGAGCTGAGGGAGTTGTAGAGGGCAGTGGCCAGAGAGGGGGCTAAAGCTGTTGCAGCAGAGAGCTGCTGTTGCTGGCCGAGGGGGACAAGGGCTGTGGCAGCAGAGAGCTGCTACTGGTGTGCTTCGCGGGGAACTGCTATGGTTGCCTTGGCTGTGTAGCAGGGAAGAGGAGAGGCTGGGGCTAGTGTTGCTGGAGGTACAGTAGCAAAGGGACAAGGGAAAGATAGAGGAAAAGGGAGAGAAGAGAAGGAGGAGGGCAGGGAAGAATAAGAGAGAAGAGACAGGGAGTAAAGCAAAATTGAAAAGAATAAATAAAACAAACTAAAGAAGAAGAAGAAGAAGAAGAAGAAGGAGAGGAGAATGGGGAGCCACAGGGGCTGCCTCCATAGGAAGAGGAAGAGAAGGGTTAAATAGGATAGGGGGGAAAGCCCTAGACCCGAATAGGAGACCCGACCCGGCGACTTGACCCAATTGGAGTTGACCTAAATTGCTATATTTTTTCATTTTTTTCATTCTCTGTTCATCGCAAATATGACTCTTCTGGAGCTTGTATCTCACAAAACTAAAAACACAAAAGTTGTAGATAATCCTTTCCTCTTTCTCTAAAAATTTGAATAGTCTCGATCGGAGCTCGGACGGAAAAGTTATGCATGAAATACGAACAGGTGTCGGTTTTGGTTCTCGGGAATTTTCCTGCGACAAAAAATTACCAAAACTTCATAAATAGTGCAATAAAGTTCAAGAATGATGATTTTGGAACTTTATTAAAATATTGGACAATTTTGGACATTTAATTAAAAATATAAACCGTAAAGCTCGGGTTAAACGTCCAATTACGCAGTTTCGGCTCGTAATCAGAGATATGATGTTGAATCTTGGCATGAGTGAGGAGTATGTGGTCATATGTACATTTTAAAGTTTACCCTTTTTGATTGATGTCAAAAGGGGGAGTAGTATTTGGGCAAAAATACTATTTGAGCATGTTGAGCGTCATTGAGCAATAAACATGATCGGTCTTGAATTTACAAATTGTTAAAGTAATGCTTATTGTAAGGGGGAGTAGAATGATGCTAGTTGTAAGAGGGAGATTTTTTTTAACGTATTCATATTTTTTTTTCTTCTCATTTGTCATCGTCAAAAAGGGGGAGATTGTTAGCCGAACTAGGCTTTTCCATCTTGTTTTGATGATAACAAAATGAAGGATGCTTTAACATGTAGTATTAAGTAATGTGTTTTTAGGTAAAATGGCTCTCAAGATTGATAAACTAAAAGCTCAATGCTAATCTTGTGGAAGCTCCTTAGAATATCAAAGGCAATGGACGACAAATGAAGAAGTTAAGGGCAAGAAAACCCAAAGTCAAAAGTGAACCTCAAGGGGCTGAAGAAGGCTGAAGGACCCACTGATTTAAGGAGATCATAATTAGAAGGACTGTTGTAAGTACTTCTAAACCAAATGTCATTTAGATATGTGAAGCTCTTATAAATCAAAAGAAACTAAGAAACACCTTGTTAAAAGAGTTTAAAATATTTTTTTTAAATCAAAACAACAAAGGTCTTAAAGGAAGGAAAGTTTTCAAAAATAAAAAGAAACCAGGTACCTGATAAACGATTGTTTGTCTATGGACAGACGACTGGCAAAATTTGAGTGTTTTAAACCGAAGACAGTGTCCTGACAGACGACTGCCAGTGTTTTAAGTTTAAAATTTAGCCATGATAGATGACTGCCATGTCGTGGTAGACTACTACCACGCGGAGTAGATTTCAGATCTCAAACGGGAAGTTCTCTTTTAAAATTTTGAATTTTAAAATTAAGTCAACCATTTTTTTTTAAATATTACCTACCTTGATGGGAATATTGATCTTTGAAAAAGCATCTAAATACCTCCTTGGGGAATGAAAAATTTTGAATTTTAAAATTAAGTCAACAATTTTTTTTTTTCAAATATTACATAACTTGATGGGGATATTGATCTTTGAAAAAGCATATAAATATCTCCTTAAGTAATGAAAAATTTTGAATTTTAAAATTAAGTCAACAATTTTTTTCAAATATTACCTAACTTGATGGGGACATTGATCGTTGAAAAAGCATATAAATACCTCCTTGGGTAATAAAAAATTTGAAATTCAAAATTAAGTCAACAATTTTTTTTCAAATATTACCTAACTTGATGGGGACATTGATTTTGAAGAAGCCTATAAACACCACCTTAGGTAATGAAATATATATATATATATATATATATATATATTTATATATATATAGATATATAAGATAAAATACAAAAGAAGAGAGATTAATAAGTGTTTTACTGAAACTCTTCTTGTGTTGAAATTCTCCTTTAGCTCCATCTGCCCACATCATTTTATTGGAGAGAAATTCTCCTTGAGTTCAATTTGCTCACATCTTTTGCTGGAGAGGAATTCTATCATTTTGGAAGATTGAAAATATCAAAGCTCGGTTCCGGGTTAAAATTCAATTTTTTTTAGGACCATCGGTGACTTCTAAAACTTTGGAACTTCATATATTTTATTTTGCTTTGGTTTTTAGAAGTACAATTTAGATCTCAATTTGTACAACCTGCTCTAAATTTTGAGAGTATTTTTTTGAATGCAGATTTATTTTTCATCTTCTTGTACTTTGAACAGTTCAAATGATTAATTTGATCGTTGGACCAAGTATAGGCTGGTGCTTGGAGAGGTTTTTCTCTTCCTAAAAAAGAGGGTAAAGTGTGTAAGGTTTTTTGTTCCACCCGAAAGGAACAAGATTTAGTTAACTCCTTAGGTGGTTGACCTAAAGCAAGGACACCTCGTAAAAAGTGGTGGTGTTATTCTCTTCTCTTTACTCTCCTTTTAATTTTAGCAACAATATAACTTGCGTGAATGTTTTAATACTTGAAATCATAAAGTAATACTTATTAGAATTTAAGTAAACCCAAAAAGGCCTCATTTGTTCTTGGGCTTGCGGAAACCGAAAGGGAGTACGTTTAATCGATCTCTTGCGGAAACCAAAAGGAAGTACATTGATTGGCTAACACCCAAAACTTGTTAGCTGAAGGTTTAATTAAATTCTGATATTGAAAAGGTGTTTGGTTGTCATTACAATATTCAAATTCATAAATCAACAACAAGAATTGAACATTCATTTGCAGGACCTTTAAATATTCCGAATTGATTTCTTGTATTGTGGTTGTTGTGTGTGAATGGTAAACTAATTGATTGTGTTTATTGATTGTGAATTGATAAAAAGGAAATAGGAGTTAGTGTGTATTGCCTAATTAACGAAAATACGAGAAAATCTGAAGAGATTGTAAAAAGAGATAAAAGCTCATAAAGAGGATCAAAGAAATTTTTAATAAACCCAATTCACCCCCCCTCTTGGAACTACACCTTAGGTTTCATTTATGTTTTAAAGTTTTCTAAGGTATGGATGGTTGTTGAACATACTGGTGTTTGTGAATACTGAATATTTTTGTAGATATGTGGATATATGGGAATGCAGGTGATGAATGGTTTGAAATTAGGAATAGTTTCCCAAGTGGGGGGGGGGGGGTTGAATTGAATTTTAAAAAAAATAGTCCCTTTAGGATTAGTTCTTTTAAGTTGTAAATCTTAGAAACAATCACAATCAACACAGCAAGATCAAACACTCAATTTATGGAACAATATATGTGAAATTTTGCTGCACTCAATATAAGCTCTGTATCACAATTATTCGTCTTCCCAATGTTCAATTTTTAAATAAACTTTCAGATTAATAGGTCAAGGATAATCAACCAACGTAGTCCCTTTCGGTTTCCACAATCAATGCTGATTTATCCAAAACGAATTACCTTCCAGTCTATTTAACAACCAAACATTCATAATTGAAATTTAAAATAACTACGTAGATTATATCTTTTTTTTTAAAAAAAAAATTAAAGAGTAGAGTAGAGAAAGAAGAACACATGGATTTTTACGAGGTTCGGCTTCAACACAGCCTACGTCCTCGCCCTTGGCAAAACAGCCAAAGGATTCACTATTACCGTTCCTTTATCAGCCGAAACAAAACCAGTTACAAGCACTCCTTGGGTAAGGCTAGAGCTCGCCTTCTCCAAACAATCTCCCCTTGTTTGGTCCAACGATTCAATACTCAAATCGTCAACAAATCCTATTACAAAGATAGAAAAACAAGATGTACAAGAACTTGCTCCTCAAAAAGCTGATTAGTACAAATTTGAAATACTTATGCACTTCAGTAAATTCAGAATATGAATTTCAGAATGAAGCTCTTAGAAACTTATCACCGTAGGTATCTTTCAATGAAAGAATTAACAACTCAATGATCAAACACAGTGAGAGATTCCGCAAAACTTCTCTTAATTTCGAGCAAGGATGAGTGCAATTTGAAGCACTTTCAGAAATTCAGAATGAGAGAGTATGACAGCAGAATATGATTTCTTAATGATCTTGATTTAGAAATCAATGTGTCTTAGGGGTATTTATAGATGTAGAAAACCTTCTTGTTTATTCCCCAAGAATACTCAGAGTTGTTTCCTTATATTAAACTTATTTAAGTTTCCAAATGTTTGAATGTCAAAAATTATATCTGTTGGAAAACAGAAAAATGCTGCAAGGCAGACGACTGTGAAGTCCTGGTAGTCATCTGTCCATTTAATATAACTATAAAAACATAGGCAGAAAGGTGGCAGTCGTCTGTCCTTTGAGTGGCAGTTGTCTGTCTCCAGAATATGAGGTGGTAGTCGTCTTCCATATGATGACAGTCGTCTGTCCATGTGTAATTTTAAGGCTTTCAATAACATAGAAGGTGGACAGTCGTTTGGTGAAACCTTCACAATCTTCTCACTTTTCACTGGCAGTCGTCTGTCAGGCTTCTGTGTTTGAGTTTTAAGCCTTGTTAATTTGGCCAGTCATCGATTTACAGACAGTCGTCTGTCCACTAAATGTTTTTCTTTTCTAGTCAATTTTTGATTTCTCTCTTATTGTTGCTTGGAATATAGATTTGTTTTAACTCTAAAAACATATTCCAAGTTTTATCTTAAGATCCCTAAGTCTCTTTGCTTAATGAGCTTCAAAATGAAAACTTCATATTTGAATAAACTTAAAGTACTTACAAAAACTTTTCCTAAGTACTTAAAAATTCTTCTTTGCTCTGAACTTTCTTTGTTGCTTGTCTCTGATCTCTCAGAATTATCTGAGCTTTCATCTCTTTGAACCCTCTTTATATTTCTTCATTAATTCAGACTTTGAGCTCTCATGTTGATCTTCTTTAATCATCATGCTCTTATGGTCTTCATACTTTGATCCATGCTACATAAGTACTTTCAACATTGATTCCTGAGAAAATACAACACTCAATCGAAGCATGTTAAGTCCTACATGTTTGTTGGCATCAAAATAGAGTATTAGACCTTGTAAGGCCAACATGGCTATTATGGAATACAGATAGAATTAGTAAACTATGGTATTTATTTTTATGATTGAGAATTATAGTTATGTTTTCCGCTGTGTATGCATGATTTAATTATAGATTATCAGGATTTAATCAGGTTTAACGCACCGGACCGAGTTTAAGGGTTCAGGGCGTTACACATTGGCATAACATTTTTTGTGAGAGGGTATAGATCTTGGATGTATTTTTGGGTTTATGTTTTTAGTTTTTTGAGATGAATACATATGGATACTGGATTTTGGGAAATTTTTGGGATGTTTATATAGAAGTCTTGTAAATTATTGAGGATGTTTATTTATTTTTCCACTACGTGATTGAGGTTATGGTATCAGACATAGGTGATTGGATCACATCACACCCCTAGGTCCCACTTGGAGGGTTTGGGGTGACACAAGACCTTTTAATAGACAACTTGCACATGCCTACACGTGTCCAAAGCCTTACTCGGTTTCACTTAAGTCACACCACTCACCAAGTTGACTCATGCGAGTCAACCCTCACCCTCACTCACTAAGACAGAGACGAATTCATTCCTCTTCCATCCTCAACCTCAACTCGAAACCCCAACTTGGCAGATCCTAAATCTAAAACCCTAGAATCGTCAAACCAGCATTCACAAACCACACACACACACACACACACACACATCAAACTTCAAAACAAAAATCTAGAAAAAAAAAACATACAAAAATCAGAATAAAAGACTTATCTCTTGGGCAACTTTGAAAGAACGCCCCAATGAGTCCTAGATCGAGCCTCCAAAATACCCTTTGGGTATTAGCCGAGCAAAATTTTTACAAAAAATAAAGTTTTCTGTTTGGCGTATAGAGAAGGAATAGTGAGTATTCCACTTGGGGGGGGGGGGTTAATGAATAAAAGATTTGGAGAAGAGAGAGAGTACATAGGAAGATCTAGGTTTGTCTTTAGAATGCAAGGTTCAGAGTTGTAGAAAGGGAGATGGGGTTTGAGAGGGGATTTCGAATGGAGGTTTAGGAGTTCTAGGGTTTCCGACCATTTGAGGATTCCTGAGAAAAGATTGAAGAGAAATAGTGAGAGGGGGAGTTTCAGAAGTTGGATTGTTGGCTCATAAAAAAGATGAGAAAGAACAAAAGGGGGTCTGAGAGAAGATTGCAAGTTAGGGATTCGAAGAAGGAAGAAGTAGTTAGGGTTACTAAGGAATTAGACAGAACTTCTGAAAGAGAAGAGAGAGCCTAAGAAGTGAGAGCCTGAGAGGAAGAAACCCTAGGGTTTCTAAGAGAGTGTTCGAGGAAGAACAGAGGGGAGGAAAGAAAAAAAGAGAGAGAGGGTTGTTGCGAGAGTGGATGTAGAGACCCGAAAAAATAATAAATGAAAATGATAAAGAAAAGAAGGGGAAAGAAATTTAAAGGGGCATCAGCAGGGGTTCATCGACGAACTCATAGTTTTTGTCGATGAACGTTCTTCTTGGTACCGTTGACGAGTACACGTGTCTCGTTTACGAGAAGATACCGAGATCAAAAAATTTAGGCAATTAAGGGTTCATCGACGAACTCATTATCTTCATTGATGAACACCTTTCTGCTGTTCGTCAACGAGTACATGTGTCTCATTAATGAAGCCACATGGCTAGCAGTCTATATATATATATATATATATATATATATATATATATATATATGTTAAAAATCAGATTTTTTAGCGAGAAACTCTTCTCTTTTCTCTCTTTCTCTTTAGGTTCGGCCAACCCACCTTCTCTCTTCAATTTCGGCTCTATTTCAGCTTGTTTCGACAATTGGAAGCCACCATGGGGTTTATGGGGAGATTCTCTACAACTTAAATGGAGTGGATTTTTGATTTGGAGTCCTTGGACACCACTCCAAAATCAGGACAAGTAAGGTATTTTAGGGTTTAAGTGCTTATTTGGAGTATATAGGGCCTAGGAGATGCTAAATGAGAATATTCTAGGGTTGAGTTGATTGAACTAGGGGTAAATGCAATTTCAAGATTTGGAGTTTTGAACGCCGCAGGCGTGAACTAGGGTTTTTCAACAAGCTTCTCAGGAAACAGGTAAGGGGATAGACTAAGTAAGATATTTTCAAAAAAATTATAATTGAGTAAATAATATTTAATTCAGAAATTTATATATGTGATTAGTATAGTTTTTTGGAATACTGATGTAGAAGTGAGAAAACCCTAGAACAGATCTAATAATATTTTTTAGCACAATATGCTTTTCCTAGGCAGATAACATGATATATATAGTAGCACTCACTCGGGTGGCATGAGTATATATATTTTACAGCATTAATAGCTTGTCAAAATATTTTATGATTCCTCATAACAAACATGATTTGATAACGGTTTATTTTTAGAATAACTATAAACAGTACAGAAATTATATTTTTAGTATATTATGATATTCAGCTAGTGCAGATGCCATGATTATTTAGCTAGCGCAAATGTCGTGATTATTTAGTTGGCACAGATGCTGTGATTATTTAGCTAGCCTAGATGTTGTGATATTTCAATTGGCCTAGATGCCGTAACATTTCATCCAGCACAGATGTCATAAATAGATTTATAAGTATATAATAGTTTAATCAGAAATATTATTATGTTAGATTTTACACAAGATCATGAAACATTATATATAGTATTTATGAAATTTACTATATGATAATAGAACCCTAATGACTTAGTTAAGTTTCAGAACACGATACCATAGCTATTAGATTAGGTAGTGTTACCACATGTCTCAGATAGAGTGTGGGAGATGGATCGTCAATTGAGCCTAAAGTGGAGTAGTGTGCCCCCTGGCAGTCTAGACCAAGCTGGGCAGGCCAATCGTACTTACAGACTAATCAGATTTGGTTTGTCGTGGTAGGCCAACCATTGCTAGGTCTCGCCTACGGGCCACACAACCCAATCATGTGGGGTTAATACATGACATCAGCTAGCTATCCATCTAGGGTATGATTTTAGTATTATATAGATATAGCAGATGATTATTATGCATATAGAAATCTAGTATGACACAGTATGTTATATGGAAATATGATTTATTCAGATTTATACAGAATAGTTTTTACTTAATTTTTTAAATACAGTTAAATTATGTACAAATTTTCCTTATTTATCAGATATATTTTAACATGTATGGTATCTGTTATAATACAATAATACTCATGTTGCCATACACCGATATTAGTCTATCTCCCTTACTAAGAGATTTCTCACCCCAGCAATACAAACATTTCAGGAAATCAAGACAAATGAGCGAAGTGAGCTCCGAGATAGAGGAGGCTATTAGTGCTACCCAGGCTGAAGGGTAAGTAGTGGTTTTGAGATCATGATAGACTTTTGGGGTATAACTTTAGGACATATGGTCCTTTTGGGATGAATATGTGTATGTTTGGTTACAAGAAAACTTTGGTATTGTATATAAGGTTAAGGATATTTTGGTTTCTACTGCATAGTTGTCATGTATGTATAAACAGGTGTATCGCCGATTCCGTTGGGATTCGGGTTGATTTTGTATATGCTTTAAGGTATCAGAGTTATTTTTACTATGTGGAAAAAAATATGGAAGAATTTTGGGATTGTGACAGTTTGGTATCAGAGCCTGGGTTGTTAGATTCTGTAGACTTTAGTGTATAGCGGAAACAATACTAGAGTTCTCAGACTATGTCTTTTGTCTTTTAGGGTGGAACCTAGGGGTAGTAGTGCTCATGGTAGTGGCAATGATGATGCAGGGCCCTCAGATATGGGTGGCGGGGATTTAGATGCAGTTCTGGGTAGTGTAGCTTAGTAGGTTATGGCTAAGATTGCATGAAACTCTAGGGCACAAGAAGGCCTATCAGCAGACCAGGCTTGCACTATAGAGTAGTTCACCAAAATGAAGCCTTCGACTTTTTTAGGGGGTGCGGACCTAATTGTGGTGGAAAAATGAGTACAGGAAATGGGAAAGATACAAAATGTACTGCGTTGCACTGATGAGCAAGTAGTATTATATGCCACCTTCAGACTGATAGGGGAGGCTGAGCGTTGGTGGTCGGCTGTAAGACTTTTGGAGGAGTAGAGACTAATACATGTAGCTCTGACCTGGAGCTGGTTTAAGGAGATGTTCTTTGATCAATATTTCCCTGCCACCACTAGAGAAGCAAAAGTGGAGGAGTTCTTTAACCTGACCCAGGGAAATTTGACAGTCCAACAGTATGCAGTAAAATTTATTGAACTATCTCGTTTTGACCCATACATCGTTCCTAACGAGGCAAAGAAGGCAAGAAAATTTGAAAGAGGCTTGAGGCAAGAAATTTATGAACAGGTAACAGTTTTAAAGGTGTAGGGTTTCGCAGAGCTGATGGACAGAGCTGTTGTAGTAGAGGCGAGCAAGCAGAGGGGTGCTGAGGTGCAAGGCCAGAGGAAGAGACCCACACCTCTTGGATTTCAGGCAAGTTCTAGCCAGGGCCTATGAAGGAGAGGTGGATATAGTAGAGGACAGAGGCAGGAGATAGGGAGCTATGAGTTTTAAGGCAAACAGAAATATCCAGTTTGTCCTACATGTTGGCCTTACAAGGCTTAAAATCTTGTTTTGATGATAAAAAATAAGAGGAACTTAACATATTTGGTTAAGTGATGATATTTCATGATTCAAGTATGTGATTACAAGGTTAGGTGCTTACAAGGATCATTCAAAGCTTATACTTCAAAGAAAAGATGATTTAATAAAGCTTGAAGATCATAAGAGGATGGATGATAAAGAACAACTTGCTAAAAAGCATAAAGTATATTAAAGATTGAAGTCAGGAGAGAGCTCAAAGAAAGACAAGCATGAAGACTTAAGAGGTTAAAATGTCAAAAAGTCATAAGAAGTCTTTATATAAGTACTTTATATTTTAAATATCTTGTGAAATATTTTTGAAGCTCTTCTAGGGCTAATTATGGACTTAGAGACCTTATTTCAAAACCACAGAAAATGTTTTATGAATACTCGAAGCAAGAGAGCAAAGAAACTTTTGAAAACTAAAGTGGAAAACTGGATTTTAGTCTGCCCAATCATCTGAGGTGTACCCTCAGAAGAATGAAGGTGTACTTTAGAAACCTGAAGTTTTACTTTAGATGTCTGAATAAATTCCTCAAAAGATTGAAGATTTAGTTTAGTTGTCTAAAGATTTATCTGTTGAAACACAGAATAAGAAGAACACCCTAAGAAGAATGAACCTTCAATTGAGTCATTTGTGCTGGGACTTCAGAAGTCTGAACCTCAGTTCAGTCATCTGACCCTATGTCCAGTTCAAATTTTTTAAAGCATTAAGGAACATTAGAAGACTGAACCCAAAAGTTCAGTCGTCTGAACACTATTAACGATTAGAAATTTTAAATGTTTTAAATTTTGATTAAAGGTTTCTTGTACCCCAAAATTAATGAAAACTTGGGAAATACTCCAAGTAAACTTGGGCATCACAAAAACACTTTTCTAAGCCTATAAATACATGGTTTTTCAAATCAAATACAACCAAGAAGAAAGAAAGAATTGAAAATTTGCTGAAAGCTTTCTTGCAAACAAAGCTCTCTCTTGCTCTCTATCTTGCAATACTCTTTTGCTGAGAAACTGAAGTGCTAATCATCTCAAATCTAATTTCTACTACTAATCTTCATTTAAGAAGGATATTGATGAAATCTATACTTGAGTTTCAATTGTATTTCATATTGATATTTAAATATTGAAGTATATAGTGCTGAATTTATACTAATCTGCTCTTTGTGAGTGTGTTCTTGTACAAAGTGATTATCTTGTATTCTTGCAGGAATTCTTGGACGATTCTAGGTTATTGGATCATTGACCAAGCGCGGGATATCGCTTGGAGAAGTGATTACTTTAACCTATTGAAGGAGTGCCTATGCATGGGATATCGCTTGGAGAGGCATTGCCCTAGCCTAGTGAAGGAGTGTTTGAGCATGGGGTATCGCTTGTAACGGTTTTGTTCCACTCGGAAAAGAACAGATATAGTGGAATCCTTAGGTTGTTTGCCTAAGGTGAGGACGTAGGATGGGGATAAGCCGAACCTCGTAAAAACCTTGGTTTCCTTCTCTTTCCCTTACTCTCTTTATTTTTCAGCATACTTATAAATTGCGTGGATAATTTAAATTCTAGATCATATATACTACATAGATTGGAAATTAAATAAGATAAAGATTAATACCCAGCTCAAAGGGAGTACGTTGATTGGTTAACACCCAAAGAAAAATTAATTTGAAATTTATTTAAATTCCGAGTTAATTTGGAATTTGAGTTATGGTTTTCTTTGAATCAAATTTTATTATTTACAAGGCTTACAAACATACATAGGGCTGTAAAACCTGAAACTTGTATAAGAGCTGAATCTCATATCTTGGTTGAATATATTGTGGCTGATTGATTTTGTTGATTGATTGGTTAATTAAGTTTTTGTTTAATTATGTGGTTGTAGATTAAATAAAAAGAACTAGGTTTTTTGTGTTATTGCTAAATCAACAAAAAGTTAAGAATTCATTGAAAGAATTAAAAGAGTTTAAGAATTCATAAAAAGATTTAAAAGAAAATTTTTAAACCCAATTCACCCCCCCTTTTGGAACTACACCTTAGTTTTTCAATTGGTATCAGAGATAGGTTATAACAAATCTTAATTAGAAGCTATATAAATATCTAGATGGCACACCTAGGAGTAGCTCCCTTTGGAGAGGGTCAATCCTCAACTAGACCTCCCATATTTTGTGGTTTAAATTACACATTTTGGAAACAAAGGATGAGAATTTACCTTCAAACAATAAATTGGAAGGCATGGAAGATTGTCACAGATGGTGACTTAATCCCTACCAAACTTGTAGATGGAAAAGAGGTACCTAAGGAAGAAAAAGAGATGACTAAAATAGATCACAAAATGCTGCAAGTTAGCTTTAGTGTAATAAACACCCTATATTGTGCACTTGATATTAATGAATTCAATAGAATTATAGCATGTAAAACAGCAAAGGAAATTTGGGATAAACTAGAAGTAACCTACGAAGGCACCATTGATGCTAGAGATAATAGGATCGATATGTTCACTAGTGAATATGAAGCCTTTAGGATGAACCATAATGAAACAATAACTAGTATGTACACTAGGTTCACCCATATAATAAGCTCCCTTAATTCCTTAGGAAAGAATTACTCAACTTATGAAATGATTTGAAAAATTCTTAGAGGACTTCCACCGATTTGGGAACCTAAGGCCACTGCAATAACTAAAGAAAGAAATCTTAAAAACACCTCACTAGATAAACTCATAGGTTCTCTCCTCACATATGAGATGGCAATAAACAAAAGATGTGGAAAAACCAAAGCCCAAAAATCTGTTGCATTTAAAGCCTCAAATAAAAGCTCTAGTGATGAAGATGAAGGACATATAGATGAAAATGAAATAACCTACATATCTAAGAAACTTGCAAAAATCCTTAGAAGAAAGAATAAATTTAAACGAAAATTCCAGAACTCAAAAATAGAATCAGATAAAGAAGAAACCAATGAAAAGTAATCAAAGAACAAAATCCCTACATATTATCATTGCAAGAAAATAGGACACATAAAACTGGACTGTCCACTGCTCATGAAGGATTCTAAAAAAAGAAAAAGAAAAAGGCAATGAAGGCCACTACATGGGACAATCTAACTACTAGTAGTTTAGAGGATGAATCAAGTGACCAAGAGGTTGCTTATACTTGCTATATAGCATGGGATGATGATGATAAAGAACAAAGCTCTTCATCCAAATCGGTTAATGAATATAGTAGTGATTTATCTAATGAATCCAATGATGAGAGCATGCCATCTTATGAAGAGTTACAAAATGAATTATTCAAAGTTCATAAGATCCTAGTCAAAGTAACTAAACAATATGCTTCATTGAAAAATAAGAATGAAGGTACAATAAAGGAGTTGGAATCCTTTAAACTTGCTGAAAGAGAGAAAGATTTGAAAATCAAGAGATTAGAAAGAAAAAATGAAAAATGATGAAAGAAATAGAAGATTTAAGATTCCAAACTTCTATGGAAATTGAGAAAGACACATATATTTCTGAATTAGAAAGTAAAATCAATAACTTGTCTCAAGAAATAGTGAAATCATAAGTGAATGTTAATGGCAAGAAAGATTTAGAGATTAATGATCTCAAAAGTCAAATTGAACATAAAGAAAAGATCATTTACAACTTTACTAGAGGAAAAAAAAAACTTTGATAAAATGATTGGCTCACAAAGAATGCCATTAGATAAAGAAGACATAGGATTCAATGGAATTGAAAATTAAAGGAAAAAGAATCTTTACATGGGATACTTCACTAAAGCATCCAAAGACTATGCCAGCACCTCTTCTAATGCGTATACTCACACTATATGCTACCTATGTAAAAAGAAGGGACATATAAAGTTTGAATGTCCATTAAAGAGGAAAGATGTGAAAACTAAACAAGTTTGCAAAGTAAAAGAAACATCTCTTGTTAAACCATCCGGACCCAAGAAAATATGGGTACCAAGATGAAAAAACTAATTCATGAACCAATGAAATCAAAGATATTTGGATTAGTTATTCACCTTAGAAATTAAGAAAGCTACTTAATCCAAATCAAGGATATTAAACTAGTTGAAATGGAAAATCTCAAAGAAGAATTTAAGAGCTAAATTGAATTGAAACAAATCAAAATGGCATTGTTGGCCAAAATCATAGGATGATTTGTACAAGGCATAACTCAGAAAAATAGATTTAGAAAGCAATATGATTTGGGTATTCATATGAAATTGAAAGAAAGAAAATAAAAAGCAAATTGAGCTTATTGCACAAGTATTTTGATAAGAAAGAAACATGACGACAATTTGAGCAAATAGTGGATACAATAATATGAACTCTATGCTAATATGCTATGTCTATGCTAAAATGTTGATATCTATGTCTATGCCAAAGAAATGATATTGACTTAACTATATGCTGAGCAATGCTATGCTAAAATGCTGACATATATGATATCATGATATTGACTTGATGAATATTTATGACTCACTATACATTGAAATTTTGAGCATGAAATTAATAAGCATGATAATGATTAAAAAGCATGGATTGAAATTTTGAGCATGAAATTAATAAGCATGATAATGATTAAAAAGCATGGATCTTGGCATGATATGATATTTGTTTTGGTATCTATGAAATACATTAATATCCATGAGTATGATACTTGAGAATGACAATATATTGGTATCCATGAATATGTTGATTGATACTTGAGCATGACAACATATTTGTGTCTATGAGCATGTTATCTCTTGCATGATTGACAAATGGATAAACATAAGCCTGATTATGACATAGATGATATTGATATGATATTGGTACTATTCTTGATATTAGTATCTATGAGCACATACATGATATAAATCAATATTTGAAGCATGGGATGATAAATTTAAAAGGCACATTTGGTATTTTCATGAATACAGAGTTCATTTCATGAATGAAAATCTAAATGTATTAAATTCAGGGAGAGTGTTATGACTTATTGCTTGTATTATGTTTTTTTTTTAACTTTAAATTGGTATCATGAATTAATGTCAAAGAGGGAGAGATTGTTGTAAGCAAAGATAAATTAATATGCATGATGAATTTTGAGCTAATATGAACCTTCACTAAGATCTATACTTTTTCTTATGGTTGCTCATAGCCTTATTATTTATATGTTTTTCTTGACATCTTACTCTTTTTGATTGATGTCAAAAGGGGGAGAAGTTTTGGGCAAAAATTGAGCATGATCATGATATTGATAATGAGAGTATTTGAGCTTGAACTTGAATGATGATCTTAAACTTGAATGATGTGATGAGCATGATAGTAAGAGAGTACTAAAAGAGTTTTTGAAATTGATCTTGATATTGTTAAGTTTGTTAAGATAAAGCTTATTGTAAGGAGGAGTCTTTTTAAGGCTCACTCAAATTTTTGCTCATTGTTTGTCATCATAAAAAAGGGGGAGATTGTTGGCCTTACAAGGCTTAAAATCTTGTTTTGATGATAACAAATAAGAGGAACTTAACATATTTGGTTAAGTGATGACATTTTAAGATTCAAGTATGTGATTACAAGGTCAGGTGCTTACAAGGATCATTCAAAGCTTATACTTGAAAGAAAAGATGATTTAATAAATCTTGAAGATCATGAGAGCATGGATAATAAAGAAAGACTTGCTAAAAAGCTTAAAGTATATTAAAGCTTGAAGTCAAGATAGAGCTCAAAGAAAGACAAGCATGAAGACTTAAGAGCTTAGAATGTCAAAAAGTCATAAGAAGTCTTTATGTAAGTTCTTCATATTTTAAATATCTTGTGAAATATTTTTAAAACTCTTTTAGGGTTAATTATGGAAATAAAGACCTTCAAAACCCTAGAAAATGTTTTATAAATACTTAAAGCAAGAAAGCAAAGAAACTTTTGAAAACTAAAGTAGAAAAATGGATTTAATCTACCTAGTCGTCTGAGGTGTACCCTCAGAAGACTGAAGGTGTACTTTAGAAACCTGAAGTTTTACTTTAGATGTCTAATAATTTCCATAGAATACTAAACATTTAGTTCAATTGTCTAAAGATTTATCTGTTGAAACACAGGACAAGCAGAACACTTTCAGAAGACTGAACCTTTAGTTCAGTCGTCTGAGCTCGGACTTCAAAAGTCAGAACCTCAGTTTAGTCATCTGACCTTGTGTCCAGTTCAAATTTTTCAAAACATTAAGGAACATCAAAATATTGGACCCAAAATTTCAGTCATCTGAACACTGTTAACAGTTAGAAATTTTAAATGTTTTAAATTTCGATTAAAAGTTACTTGTACCCCAAAATTAATGAAAACTTGGGAAATACTCCAAGTAAACTTGGGCATCATGAAAACACTTTTCTAAGACTATAAATACATGGTTTTGCAAATCAAACACTATCAAGAAGAAAGAAAGAATTAAAAATCTGCTAAAAGCTTTCTTGCAAACAAAGCTCTCTCTTGCTCTTTATCTTGCAATACGCTTTTGTTGAGAAACTGAAGTGCTGATCATCTCAAATCTGATTTCTACTGATGATCTTCATCTAAGAAGGATATTGGTGAAATCTATACTTGAGCTTCAATTTTATTTCATATTGATATTTAAATATTGAAGTATATAGTGTTGAATTTGTACTAATCTGCTCTTTATGAGAGTGTTCTTGTACACAACGATTATCTTGTATTCTTGCTGTGTTCTTGGACGATTCTAGGTTGTTGGATCATTGACCAAGCATGGGGTATTGCTTGGAGAGGTGATTAATCTAGCCTATTGAAGGAGTGCCCAAGTGTGGGGTATCGCTTGGAGAGGCATTGCTCTAGCCTAGCGAAGGAGTGTTTAAGCGTGGGGTATCGCTTGTAATGGTTTTGTTCTACCCAGAAAGGAATAGGTATAGTGGAATCCTTAGGTGGTTTTCCTAAGGCAAGGACGTAGGTAGGGTATAAGCCGAACCTCGTAAAAACCTTGGTCTCCTTCTCTTTCCCTTACTCTCTTTATTTTTCAGCATACCTATAAACTGCGTGGATGATTTAAATTCTTGATCATATATACTATGTAGTTTGGAAATTAAATAAGCTAAAGATTAATTTAGTTTTGGGATTGTGGAAATCGAAAGGGAGTATGTTTGTTGATCAATATCTTTTCGGAAACCTCAAAGGGAGTACGTTGATTGGTTAACACCCCAAGACAAATTAACTAGAAGTTTATTTAAATTCTGAGTTAATTGGGAATTTGAGTTGTGGTTTGCTTTAAATCAAATTTCATTATTTACAGGGCTTACAAAAATACATAGGGCTATAAAAACTGAAACTTGTATAAGAGCTGAATCTCATATCTTGGTTGAATATATTATGGTTGATTGATTGGTTAATCAAGTTTTTGTTTAATTGTGTGGTTGTGGATTAAATAAAAAGAACTAAGTTTTTTGTGTGATTGGTAAATCAAAAAAAAGTTAAGAATTCATTGAAAGAATCAAAAGAGTTTAAGAATTCATAAAAAGATTTAAAAGAAAATTTTTAAACCCAATTCACCCCCTTCTTGGGACTACACCTTAGTTTTCACTACATGTGGTAAGAGACACATGGAAGAATGCCGAGTAGGGAGAAATGTATGCTATCGATGTGGTAGACCAGGTCATTTAGAACAAGACTGTCGTGCATAGCATAACACTACTCTCGCTCCCAGACAATTCCGGGGAAATATCCAGGTGCCCTGAGGAGGCTTGTGGAGAAATACCGTGTAGGCGTGGGTCTACACATTGACACTAGGAGATGTTGAGGTAGCTGGCAATGTGGTGACAGGTACATTTAATATGATTTCAATTAAAGCTATTATTTTATTTGATTCAGGGTCCACACACTCGTTTATGTCTATGGGATATACCAAGTTATGTGGGATAGAAACACATATGTTAGACACTGAATTAGCAGTAGCTACACCGACAGGGTCAGTAGTGAGGTGTCGAAAGGTAATTAGAAGCTATCTAGTAGATATTCAAGGGAGAGTATTACCAGCTGACCTAATAGTGTTAGATATGCATAAGTTTGATATGATCTTGGGAATTGACTGGCTAACTGCTAATTATGCCAGCAACGTCTGTCATCAGAAAGAGGTGATATTTAGACCTCCTAGAGAGTAGGAGTTCAGATTTGTGGGGTCGCGCGTGCATTCCTTACCACAGCTAGTGTCAGCCATTCAAGTAAGGAGGCTACTTTTAGACAGATGTCATGGGTATATAGCCTGTGTAAAGGAAGTGTCGGAGAAATAATTGAAACTTATCGATATTCCAGTGGTGAGAGAATTTTAAGATGTTTTTCCAGAGGAGCTACCCAGACTGCCTCCCGACCGTGAGATTGACTTTTCCATTGAGTTACTTCTAGGGACGACACCAATTTCTAAAGCTCCCTACAGAATGGCTCCAGTAGAGTTAATAGAGTTAAAAGATCAGCTGCAGGACTTGTTAGATAAAGGATTTATCAAACCCAGTGTATCACCCTAGGGAGTGCCAGTTCTGTTCATAAAGAAGAAAAATGGGATGATGATAATGTGTATGGACTATAGAGAAATAAATAAAGTAATAGTTATAGAATAAGTATCCTATTCCCTGCATAGATGACTTGTTCAATCAGCTACAGGGTACACATGTTTACTCTAAGATTGATCTACACTCTAGGTACCATCAAGTGAAGGTCAAGGCAGAGGATATTTGTAAGATAGCATTCCGAACTTGGTATGGCCATTATGAGTTTCTGGTCATGCCATTCGGACTAACAAATGCTCTTGTTATATTTATGAACATGAATGAACAGAATTTTCCATCAGTTGCTAGACCAATTTGTAGTGGTTTTCATTGATGATATACTGGTCTATTCGAGGAGTTTTGAGGAGCATGAGACACATTTAAGGCTCGTACTTCAAATACTCAGAGAAATAAAGTTGTATGCCAAATTCAGGAAGTGCAAATTTTGGTTAGAGAAAGTTGCATTCCTTCGGCATATAGTATCCGAGGATGGAATCTCAGTAGATCCCAACAAGATAGAGGTAGTGGTGAATTGGGCAAGATCGAGAAATGTTCAGGAGATCAGAAGCTTCGTGGGACTGGCAGGATATTATCACTGGTTCGTAGAGGGCTTTTCTAGGCTATCATGGCCTCTTATACGTTCTGTGTCAGCCGACTGTGCATACACAAACTGTTTTGCAATTAATGCACTTCAGTCGACCAAAAGCATCTATGGGTGGCCAAACCCACAAGCTATATATGTCCCTCAAGTGCCGGACAACTTCATTGTTTAACCTTTCTTGAGAGCAAACCCTCAATTCCTCTCTGTTCCTTTTTGCTGCTATTTATTAAGCTCAAAACCTTACCCAAATTTTTCATTCACAATGTCAAGAGCTGAAAGAAAAATTGAATTTGAAGTAGTTTCTGATGATTGGTTCATCACTTGAGATAAAAAGATTCGGTATAAAAGGGACTTTAGACTGAAAGATCCTATTTTTGGTAAAATCCTTGATATTGAGTTTATGCAAAATCATTTCAATAATGTATTAGAAATATTTAAATATCAAGGATGGTACCCATTCATAGCCAACCAGCCTAAGGGTATGTATCTAATCCTCGTCAGATTATTTTATGTGAATTTGGGGCAGGATGATCAAGGATATTATTCTATGGTCCTTGATACAGACATCAGATTTGATGCTGGCTATGTCTAGCAAGGAGATGTTATATGTCTTGATGCCGCATCCACTTGGATCAATGATCAAGACTTCTCAGTTGAAAAATTTGTAGGTCTTGTGATGACTACTCTGGTGGTTGACCACCATCATGCTCCAGACTATGGGACATTCAATTTAGAAGCCAAAATTGTTCACCATATGATTTCCTAAAATATTTTACTAAAGGCCGACTCCAGGAACCATGTATCATTCCTAGATTGCCTTATCATGTGGTGTCTCTTTACGAGAAAGAAACTGGATCTACCCACTATGATCCTTAAGTGGATGTTTTTTAATACTGTAGGAAAGAGGATTATTCTGCCATATGGGGGCATTCTAAATAAGGTATTCCTAAGAATGAGAGTTACTAGATCTCACTGTGTAGTGCTAAAGAAAAAGAAGAACTCCGACCTACTCTCCACCACTACCTTGAAAGTAATGGGATATGAGTTGACTGGGAACATGTGGCTGCCAACAGTCCCAGAGAAAGCGACGACACCACAGGAAATCCCACAGGAGCAGCCTCTTCAGCCATCTAACACTGAGATTATGGCGGCTATCGCTGGACTCTGCCTCCTTTTCTAAATTCAAAGAATCCCAGATCTAGGCCAGTGTGTCTCTACAAAAGAGAATTAAGGGAGCTGTCAGCCTCACACGTTGCATTTCGAAAGGAATTCAGAGAATACAAAGGCATGGCAGAAGTGCAGAACACTGATCTTTGGGATAGATACAATGACCTTGAGTCCATCATGACTGCAAAGTTTCATTTGCTTGATGACTGCCTTAAGGAGCTGAACGATGAGGATGAGATGGATGTCAGTGAAAGGGAGGAAGGCTCTGTTTGTGGAGTAGCTGGAGAGACTTAGAAGTCGCTTCTCAGAAGCAACAACTTTATTTCTCTGTGCTCGTTTACTTTTTCATCTGGGTCTGTAACTTTAAAAGTCATACATCTTTTTTTTCCTTTGTCTTCATCACTCCACTGCACATTCACCCACTATCCATTTTGCATACTACTAATGGTTGGGTTATTTTCTTTTATCTATAGCTACTGCTTAAGGGGAGCAGTCTTCACTGCAGGATATTATGATTATCTATCACAATATTTCTATTACTATCCTGCACAGTTCATAGATTGTTTTGGACAAATGGTATTTGTGTCTATATAGCATGATCAGTTATTTACTATCACTGTAGATTCTGTTTTATTTATTATATCTAGAACGCCATCTGCATGGCAGATGCAGTGTTGTGTAATACTGGTGAAACTCTCTTGTGACTTGTGTGATTTGTAGAAATGAGAAATGTTCAATTTACAGATGGCATGCTACCGAATTTTTATTAGAAATCCCATACACAAACTCACACACCATATGATAAGATGGTCAAGCTGTGTTGAATTTTAAAATCATTTTTCAAAGGATGAATGAATTTCAAATGAAATTTGAACTTCTTCTGTAAATCCAATTGTGTATAAACTCAGTATGCTTCCTATCAAATCATGGACTCACTTGTATCATTCAGTTATTATCATTGTTTTTGAGTCCTCAGGAAACCTTAAACATATTATTTAACTCAAAGCCTTGATTCTGTAACTTTTGTCCTTTCTAGTTGGGTTATTATAAACTGTTTGATGTTACACAACCATGGTTGAAGTATATTTTGTTTGGATTATGCCTTAGTTACAAACAAAATGCTGCTAATTTGTATTTCTTCTTTCATATCTTATTAAGCTTTAGCAAATGCAAACTCTATAGACCTACATGCATATTGAATACTAAGGTTGCCTTGTGTACTTAGAACATCATATTTTATTCTTATTGCATATTGCTTAAATGGATTGTCTTGGTGATATATGAACATCTTGCCGAACTTAATTTCAAAATATTTGTTGCATAAGTGTTTTGTACATGCTTATTTGGAACTAAGCTCATTCTTCAAATTGAAAGGGGGAGCTAAATTCATACTTTTCTTGCTTACTTACCTAAACTTAGGTTATCAAATTATTGTGGATTGTTTTAATAAATGCCTAAATTCATTTATCCACAACATCTTTTTGGCCCTATGATCTTGCATTGATGTTCTACAAAATTTAAAGATCACACTAGTTGTCCCTTCTAGTTATACATTCTTATGTTGTGTGCTAAATTGGTTAACTAGAGAATTGATGGCTTTCTTAATTTATTATTTTAAAGTTTCTTCTTCAGCGACGCCATGACACAAAAAGCTTTGCACTCGATGAGCTCTTGAAAAGGAATTTCCTTCGAATCTTTTTCATTGGGCTCTGATTAGTTCTATAATGACATTCTTATCTAAAACATTTTGTTGTTAGCCCTTTCTTGCTGATGTCAAAAGGGGGAGAAGTGTTCTAACAAAACCTGGGCATGCTTATTTATGTGGGGATACTTAATTATTTCTCTTGGCATTAGAACATGCATGACAAATATATGCATATCTTTAAAATGTCTTCTGTTCTGAATATGCTTGAACTGGTATATTTTTTTTTCATGAATGCATATTCTCAGGGGGAGCCCTCTTGGGCTGTACCAAGTTTTTTGCTCTTGCATTTGTCATCATCAAAAAAGGGGAGATTGTTGACCTTATGACTTATATCCCGTTTTGATTATGACAAATTCAAAGTGTCTCACTTGTGCACTTGGTACTTGAACATATATTTCTGAGATGGCACCAAGAGTGGAGTACTGTCAAGGCCATAAGGAGCTGAAAGATCAATTCATTAAGGATATTTCTTGGTATCATAAAGAGCAAAAGGAATGAAGACACTTTCATTTGTTTTTGTTTTATGCATTTATTTGGGTATGTAATAATTCATTCACGTATGATGGGAATGGCAGCTCAAGTAAAACCATAGATTGACCTTAGGGAACACTTTACTCTCACAGAAAATTCTTTACTTAAATTGTCAAACTTAAAGGCCAAAAAGAAAACAAAATTTCAAAGTTGTAAGTTAGCTCGGCCGACCAAACCCATATGTATAAAATGACTTGGTCGACCGACCCTGCATGTGAGGTATGTGCAGTAAAGCCTCGGTCAACCGAACTATTTTGTACACAAAGTGCTCATCCAATCAAACCTATGTAAGTTTGGATTTATCCTTTGGCTCAGCCAGCCAGCTATGTGCTCGGCCGACCAATCCTACAAAATAAGTTGCAATTTTCCCTGAATTAGCCAATCATCCATAGGCACGACCAACCAATCCTAAAGCAGTAATTTTCCATACAAATTATTATTGATTATGAGTAAATTTATTTTCAGAAAAACATATGTTATATTGTGTATTTCGAATGAAATGTACGATTGGGAAAATACTGCTATGATGATTAAAATGTATATGTATGTATGAGATGTAAGGAATTCACGATTTTAGAATATGAAGTATGACTTTTAACAGCATATGTGTGGCATGAATATTATTTTATGTGAAATGTATTATGATGTGAAAGATTTTACGAACCAAGCATTTATGGAAATATGAGTTATGTTGTGATAAATGATGTATTTTCAGTATATATATACCTGAAACAATTTTGGCGCGAGGCCATATATTTATGTTATCGGCACGAGGCCGTATTTATGTTATTGGCGCGAGGCCATGTATTTATGTTATCGGCACGAGGCCGAATCTATGCTATCGGCACGAGGCCGTATTTATATTATTGGCGCGAGGCCATATTTACTATGATTTTGGTGCGAGGCCATATGTATGATTTCGGCGCGAGGCCGTATCTATGTTTTCGGCACGAGGCCATAATGATGTTACGTATGATCATGTATTATATGTTTTCACAACCAGGATGTTAGTTTAGTTCAGACCAGGAGCTCGGTACCGTAGCTATGGGTTCATTTTGGCACGAGGCCTTATTAGTGCTACCGTCCCACGAGGGGATGGGAGATGGATAGTCAATGTGGCTTTCAGTAGAGTGTGGACCTCCACCTGGCAGTCCGGACCAGGGTCTGGCGGGCTCATCGTACTTACAGACATATTTGATTCGGCAGTGGTCGGCCAGCCATTATAGGGTCCCGCCTTCGGGCTGCACAACCCGTCATGGGGGGTAATACATGACACCAGCTAGCTATTCATCCTGTGTTTATTTTCAGTACTACAGTTATAACAAATGATTTTATGTATGATATGAATTATTAACAGATGTGAAAATATATGTTTACCCAGTACGATATGATGATGTTTATGGAATTATGAAATGTACTATATACGTATAAATGCATTAAATATTCATGTTGCCACACAGCTGTATTTAGTTTATTTTCCCTTACTGAGAAGTGTCTCACCCCAAACTTAATTAATTTTTCAGGAGCTCCTGAGAGACTGGCGGGTCAGGGCCGCCGTTGAGCTAGTGAGATTACCCTGTGAGAAGGGTAAGATTTTGTAATAGTGCCAGAGTTATTTTGTGTTTGACCCTAGAGATATTTGGATGTTAGTGAGGATGTATAGAATGCTCTGGTATTAGGTTTTATGATAGGATGTTTGAGATTTTATGTTTACTGCTGCTAGGTTTTCCGCTGTGTTTGACAGGTGTCCCCGCTACCCACGGGTTCGGGTTGACCATTTTTATTTATTATGTGATATTTTATGTTAAGAAATTGAGGGACGTTACATTTGGTATCGGAGCCTAGGATACTAGGTTCTGTAGACTCTAGAGTGCAACAGTATTAATACCAGAGTATAGGATAAGGGAACTTGAGGTTTGGTTTTGTAGTCTAGATGCAGGACTTCCGTGGTGGTTTGTATGATTTTCCTGGGGTGACGATTTCAGGAAATTCATTGTAAACTATCGTCGGGTTGGGTATCTAGATTTCAGGATTGAACCTTGAATTAAGATAAGGAGTGACGAGTTAATTAGGAAAATATACCATATGAGCTGAGTGATATGTATAGAGAATGAGGTTTTGAGTTAAGTTATTTCTTCTTTCAGGATGGACCACGGTGGAAATAGTGCCCACGCCAGTGGGAGTGAGGGTGCTGGACCCTCAGGCGCTGCGGGTAGTGATTCAAATGCAGTCTTACGCAGCGTAGCACAGCAGGTTATGGCAGAAATTGCCAGGAGTTCGAGAGAACAGGGTGGTCTGTCTGTAAGCCACGGTTGTACGATTGAGAAGTTCATAAAGATGAATCCTCCAGCTTTCTCAGGAGGAACGGACCCTGCAGTCGCTGAGAATTGGGTGCAGGAGATGGAGAAAATATTTGCAGTACTACAGTGTTCAGAGGAGTAGAAGGTGTTGTTTGCCACCTACAGACTGACTGGAGAGGCCGAGAGATGGTGGTCAGCAGTGAGATTGTTAGAGCAGCAGAGGACTATACCTGTAGAGATGACTTGGGAGCGATTTAGAGAGATATTCTTCGATAGGTATTTTCCAGCCTCTTCCAGGGAGGCTAAGATTACGGAGTTCCTGAATCTGAAGCAGGGACAGCTGTCAGTACAGCAGTACGCGGCGAGGTTCATCGAGCTATCTCACTTCGCCCCGTACATTATTCCAGATGAGACGAAGAAGGTACGACAGTTTGAAAGAGGCTTGAGGAGAGAAATTTACAAGCAGGTATCGATATTGAAGTTGCAGGACTTCACCGAGTTGGTTGACCGAGCCACTATAGCAGAGATTGGTGAGCGATTGGAGGCTGAGGAGCAGAGGTAGAAGAAGAGATCTATACCTTCTGATTTCCAGCAGGGAGCCGACCGTGCCACGTGGAAGAAAGGTGGCTATTATAGGGACCGGAGACAGAAGACCTGGAATTGCGGTTTCCAGGGTGCACAGCCATCTCCCGCTTGCCCATCTTGCGGGAAGAGACACCTGGGAGAGTGTCGTGCTGGGCGAGGTGTCTGCTACAGGTGCGGGGAGCCAGGACATATGATGAGGGAGTGTCCGACACAGATTGGTACTGTTCCTAGACCTGCACGAGGAGGTTACCAGGCACCACGAGGAGGCCAGCAGAGGAATACGGCCCCAACCAGAGTTTTTGCTTTGACACCGGGCGATGCTGAGGCGGCTGGAGATGTGGTGACAAGTACTGTTTCAATACTTTCATTTAAAGCTACTGTTTTGTTTGATTCTGGGGCGACGCATTCATTTATCGCCTGGGATTATGTTAAATTGTGTGGGTTTGAGCCTCAGCAGTTAGAAATTAGTTTGTCTGTTGCTACGCCAACTGGAACCGTAGGGGTATGTAGGAAGGTACTCAGGGACTGTCCAGTGGATATTCAAGGGAGGTATTTGTTAGCTAATCTGGTGATTTTAGACATGCATGGGTTTGAGGTAATCTTGGGCATGGATTGGCTAGCTGCCCACTATGCTAGCATTGATTGCCGTCAGAGAGTGGTAGTGTTTAGACCTCCAGAGGGACAGGAGTACAGATTTGTGGGATCACATGTGCGCACCCCACCTCAGTTATTATCGGCTATTCAGGCGTGTAGATTGCTATCAGAAGGTTGTCACGAATATTTAGCCTATGTGAAGGCTGTATCAGAAGGGGAATTGAGGGTGGAGGATATCCCAGTGGTGAGAGATTTTCCTGATGTATTTCCAGAGGATTTGCCGGGACTACCTCCTGATCGTGAGGTAGAGTTCGTTATTGATCTGGTTCCGGGGACAGCACCGATTTCGAAGGCGCCGTATAGAATGGCACCGGCAGAGCTGAAAGAATTGAAAGAGCAGTTGCAGGAGCTGTTAGATAAGGGGTTCATTCGGCCCAGTGTGTCACCCTGGGGAGCACCAGTTTTGTTTGTGAGGAAGAAGGATGGCTCGATGAGATTGTGCATCGACTATCGAGAAATAAATAAAGTAACTATCAAGAATAAATACCCGCTCCCGCGTATTGATGATTTGTTTGACCAGTTACAGGGGACACAGATCTTTTCGAAGATAGATTTACGCTCCGGGTACCATCAGGTGAAAGTCAGGGCGGAAGATGTTCTGAAGACGGCATTTAGAACACGGTATGGTCACTATGAATTTCTAGTTATGCCGTTTGGGTTGACGAATGCTCCTGCGGTGTTTATGGATCTTATGAACAGGGTTTTTCACCAGTATTTGGATCGGTTTGTGGTAGTATTTATTGATGATATACTGGTATATTCGAAGAGTGCAGAGGAGCATGAGGAGCATTTGAGTATAGTGTTGCAGGTGCTGCGAGAGAAGAAGCTATATGCAAAACTCAAGAAGTGTGAGTTCTGGCTGGAACAGGTTACCTTCCTTGGACACGTTGTATCCAAGGGTGGTATTTCTGTTGATCCGAGTAAGATTGAGGCGGTAGTTGACTGGGTACGACCAAAGAACGTGCACGAGATCAGGAGTTTCCTAGGATTGGCTGGGTACTACCGCTGGTTTGTTGAGGGCTTTTCTCGATTGTCAGGCCCGTTGACCAGATTGACTAGGAAAGGAGCGAAGTTTGAGTGGTCTGATGAATGTGAGCAGAGCTTCCAGGAGTTGAAGCAGCGACTCATCACTGCGCCTGTGTTGACGATTCCTTCAGGAGAAGAGGGGTTCGTAATTTACAGTGATGCGTCCCATAAAGGGCTCGGATGCGTGTTGATGCAGCGGGGGAGAGTGATAGCCTATGCCTCACGACAGTTGAAAGAATATGAGAAGAACTACCCTACCCACGATCTGGAGTTGGCGGCGGTTGTTTACGCGCTGAAGATTTGGAGGCATTATCTATATTGGGGTAGGTGTGAGATATTTACTGACCATAAGAGTTTAAAGTATTTCTTCACGCAGAAGGAATTGAATATGAGGCAGAGGAGATGGTTGGAGCTAATAAAGGATTACGACTGCACTATTAGCTACCACCCGGGAAAGGCTAATGTGGTTGCTGATGCTTTGAGTCAGAAATCAGTGGAATCATCTGTATCTGCAAGGGAGATTCAGCATCCGATTTAGATGGATCTGGAGAGGCTTGGTGTGGAGCTGGTAGAGGGCGATCACCAGGTGTTCATTGCTGACTTGGTTTTGCAGCCGACTCTACAGGAGAGGATTAAAGCTGCTCAGAGGAATGATGTAGAACTAGTAGAGCTTATGCGAAAGGTACAGGATGGTCAGGAACCAGAGTTCAGCATTTCAGATGATGGAGCTCTGAGGTTCCATACCAGGTTATGTGTTCCTACCGGTCCTGAGATCAAGAAAGTCATTCTGGAGGAAGCACATCGATCCCTATATACTGTACATCCGGGTAGCACTAAAATGTACAGGGATCTCCGAGATTCCTTCTGGTGGAGCAACATGAAGAGGGAGATAGCTCAGTTTGTGGGTCAATGTTTGACGTGCCAGCAAGTGAAGGCTGAGCATCAGAGACCGGCGGGATCGTTGCAGCCACTCCACATTCCTGAGTGGAAGTGGGAGCATATAGCAATGGATTTCGTCTCAGGATTACCGCCAGCGTTGCATGGACAGGACGCTATTTGGGTAGTGGTGGATTGATTGACGAAGACTGCCCACTTTTTTCCGATCAGAGTTAGCTACTCCACGGACAGATTGGCTGAGTTATACATCCAGGAGATAGTTAGACTCCACGGCGTTCCAGTGTCCATAGTTTCAGATAGAGACCCACGGTTTACATCTCGTTTTTGGAAGAGTCTGCAAAGGGCCATGGGTTCTCAGTTGTCGTTCAGCACAGCTTTTCATCCTCAGACAGATGGACAGACAGAGAGGACGATACAGATTTTGGAGGATATGCTGCGAGCATGTGTGCTGGATTTTGGAGGTCGTTGGATGCAGTATTTGCCATTAGTTGAGTTTGCGTATAACAACAGCTACCAGGCCAGCATTGAGATGGCACCATATGAGGCACTGTATGGCAGGAGGTGTCGATCCCCATTGTACTGGGATGAGGTTGGTGAGAGACAGGTATTGGGGCCAGAGCTGATACAACAGACTCAGGATAAAGTCAGACTCATCAGAGATAGGATCAGGACAGCGCAGAGCCGGCAGAAGAGTTATGCTGATACTCGTCGGCGAGAATTGGAGTTTGACACAGGAGATCACGTGTTCCTGAAGGTGGCACCGCTGAAGAGTGTTATGAGGTTCAGGAGGAAGGGTAAGCTGAGCCCTAGGTATATTGGACCATTCGAGATTCTTGAGAGAGTGGGTCCAGCTGCTTATCGTTTGGCATTACCACCGGTCCTATCTAGGATCCATGACGTATTCCACGTTTCTATGTTGAGGAAATACGTCCCAGACCCTTCCCATGTGATTAGATATGAAGCACTGGAATTGAGCGATACTTTAGTTTACGAGGAAGTGCCAGTGCAGATTCTTGACTGGAAGGAACAGGAGCTACGCACGAAGAAGATTCCACTGGTAAAAGTTCTGTGGCGCAACCATGCCATTGAGGAGGCTTCTTGGGAACTAGAGGATCAAATGCGCCAGAGATATCCGCACTTATTCAGTGGAGTTTAGCCAGTCAAGTGAATAAAATATTGTGTAGTTTCTATTTGTATAGTGTAACATAGGATAGATAGGGTTTTCAGTTTTTGAAATATGAATGGTTTTGGGAGAATTTTGAATAGATGTAATCTCCTAGAGCACTCGTTGTAACCACGGTATTCCTCCGCCATAAGTGAGGGTAATCAATAAAAATAAGAAGTGCTTTCGCTAAGAAAGGGAAAGAGGGGAATGACAAATTTTGAGGACGAAATTTTTATAAGGTGGGGAGAATGTAAAACCCAAAAAAAAAAAAAAAGAAAGAAAAAGAAAAGAAAAGAAAAATTAATTAAAATTAATTTTTATTTTTTTTAATAAAATATATTATTATTAATAATATTAATTAAATATTATTATATATATATATATATATGTTAACCACCTGAAGCTTCTTGAAGCTTCAGGTGGATTCCTAAAGTTTAATTCACGCGCCAGTATGATTTAATTCATACTATTCTTCTTCTTCTTCTTCTTCTTCTTCTTCTTCTTCTTCTTCTTTATTCATTCATTTATTTATTGTTTACTGCAACTCTCAGAACTCTCTCTCTCTCTCCTCACGTTCTCTCTCCCTCTCTCCTCGATTTCGTGACGGATTTTCGCCCGATCGAAAATCCAAAGATACCACTGGACTCCATTCGCCGCTGCCGTCATTTCTACTGGAGCGGATCGGTGGTAGGAGCGGCGTAAGCGTATTCCCTGGGGTAAGCCATTTTTCCCTTTTTCTTTAATTTCTTGCAAAATATAAGCCCAATTGACAAACGGACACCACCACGAGAATCTAGGGATGATTCTCTACAAGTCTAGTGGGACGGAATTCTCATGGGGGTGTCGGGCCAAAACTCCAAATTTGGGGTGCGGCGATTATTAAGGGGCTTATTTTTAATTAATTAGCATTAATTTAGAAATGCTAAAATATTAAGCATCTGCGACTAAAATAGGATTTCTGAAATTTAGGGCTCGGGTGAGCGCCGCGGGTGTAATTTTGGGACCCGCAGGCAAATTTTGAAAAATTAAGTGGGGATGTTAAATAATAGTTTAAATATTAATTTGAGGTATTTGGAGCCTAAGGAAGGCTAGATGAGTATTATGTTGGAGAAATAGATTAATTAATCTGGGGAAAAATGTAAATTTCAAGAGTTGAATTTCGGGCGCTAAGGGCATAGGATCTGGGTCCTAAGGAATTTCTCAATAGCCAGGTGAGGGAATAAACTAAAGCAGTAATTTTTCATACAAATTATTATTGATTATGAGTAAATTTATTTTCAGAAAAACATATGTTATATTGTGTATTTCGAATGAAATGTACGATTGGGAAAATACTGCTATGATGATTAAAATGTATATGTATGTATGAGATGTAAGGAATTCACGATTTTAGAATATGAAGTATGACTTTTAACAGCATATGTGTGGCATGAATATTATTTTATGTGAAATGTATTATGATGTGAAAGATTTTACGAACCAAGCATTTATGGAAATATGAGTTATGTTGTGATAAATGATGTATTTTCAGTATATATATACCTGAAACAATTTTGGCGCGAAGCCATATATTTATGTTATCGGCACGAGGCCGTATTTATGTTATTGGCGCGAGGCCATGTATTTATGTTATCGGCACGAGGCCGAATCTATGCTATCGGCACGAGGCCGTATTTATATTATTGGCGCGAGGCCATATTTACTATGATTTTGGTGCGAGGCCATATGTATGATTTCGGCGCGAGGCCGTATCTATGTTTTCGGCGCGAGGCCGTATCTATGTTTTCGGCACGAGGCCGTAATGATGTTACGTATGATCATGTATTATATGTTTTCACAACCAGGATGTTAGTTTAGTTCAGACCAGGAGCTCGGTACCGTAGCTATGTGTTCATTTTGGCACGAGGCCTTATTAGTGCTACCGTCCCACGAGGAGATGGGAGATGGATAGTCGATGTGGCTTTCAGTAGAGTGTGGACGTCCACCTGGCAGTCCGGACCAGGGTCTGGCGGGCTCATCGTACTTACAGACATATTTGATTCGGCAGTGGTCGGCCAGCCATTGTCGGGTCCCGCCTTCGGGCTGCACAACCCGTCATGGGGGGTAATACATGACACCAGCTAGCTATTCATCCTGTGTTTATTTTCAGTACTACAGTTATAACAAATGATTTTATGTATGATATGAATTATTAATAGATGTGAAAATATATGTTTACCCAGTACGATATGATGATGTTTATGGAATTATGAAATGTACTATATACGTATAAATGCATTAAATATTCATGTTGCCACACAGCTGTATTTAGTTTATTTTCCCTTACTGAGAAGTGTCTCACCCCAAACTTAATTAATTTTTCAGGAGCTCCTGAGAGACTGGCGGGTCAGGGCCGCCGTTGAGCTAGTGAGATTACCCTGTGAGAAGGGTAAGATTTTGTAATAGTGCCAGAGTTATTTTGTGTTTGACCCTAGAGATATTTGGATGTTAGTGAGGATGTATAGAATGCTCTGGTATTAGGTTTTATGATAGGATGTTTGAGATTTTATGTTTACTGCTGCTAGGTTTTCCGCTGTGTTTGACAGGTGTCCCCGCTACCCACGGGTTCGGGTTGACCATTTTTATTTATTATGTGATATTTATTTTAAGAAATTGAGGGACGTTACAGACATAGAGTTAAATGATCTCAAGAATCAAATCAAAGATAAGGATAAAATTATTTACAACTTCACAAAAGGAAAGGAAAACCTTGATAAGATGATTGGCTTACAAAGAATGTCTCTAAATAAAGAAGGCATTGGTTTCAACGGAATTGAAAACAAAATAAAGAAGAATTCTTACATGGGATATTTCTCAAAAGAATCCAAAGACTATACTTGCACATCTTCTAATGCCTACACAAACACCATATGCTATCAATGCAAGAAAAAAGGGGCATATAAAGTTTGAATGTCCATTTAAGAGGAAAGGTGTTAAAACCAAACAAGTATGGAAAATAAAAGAAACCTCCCTTGAAAAATCCTCCGGACCCAAGAAAATATGGGTACTAAAAATGAAATAATGACTTCACACATATATAAAATAGAAAATGACATTGTTGGCCAAAATCATAGGATGACTTTTTACAAGGCTTAAATGAAGGAAATATATATAAAGAATATCAAATTTGAGCTTATTATATAAGGGTCTTGATGTTATATGCTACATGCTTACTTGCCTTTATGTGATGTATTGATATGCTATATGCTACATGTGTATTAATTAACTTGACTTGATTTATATTGAAAAGTACAGTTCACTATGTTGAAAATTAAGAATGAGATTATTGAGCTTAAGCATAAATTTTTGATATAAGGATAATCCTTGAACATGCATGTTTTTAAATGAATCACATGGATAAACATACTGTTTTTTATCTATGAGCTATGAAAGATGTAGTAGTTATATTGATATCCATGAACTATACATTATGTGATATTAAGCTTTAGTATCTATAAAGTATTTTTGGTTTCACATGATAAAAATTTCAATAGATATAAAATCTAAAAGCTCACTTGGTATCATAAAGTCAAATTATTTATAAGCATGATTATGTCTATGAGCATGATGTGACATTGATGATCTTAGCATGATATTGATATTTAATACATGATATGATTTAATATTTTACATGGGATGATAAAAGCAAAATTAATAACAAAACTGAATGTATTGAATTCAAGGGGAGTGTCATGAATCATTAATCAATTGATATCATGAATTAAATGTTGTGAGCTACAGACTACATATGCTATAATGAAAAACAATAACTTGAGTGTGTACATATGTTTGGAATACATGGTTATTGATATGCTTAAAATGATTTGTATTTGAATTTAAATCAATTTTTTTTCTTTTTGATTGATGTCAAAAGGGGGAGAAGTTGTGAAGCAAAAATTGAGCATAATTGAGCATGAACATAATATCTATTCAAAAGAAGTATTTAAGTATTTAATATTGATTGAAAAATCTTGTGAAACCAAAAGAAAGTGATGCACATAATTGATGAAATGAATATTGATTTTATTAAGATGAAGCTTATTGAAAGAGGGAGTAGTATTTAAGTATTTAATATTGATTGAAAAAGCTTGTAAAACCAAAATAAAGTGATGAGTATGATTGATGAAATTAATATTGATTTTATTAAGATGAAGCTTATTGAAAGGGGGGGCCTTTTTAAGGCTTACTCATATTTTTGCTCCTTATTTGTCATCATAAAAAAAGGGGAGATTGTTGGCCTTACAAGGCTTAAAACCTTGTTATCTTGTTTTGATGCTAACAAATAAGTGAAATTTAATGTATTTGTATGAGTAATGATATTTCAGGGCTCATATATGAGAAAGTAACGTCAAAGTGCTCACAAGGATCAAATGAAGCTTAAAAGAGTCAAAGCATGGATTTAGAGATGATATATTAAACCTTGAAGAATATAAGGACATGAATGAGTTGTTGAAAGCCAAGGAATAATAAAGTCAAAAGATCCAAAGAAAGGCAAAGTGATAAAGCTCAAAGAATATGGAAGTTTGAAGAAAATATGGACTCAATCCAAGGACAAAGCATGAAGACTCAAGAACCTAGAATGTTAATGTCTTAGAAGTCTCATGTTAGTGCTTTAATGTTTAAAATATCATTTGAAATTTTTTGAAGCTCTTAGGTTAACTTCTTGGACCTAGATACCTTTTAACATACTTGGACATACTTGGAAAATATTTTTATAAGGTCAAAAATTATTTTAAAAAGGTTAGAATCATTTTTGGAAGGAAAAACACTAAAAAGAAATTTTCCAAATGCTGTTAGTTTTTATACAGCCGCATTGAGGTGAATGCTTCTCTATAAAAATCACCTTATTTTAGAAGTGTTCAAAAATTAAAGTTGTATGATTTTCTCTTAGCTTTCTTTTGACACCAAGAACACTTAATTTGGAGTTATACAAAAAAAGTAATGACCAAAACACTGAAGCAGGGTCACTGCTGTCAGACATTTGAACACTGTTCACGAGAGGGACTTCAGCTGTCTGAACAGCACACACAACCACTTCAGACGTCTGAACTTGACACCTCAGACGTCTGAAGATTTTTGGGACAAAAATACAGCTGGCAGTAGCTGTTCAGACGTCTGAACCCGGCACTTCAGATATCTGAACCCTACACCTCAGACATCTGAACCCTCTCTTCAGACATCTGACCCTATGTCCAGTACATTTTTAAAGGGGTTTCAGGAACTTCAGATGACTGAACTCGAACCTTCAGACATCTGAATATTGTTCAACGGGAAAATTTTTTAAAATCTAATATTTTAAAAAATAGCCGTTTGAGCTCAAAACTTTCTAAAATTTTAGGAAACACTAAAGGAAACTTTTGCAACATGGAAACAAGTTT